>NC_072475.1:39527241-39830000 GCF_027574615.1 Eptesicus fuscus
AAAATGGAAATAATCCAGAACCACAAGAACGCTGGCTAAGTGGAAATTCTACAACTAGAAGGGAAGAGAAAAGCACACTGAGACTCAGAGGAGCTGCGGAAGAAACCCATACTAGATCATTTTACTAATCACCATAATTATTAATTAAACATTTTAAAGTAAATATAACAGAAAGCTTAGGACTATGAGACATTTATGGAAAGTTAACAGCATGAATAAAAAGAACAAAATGTGCAATGACAGAACAGACACTAGAAGAAACAAAGATAATGCATAGGCTAGAAGAAAACTTTCAGATTAGTGTCCTCTAAAAGATGAGAGGATATTGCATCCAAAAATACCCATAAAACAAGAATGGGCTTCCATGAAAAGAAAGGACCAATGAAGGGACAAAAGTTCTTGCAAGTAATTTCCCCTTTTCAATTTTACTTCTTTATTTTTTAATTATAGTTTATCTAAAATGTTAGTTTCAGCCTTGGCTGGTATGGCTCAGTTGGTTGGGCATCGTCCCATGCACCAAAAGGTTGCTAGTTTGATTCCCAGGCAAGATCACATGCACAGACTGAGGGCTTGATCCCCAGTAGGGAGTGTGCAGGAGGCAGGTGATAAATGTATTCTCATCTCGCATCAATGTTTCTCCTACACCCTTTCTATCTAAAAATCAATAAACTATTCATACACACACACACACACACACACACACACACACACACACACATACTACTGGCCTGGTGCATGGATTTGTGCATATTGAAAGGAAATTAGAATTCCTGGGGTGGCACAGCAGCTCAAATGGCTGTGGAGTGAGCAGGAAAAGAAAAAAAAACTCACGCTTTGGTCTTCTGGCTACGCGCGGTGCTGGCTCTGGTGCAGGGACTAATGCAGGCAGTCTCTGGTGGTGGCTGAGAGGGGCGGGACTGGGCTAGATGGCCAGACATGCCCTGAAGCCAACCTCCTGCAGTCCCTCCCTGGCTGGTGGCACCTGGGGCAGCGCCACAGCTGGAAGAGAGTCTTTGGAGTGAGTGGGGTCCCTCAGCCTGGCCTGAGGAGATTAGGCCAAACCGGCTCTCTGACATCCCTTGAGGGGTCCTGGAGTGCAAGAGAACACTCTGCAAAGTTGCTGTTGTATAGGGTGTGGAACACAAATGCAAGTGTGCAGTAAACCAGATTCATTTCCAGGAACAACGTAACCCATGGCCAAAGGTGAAATTGAGCTCCCTCCTCTCTGGTTCAGAGTGCATCACCCGAGAACTGTAGCTGCCAAGTCACTGCAGCTCAGCAGCTCCTGTGTTGAGCATCTGCCCCCTAGTGGTCAGTGCACGTCATAGGTACTGGCTGGGCAATTGGATGGTCACTTAGCCTTTTATATATATGGGTGTGTGTGTGTGTGTGTGTGTGTGTGTGTGTGTGTTTTGCAGGTGTACATATGTAACTAGTGAAGAAAAAGAATGAATTAGAGATATGAAGAAAGAGAGGCAGGAAACAAGGAGGAGACAGAAAAGGGGATAGGAAGAGAGAATGTAAATATCTAAAGTAGAATAGAAATAATAGAAAATTTAACATGAGAGAAAAGTTAAGAAATCTGGAAGTAAAGACATATCTAAGAAGACCAACATCCACTAAAAATGAGCAACAAATGGGTAGAAGAGAGTATGATGTGAGAAAAAATAAAGAAGTAATAGAAAGGTATTTTCCTGACTTGAAGAAAGACTTCAATGAATTAACTGAAAGAGTTAACAAAGGGTCAAACAAGAAAAATGAAAAAACACCCGGACACATACAGGAAAATTCTAAAGCCCCAAGGTAAAAAGATTGTTCTAAGCTCCCAGAAAGAAAACAAAAACCAAGTTTCCTACAAAATAAAACAAATTAACCTGAAATCAGACCTCTCATAAACAGCACTATATATAGACGAATGTAAAACAATGCTCTCAAAGTTCAACTAATTAAAATATGGGATAGAATAAATATATTTTAATTGTGAAAAGGACTCAAAATTTCAGAAAACATCAAAGAAAAAGATTCAGAACATACTCCAGAGAAATGAAATGGAAATCCAAGAAAATAAGAAAACAAAGGATACGTGAAAAAATATTGAACCCCAAAACAAAGTAAAACATAGCTAGAATGAAATTACTGCTGGCAATTGGCTGAAGGGTTCAAAGAAGTTATAAGAAAGTAGTTCTTTTAAAAGTAGAGACATAATATTAAAAACAATAAATAACAACTGGGTATAATAATCAGTGATTTCAATAATACATGAAAGATGGATACAAGAGATGCAGCAATAAAACATACTAAGAGTCTTAACCTCTTTTGGGAAGGGAAAAATAATAAAATCAAATTCATCTTCAGTATTTATAGAAAATAGGAATATTAAAGTTTCTTCTGAGTTTAAGAATAACCAACAAAATAATTAAACAATGGAAGAGAAGAAAAGAGAAAAATAAAATTCAGTAAAACCAATGAAAGGAACAAACCAGAAGGACAAAAAGAAATACCTACCATATGATCCAGATATTCCACTTCTAGGTATTTACCCAAGAAAAAAGAAAGCATATGTTCATACCAAGAAAACATATGTTCATAGCAGTTTTATCTGTAGTAGCCAAAAACTGGAAACAATTCAAATGTTTACCAACGGGAAAATGTACAAATTGGAGTAGATGCATACAGTGGAATATTATTACTAGGCAATAAAGAGCCAGGGTGTCTGCCTGCCTCCTGTTTTTGTACACTTCATGAACAAACAATGGCTTTTACATTTTTAAATGCAAAATGGTTTAAAAAATCAAAAGAAAATTTATATTCTATGAAAATTCTATGAAATTCAAATTCCAGTATCCATAAAGTTTTATTGGAACACAGCCATCCATGCTCATTTATTCACATGTTGTCTATGGCTGCATTTACTCTATAATGTCAGAATTAAGTTGTGCAACAGAGACCATATGGTCTGCAAAACCTATAATATTTAGTATCTATCCCTTAGGTAATAAAGATGCAGCTAAAGTAATACCTAAGGGAATTGTTTTAGCTTTCAAATTTGAAAATTAATTAGCTAATCATCTATCTGAAAAAGTTCAAAAAATGAAGTCAAAATAAGCCCATAAAAATGAAAGGAAGAATAATAAATGTGAGTAGCAATTAATAAAATAAAAAATGAATTCCCAATAGTAAAAATCAGCAAGATTTGATTATTTTCAAAGAGCAATAAATGTCATTACTTGCAAGATAAATCACAAATAATTCAAATCAGGAATGAAATACTAGAAACACTGCAGCTATGAAACAAATAACAAAATATTGTGAACAACTTTATGGCAATAACTTTGAAAATTAGAGGAAATGGAAAAACTTTCCTAGGGAAATATATAATTTACCAACATTGACTCAAGAAGAGGTACAAAATCTACACTGTCCTATGAGCAACAAATGAATTAAACCAGCAGTTGAAAATCCTCCTCACAAAGCTCCCGCTCTTCGATGGCTTTCTCAGTGAGGTCTTTGAAAATTCCTACTAGTACTCTTTTACAAACGTATCCAAAGTACAGAAAAATAAAAAACACGCAAAAATAATTTTATAGAAGTAGACTTAACTTTAATAGCCTGATAATTTGACAAGGGCCAAAGAAAAAGAATGAGCATAGATGAAAAACTGTATAAAAATATTACCCCCCAAAAAAAACTAGATGTATAGAAAATACAATATGTGATAGACAAGTTGAGTTTATTCCAGAAATGTAAAGTTGTTTAACTTTGAAAAAGCAATCAATATATTTAATTATATTAACAGACTGAAGAAGCTACATATAAACAAATGCCGAAAAACCATATAATAAAATTCAACATACACTCCAAATTAAAAAAAAAAAATTAAAACAATCTCTTAGCAAAGAAAGAAAATATATGGGAATGCCCTTAATATTATAAAGAGTATCTCAAAAAACACTGCAGTAAACTTCATACTCAATGATAAAACAATGAAAACTTTCCCTTTGAGGTCAGGCACAAGACGAGGGTACCTGCAACCACCACTGCTGTTCAGCAATGAACTGGAAGTTAGATAACAAGGACAAGAAAACAAGAAAAAGAAAAGTAATAAAGATTGAAAAGGAGGCAAAAAAAAAAAAACCCAAAAAAACAAAAAAACTTATTTGCAAATGATGTAAGTGCAATAAATAGAAAATACAACCTAGATCAATTATTAGAATTAATAATAAGAGTTTAATCAAGGTTGCTGGATACTTAATATACAGAAATCAATTGTATTTTTATGTACCAGCAACAAACCAGAAATGAAATGTTTTGAAGGAGATAACACTGAGAGTAACATTAAAAAAATAACATGTAACCAGGAATAAATCTTATAAAAGATATGCAAAATCTTTAGGGAAAATTTACTTCAATAAACAGTTATTAGCTATCCATAAGGGAAAACATGTTAAGAAACCCTTACCACAAACCATACAAAAAAATCAATTCCAAGGGAATTAATTATCTTAATGTAAAAAGGAGAATCTAAAGAATGAGGAGTTAGCACTAGCTTGTTTGCCTCAGTGGATAGAGTGTTGGCCTACAGACCCAAGGGTCCAGGTTCGATTCTGGTCAAGGGCATGTACTTTGGTTGCAGGCTCCTCCCTAGCATGAGCCCTGGTTGCCTTGTGCAGGAGGCAACCAATCAATGTGTTTCTCTAACATTGATGTTTCTCTCTCTGTCTTTCCCTCTCTCTTTCACTCTCCTTAAAAATCATTGGAAAATTATCCTCAGGTGAGAATTAACAAAAAAAAAAAGAAGAAAGGGGAGGGGGGTGGGTAATGAGGAGTTAGCCAAAGGAAAGAAAGATGAAAAAGCATAGATTTATGGCTAACATATGTCCCATATATTATATTAAAAGGCTTTTCAAATGAATATGAAAGAGATGGACACCCAGAGTGGGAGAGGGAGCAGTAGGTTCTTTATTGTTTACAAAATTCATTAGCAGGATGTGAAAATTCTAATTGTTACCTTATGGTTTGCCTTTCTTGATCCACATATCTTATTTGTGATGCAAGCATAGTTTTGTGAACCTTAATTTCTTCAGTTCGTTCTTCCATAGTTGTTTGTAATTGCTGTTTTCTTTTTTCCAGAGAAAGAACTTCTTCTGCTTTACTGTGAAGCATTTCACGAGCACGTTTAGCTTCAAGTTTTAAAAGATTGTCTTCAATCATTAAATCCTATCGTAGTCAAATATTGAAAAATTATTTTTATACCCAAACAAAAATACTTTTCTTTATTACTGCTACAAAAGTCAAACTTGAAAACAACTTTTTTTTTCTAATTTGGCCATTGACCAAGTTGTTAACTAAGGTTAAATTTAGATAGCTCTGAGTCATGACTCTGGTTTTCCTTTGCTTTTTTTTTTTTTTCTTTTCCTTTTTCTTTCTTTCCTTTTCACTTAAAAAAAATTATAGCCATTCCAAGTCTTTTACTATAATTCAATCGTAAATTTAAGTTTTATTAAAGAAAAAAAGGAAGAAATTATTCGTAAAATTGAAACTGAAAATATATAAAGCTCTATGGGTGAGCATTTTTATTTTCTAAACTAAATCTCATAAAATGGTATGTAAATAAATTTTTATTTTAAAATGATTCCATCATGAGTAGAGTCCTGATAAAAAAGTATACAGATAATTTTCAGAATAGAAAGCCCAGAAACAAACACTCCAGAATATAAGATTTTTACTATTTCAAATATATAGTTTTTTACTGGAGAAAAGATTATATCACTACATTTCATATGTACCAAAAATAAACTCCAGATGAGTAAAAAACAAAAACAAACAAACAAAACAAAACTTAATGCAAGAGATAAAAGCAATGCAGCTATTAGAAATAGCAAGCATTCATTTGATTTTTATATGACAAAGAAGTTTCTAAACATAACATTTACACAAGGAAAAGCACTTAACTGTTTGATGTTTTAACAGCTTTCATGTCAAAAAACTAAATAAAAATTTAAAGACAAATGGAAAAAATATTGGCACTATTTATGGCAGAATTAATATTTTTACATATGAAGATCTTTTGCAAAGCAATTAAAGAATGTAAACCTCCTAATGGAAATATGGGCCAAGAACATAAACCAGAAAGTAAAAAGTAAAAATTATGGAACATCCTATATAATAAAGCCCTAATATGCAAATTGACTGAATGGCAGAACGACCGGTCGCTGTGATGCGCACTGACCACCAGGAGCAGACACTCAACGCAGGAGCTGCCCCCGGTGGTCAGTGTGCTCCCACAGGGGGAGTGCCTCTCAGCCAGAAGCCAGGCTCATGGCTGGCAAGCACAGTGGCAGTGACATGAGCCTCTCCTGCCTCCGTGGCAGTGCTAAGGAGCAGTGAGCCGAGCGGTAAAGAGCAGCGAACAGGCGCACAGTAAGGAGCAAGGGGTCCCAGACTGCAAGAAGGATCCCAGACTGCGAGAGGGTGCAGGCTGGGCTGAGGGACCCCCCCTCTCAGTGCACAAATTTTGTGCACTGGGCCTCTAGTTGTATATTTTTTTAAAAAGTGTTTTAAACATTTTTGTTTCAACACTAGGGGCCCAGTGCATGAATTCATGCACCTTGAAAGGAACTGTGGGCCGCGAGGCTGCAGTGGGCACAGAGGCGGGTCTCAGCCCATCCTCTGCTCCCCGGCCTGGCCCCTCTCGCTGCAGCCCCCAGCCCCCTGTCTGCTGGCAGCCCTTCTCCTGCCACTGCCACTCCTATGCATTGATGTTGCCAGCTCCGCTTACAGAACAAATAGGGCTGGCACCACCAGTAGATGCAAGTGGGGCAGTGCCATCAGCGGTCTGAGCAGCAGCTGCTGCCCAATCACCCCTCAGGAGCAGGAAGAGGTGGAGAAGTCCTCAGGGGCGATTGGGGCCAGCAGTCGCCACTTCTACCCGCTGATGGTGCCGAGCGATCAGGGCAGGCCCCAGTCACCAGCAGCAGGTGTGAGCAGCAGCTCTGGCACTGGCAGCGGGTGCGAGCGGGGCTGGCACTGGCAGCAGGTGTGAGTACCAGGCAGGACCACAGTGCATGGGAGCAAAGAATTTTCATTAACCACCAGAAGCTGGCCCTGATGACAGCGACTGAAGTCCACCTTGGTCTGGAACCCTCGCTCACCTGCTCCCACCATCTGCTGCGACCAACACCTACCATGTTCTATGCGCACCCCCTGGTGGTCAGTGCACATCATAGCGACCAGTTGTTCGGTTGTCCTGCCATTCGGTCTATTTGCATATTAGCCTTTTATTATATAGGATATTTTAAATTTTATGTTTAAACATAAAATGTTTCAAAAAGTCACCAAGTTTAAAAGTGCAGACTAAAAGCAATGAGATACCATGTTTGACCATCAAATTGACAATACTTTTATCAACTATAAGATCCAGCTTTGATGGTGTTAAGTAAAATAGGATGTTTACACATTGCTACTGGGAATATTAATTGAACCCTCTAGAAGACAATTGGACTTAAACATAGTTTTAAGACACTGAAAATATTCATTCTTTTTCAACCTTAATTATACAGGTGGAGATTTATCCTAAGGAACTAACTGAACAACTGTACAATGATATATGTACATAGAACATAATAATACTATTTAAAAAAGCTAAACACTAGAAACAAACATAAATCCAAAAAATAGGAGATTGCCCAAGTAAATTATAGTAACTTCATGCAATGGACTATGGGAAAACTTCAAAAAAAAAAAACTTTTTTCTGGTCACTACAAGGTCATATTTTTAAAAATTATCTTTATTGTTGAAAGTGTTACAGATGTCCCCTTTGTTTTTTTGTTATTTTTTCCCCATTGACCTGCTCCACCCCACACCTGCCCTTCCCAAGCCTTCACCACACTATTGACTGTGTCTGGGGGCTATGTGTATCCTATATAATAAAAGGCTAATATGCAAATTGTCCCCTCAATTGGGAGTTCAACTGGGAGTTTGACCAGGGGGCAGGGCTGGCCGGCCAATCACCTGCAGCCCCTCCTCCTGGCCGGCCCTGCCCCCAATTCCCTCCTCCACCCTGACTATGTGCAGGGCCAGCCGGCCAACCACCTGTGTCCCCTCCCCTTGGCTGGCCTGGCCTGACTGGCCCCAATCTGGGCAGGCTGACTGGACCCCACCCATGCATGACTTCGTGTGCCAGGCCTCTAGTCTCTCTCTCTCTCTCTCTCTCTCTCTCTCTCTCTCTCTATCCATATATATATATATAAGCCTGATATGCAAATTGTCCCATGAGAGTTTGACCAGGAGATCCATTGCTTGCTATGATGCACTGACCACCAGGGGGTGGCACAGAACGAAGGAAGGCCCCAGCTGGTAGCCAGAAGGCCCCAATTGGCCCTGATCGCCGGTCAGGCCTAGGGACCCTACCTGTGCTTGAATTTCGTGCACCAGGCCTTTAGTATATATATATATATATATCTTTGATTAATCTCTCCCTCCACCCCCATCTTCCCTCTAAAATTTGTCAGTCTATTCCATGGTTCTGTGTCTCTAGAATATTTAATGTTTTGGAAGCATGTATAATATATTAACAAATTATAAATACAATATATATAGCAAATTCTCTTTGAGACTGGAAAGAAATAATGTATTTTAACATTTTAGTGACTGTCTTTTTCAATTATAGTGACTTACTGTCTTTTTCAAACGTTGCTATGTTTTTAAATTTTTCTATATTGAGCCTGAAAACATGTGGATTTTATTATATACTCATATTATTTTACTGCACCTGTTTGAAAGCTCGAGCTTTATTAAGTTCTTTCTCTGATCTTTCATTGAAAAGGTTTAGTTCATTTATTTTGGTCATGAGGGACTGTTTTTCATCATAATTTTTACTGTTTGACTTCTTGATAAAGTAAAGATCATTCTGTAAGAAAGAAAAAAGGTACACAAATACATTTTTAAATAGCAATATTAAATACATACTATTAAACATCTTACATTAAATTATATGCTCCATTAAATATTTATAATAAATCAGATTTTAAAAGTCTTATTCTTTATGCTCTAACATCTCTAATATAATACATATGGATATTAACAATTTTTTTTTCATTTTTATCATCTATTGATGTTTTGGGTTTAGTTTACATATGTATGGTTACCGTTCAATGTGATTCTAAAGGGAAAGGCATGGGAAGAGGGAGCCCAAGCTTTGGTTCACCTTCTAGAGTTCATTATTTGATTCAATCCAAGTCCCAGAAGGTGAAGACACTAACATTGTGAGAAAGCATAGTAAATATTTGGTTAACAGTACAAGCTCTGGAATCAGATGATAACAATACCTACTTCCTTAGGTTGTTGTGAGGATTAAAGAAGTTATTGGCCACCAATAAAGATTAAAAGATAAATAACTTTTTTAAAAAAGAAGTTACTGGCAAAGAGTATGCACAACAGCGTTTGATATACAAAAAGCTCATGTAGTATTACATATATAACCACGTATTGCTAGAGAGAAAAAATGTTATAGAAGATCTAACTCCATAGGATGCATCGTAGGTCATTCAGACACAGATTCTAGTTTTCTAGCTTTATACCAGTTTGTATCCCTCCTCCCACCCTGAACCCAGAACAAGGTTTGTGCTTTTAGTCCCTTCTGGGTATGTAAAGCAAAAACTTTTTGGTTCCAAGATCTATCTCTCTCTCCTCTCTGTCTTTTTCTTTCTCACTTCATCTGTACCTTTTCCCTCCCCTTTCTCATTGCCTGTATGTCTCTGAAGTATCAAGACCTAGGATTGTAACAAGATAGTAAGAAGAAGATTTTTTTTAAGAAAATGTGATTTCATAAAATTAACTTATAGAACCCCCCCAAAAAAAAATTAAATTTAAGGTGAATTTTAACCAAAAGAAAGTAGTTTCTGTTATGCACAATAAGAGATGGAGTAGCATGGGAGCAGGAATGCAGAATGACTTTACAACCCCATACTACGGAGAGCAACCTTTATTAGAAGAGTAACAATACCTTTTAAAATTCACTTGCATTTCTATTAATTTATTTTTCTCTCTGTTAAAACCAGAGTTACAATAGGTATAAGTACTAGCCAATTGCTAAAGAGGGGACACTAAACCCATCCCCACACAGCAAAGCAGGCACAGTCCAGGCCAGGGTCAAGAAAGATGATACACAGGTCACCTTCTTATATTTCTAATAGAGGCCCAATGCACGAAATTCATGCAAGGGGCTCAGCCCTCACAGCCCCAGCTTCGTCCGGAAGTTCTTTCGGCCATCTGATCTAATTAGCATATTATGCTTCAATTATTATAGACTAGAGGCCCGGTGCACAAAATCGTGCAGTGGGGAGGTCCTCTCAGCCTGGCCTTCACCCTCTTGCAATCTGGGACATCCCCCTCGCAATCTGGGACCGCTGGCTCCTAACAGCTGGCCTGCCTGCCTGCCTGATCACCCCTAACCTCTCTGCTTGCCTGATGGCCCCTAACCACTCGCCTGCCTGACTGATCACTCCTAATTGCTCACCTGCCTGCCTGATCGCCCGTAACCACTGTGCCTGCCTGCCTGATGCCCCTAACTGCTCATCTGCCTGCCTGCCTGATCGCCCCTAATCACTCGCCTGCCTGCCTCATAGCCCCAACTGCCTCTGCCTCAGCCCCTGCCACTGTGGCTTCATCCAGAAGGACATCTGGAATGACGTCCAGAAGGTCGTTCAGCTGTCTGGTCTAATTAGCATATTATGCTTTTATTATTATAGATAGCATTAGTATTCCTATACTCTGTATCATTAAAACAATACCATTTACTGAGTACTTGCTAAAAAGCACTGTATTAAGATATAAACTGCTTGTAATTCTCCATAATGCTGTAAAATTAATATTAAATTATTTTCCATTTAAGAATTGAACAAACTAGGACTCAGAAAAGTTAAACCAGCAGTGATATAAACTTGACATTAAAAACCAATTCTTTTTTATTCTAAACATGTGCTCTTTTCTACCAAATCAAGGCAACATTTTAAAAAGGCATTTCATCATGCTACAAACTACTCCAAAACAAAATTTTGTCATCATGAAATAATTTTTTTAATGTAAAAAAGGTAAAACCTCCATTTTTCCTTTGTTATCCTAAAGGAATTTAGGGCAATTCTTCTTATAGACACTAGAAGACACTCATCACTAGGCCTTCCCAGCTGTTGAAAAACCTGAAATCCCTGGGTGTTCTTACTCATTCAGGTCCAAGCTCTCATTCTTTCACTCTTATTAAACTTTAACATAGGTTTTATATTACATAGGCTTCCCTAACATAGGTTTTATATTACTATAAACATATTAATATACCTAAAGATTAAGATTATTCTCATCTTATTAACAAAATCGAGTTATTTGAAAAATGTAACTAAGTAAATATTTGAATAACAACAATAGATGAACCATAAAATGGCAGCTTCATTTAGAGGTTATTTCATGCATAATAGACAATCAAGTTATTATGGCAAATGCATAATAGAAAAACTGGAATTTATCAATGCTTTAAATCAGGTACTATTTAAGAGTATTTTAAAGTCACATGAACCAGGGCTCAAATCCTAGCTCCCCATGTACTAGCTGTGTAGCTGTGGACAAGTAACTTAATCTGTGAAACAAGTAATGATATATTCCTTATAAGTTCCCCTATTTAAAACAATGAAATGAAATAAAATACTAAATACATGTGGTATATTTAGCATGTCGTAAATGCATAATCAATGGTAATGTTGCATTTTTATAGAAATATGGATATCAGTTCATACATTTATTATATACGTGGGTAGCTTAGCAATCACCTATCCAAAGTAAAGTCTTAGGAACATGTTCTCTTAAAACATAATGTCTAATGACTAGCATATATAAAAAGTGTTTTGGATAAGTTACACGAAGCTTCTTGATCTGTGTTTCCAAAATGCCAAATGCAGAATTTCTCTCTTCCAATGTCTCTTTAAGTTCAACAATTTTTACTTGAAGACCTTGTTTTTCTTCTGAATTAATTTCTCCCCTTAACCGTGACATTCGGCGTTGCACTTGTTGAATGTGAAAATCCTGTTAGAGTTTATTAAAATAAGTTAGTAAGAAGAAACAAATGGTGAACACCATTTCTACAAGTATAAAGACACGGTAAAGACCTTTTTATCAGTTGGCCTAGGTGTCACTTTAAGCCTTCAGTAATTTACAGGATAAAATCCTTCTTACCCTAAAGGGAGAAACATCAACCTATTCTTCAACAACCAGGGTACATGATAGTGACATATATGTAACCTGAAAATATAACAAAGTTATTAGGGAGCTATTTATCGTACTACCATGATGGAACCTCAGTAAATCCACTGGATATACATGGACATACATTTTTGAGGATACATTTTAAAAAGGGGATGCAAAGAAAAGTGATATAGTCATAAGTTGTTACCCATAAAAAAATTCTAATGAATTGTTTTTTTTAATTAAACTTTAGCATCTGTAATTTTGGGATACTAAAAATATATTAGATTGGGGAGATGAAGATGTACAGAGGGAGGACATTAAGAGATTAATGAGACAGAACAAATAAATAGAAGAAATAAGGAAAAACTGAAAAAGTACTTTTAATCTATTTGCCTATGGGTGGGGATGAGAAAGCCTATGTCCCTATTTATTCCACACAACTAAAAATCAACATACAATTTTTCTAGGCTTCAGATGCCCAACTCCTTGTTTTGTTTTACTCTATGTTCAATTGCCCCAGGTTCCTTTAAAGTATGGTTCTCCCTCACTAGAGTTGTCTGTCCTCTTACCTCTTTATTTCAGAGAAAAAATAGCATTTAAGGCTTCCTCACCCTACTACTGACCTAGCATGAAATCCCATCTTCAATATCTGTCTATCCCTCAAAGAGTGCTTAGAAATTTTTGTTTGCTCAGAGCTCTGTAGTATCTTGACCATCACAACTAAAACAATTCAATATGGAAGATATTCATAGGAGTAACATCTACCTGACTGTACATAATTTCTTGCTGCTTCAAGGTTTCAAAATCCAGTTTATGTAGCTGCTGGTTGAAGTGCTTTAGAGAAGAACGAGTTCCTTCAATTTCTGATACAATAGCTTTTTCTTTCATTGTCTCAGTCTGTAATTCATGAACTATCTTAAATAGCACACCTTTCAATATATTCAATTGAATTTCCACTTCCTAGTGATAAGAATAGTAGTGATTAGTGAAATTATAGTACCTTAAATGTTTTCTCTTATAAACAGTATAATATAGGGGGCTCATAAATGAACCCCCAACATTTTAGCTCTTGAGATATAAAGGCCTCCTACAATTTCAACAAACCCCCAACATTTCTTATAGTATACTCTATGCTAGTAGACTAGAACAGTAGTTTTCTATTCTTGTACCATGTACCTTGATCTGTTACCCCACCCTAGCCTTAGAACTTAGGCATTCCACTGGTTTCCTTAGAAAACAGAATATAAATTCATGTTTACTGAAGTCTTGAGGGTGTTATAGGGAAGAAATTACATCACTCAATCTCCCACCTTCTTTGGGGCACAAATCAAGAAATATAATCTGTTATAATCATATAAAATGCATTATTTTTCATATAACAGACACTTTTCATTGGGTTTAATACCTTCTCAAAGATTGCCTAAGCAGAGTTTTCAAGTTACTGCTTGATGGTGAATAACACAGCACATCTCCAAAATACATAGAGTTGAGATTTTTCCAAACAAAACACAAAATCCAATAGCTATAAAAATCAAGATTCTGAACACAATCCTGCTAGAGCACAATTAGTACACATGCTGTAATCTTATCTTTTTCAAATTCAGTTAATTTCTTTAAAAATGTCACTAGTTTTTCATTCTGTAGCCCAAAGTCTATTTCAAGTGAATTTTACCATTTTTACAGATTTCTGATAGGTTTTAATACTGTCCCATCTCATGTGCTACAAAAAATCATGCTCTTGGAAGCAAAAAATAAGTTAAAAAAATAACGTTGGACTCAGACACCACCCAAGTCAACACTGCTGTATGACTTCATTACTCGGGAATTTTAAAAACACAACACACTGAGGAAGCAGATTCTATCCAAATATGAGTGAAACCATCCTTGATGTAAACAGCAAATGAGAGATTTTTGCTACCATCTTCAGCTACCCTTCTGCTTCTCCCCCCCCACACACACACACAAAGTTTAAAGCCTGGCTGGTGTGGCTTAGAGGTTGAGCATCAACCTATGAACCAAGAAGTCGCTGGTTCAATTCCCTGTCAGGACACATGCCTGGGTTTTGAGCTCAATCCCCTGTGTGTGTGTGTGTGTGGCGGGGGGGGGGGGGGGGGGGGAAGGGAGGGGGGAAGGGTTGCAGGAGGCAGCCGATAGATGATGCTCCTCTCTCATCGATGTTTCTATCTCTCTATCCCTCTCCTCTCTCTCTAAAAAGCAATAAAGGGGGAAATTTTTTTTTAATTAAAAAAAAAAGTTCAAAGCAAGAACTAGTGCCTACAGTGTCAGGTCATATAGTCACTTTGAAATTTTCAAAGAGGAAATTTGAACCAATCTCTTTCAGTTCCTCAAACATTGGCTTTAATGCTACCAACATGCCATAGAGATTAAGGTAGAAGGGAGATGCCAGTAAGGTTAGTAAAATAATAGCATTTAAGAGCCCATTTACTGATAAATGATGCCAGACTCTACGAGGTTAAAAAGATAGCAGTAGCACATATGAAGAAACATAGCTAATAAATGTAGACCATTGGGGGAAATTTGCACAAAAACGATGATAATCATGTAGAAATCAATTGTAAAACAAAGGCACTTTTCAAGGTACATTTGCAATATGAGAACACTAGAGGCCTGATGCACAAAATATTTCCAAATTAATATTTTCTAGTCTCTTTCATTTGTGTGCGGCCTCCTCCAGAGCCCAAACCCTGAACCTGAACCCTGAACCATGTGGGATGTGGAAAGGGGTTCACTACAAACTGGAGCCCAATCGTGGGACACTACAGGTGCCGCAGCCAGGGGAAGGAAGGCCTACTCTTGCATGAATTTTGTGCACCGGGCCTCTAGTATAAAGGCCTACTCTTGCATGAATTTTGTGCACCGGGCCTCTAGTATATATATATATATATATATATATATATATATATATATATATATATTATGGATGACAAGCAGGGACATGGACACACTAGGCATTGGGAAGGCATGGAATCTAAGGTACAGGAGCTACCTTTAAAAGAAGATATCAAGCCCTAGCCAGTTTTGCTCAATGATTATAGCATCAGCCCAGGACTGAAGGGTTTAAGGTTTCATTCCAGTCAAGGGCACATACCACAGTTGCTGTCTCAATCCTTGACCCTGTTTGGGAAGTGTGTGGGAGGCAAGCAATCGATGTGTCTCACATTGGTGTTTCTCTCTCTCTCCTCCTCCTTTCCACTCTCTTGAAAAATATATGGGTGGGGGGGAATATCCTCAGGTGAGGATTAACAAGAAGAAGAAGGAGAAGGGGAAGGAGAAGGAGAAGGAAAAGGAGAAAGAGAAGGAGGAGTAGGAAGAGGAGGAGGAGTAAGAAGAGGAGGAGGGGGAGGAGGAGGAGGAGGCATCAAAATTAAATGCTGAAAGTGAAGCAAATGGAGGATCAGGAGCTTAAGAAGAGCCACAGAAGCCATAAAAAGAAGACTAACAATGCTGATTACAAATGTCATCACCAGAAAGCAGCGCCTCTTAAAAGACTTCCTACTCCTCTGATCTCAGGGGTCTAATTAATTCACTATTGCTAAATGTGCTGTGATCTTCTTTTAAATGGGAACTAAACTTTACCTTCACGCTTTTGTCCTCCTCCTTTAGTATATCTTCCAAATTGGTAGCTTTCTCTTCTGCTGACATAGTTTTCTCAGTTATCTGCTCTAATTTTGTTTTTGCATTCTCATTAGCTTTTTTAATTCTTTGTAACCTAGAAAGCGTTTATGATTACAAAACAGAAAACATGTATAGAGGTATTGAATGCAAACAAACAAGAAATAGTTTGTCCTACAATTTCTTCATATAACTTGAAGTTTTCTTTCCCCATAAACCATTTTATTACCAATAATAGTTAATAAACCATAAAAAAATTACTCCTGAGCCTTTGTGATAAAACACCTGGGACATTTTTTAATTTAGTAATTTAGTAGCTATAATTTTATAGCTATTTAACAAAAAATATGTTTCTAGAAGTAGTTAAGAACTATAAATATATTTAAACATCTTTTTTCTTACCTTGTTGTTTCTCCATCAATATCCTTCTTTATTTTGGAAGTATTTTTCCTCAGAGCTTCTACTTCACTGGAACTTCTATTCACAGTGGCTTTTAAAGAATCCAGCTATTTATTAATTAACAGACAAAAAGTATACATTTACTCTGTATTTTATAAGTTAATTTCATTTCCAAAAATTCCTATTTGAAGCACTTTAATTTCTAACCTTCATCATTCCCATAAATACAATAACCATATTGCTATAATACATATTAACTGTTTTTCTTTTTGATCTAAAATTATGGTTTAAATTGCTTGTATAATACTGGCAAATTATAAAGACCCATATATATGTGTTTAAAATACATTAAAGCAAAACTTCACAACATTGGATTTGACAATGATTTCTTGGATGTGACACCAGGGCACAGGGAACAATTAAAAATTAGACACATTAGACTTCATTAAAATTAAAAACTTTTGTGCATCTAAAGACAATATCTACACAGTAAAAAGGCAATCAACAGAATGGGAGAAAATTTGCAAATCAATATGTGGTAAGGGATTAATATCCAGGATGTATGGAGATCTCTTAAAACTCAACAACTACAAAAGATTCAAAACTGGGCAAAGGGCCTAAATATACATTTTTTTCCAAAGAACACATACAAATAACCAAAAAGCACATGAAAAGATGCTCTACATAATTAACCATTAGGAAAATGCAAATCAAAACTACAATAAAATTCCACCTCATACCCATTAGGAGGGCTGCTATAAAAGATAATATTAACTAGTATTGTTGAAAGTGTGGAGAAATTAACTCTGTTGGTACAGCCACTGTAGAAAACAGCACAACAGTTCCTCGAAAAATTAAAAACAAAATTACCATACGATCCAGCAATTCTGAGGTAACTGTATACCCACGTTTATAGCAGCATTATTCATAATAGTTAAAAAGTAGAAGCAACCCAAGTGTCCCTGGACAGATGAATGGATAAGCAAAATGTGGTATACACATACAATGCAATAGTATCCAGCCTTAAAAATAAAGGAAATTTTAACATATGCTGCAACATGGATGAATCTTGAGGACATTATACTAAATGAAATAAGCCAGTCACAAAATACTGGCTGATTCCACTTACGTGAGGTACTTAAAGTAGTCAAAATCATAGAGACAAAATAGAATCATAGTTACCAGGGAATGGTAGAAGGGAGGAATGTGGAGCCATTGTTTAATGGGTACAGTTTTATTTTTATGAGAAAAAAAGAAAGAGTTATGGAGATTGATGGTGCTGATGGCAGTACAACATTAGGAATGTATTTAATACCAGTGAATACATTTAAAATGGTTAAGATGGGAAAGAACCAAGATGGTGGCACAGGTAAATGCCTGTACTCGCTGCCTCCCACAACCACATCAAAATTACGACTAAAATACAGAGCAACCATCATTCAGAACCACCTGAAATCTGGCTGAATGGAAGTCCTGCAGCTAGAGAAGTAAAGAAAGCACATCGAGATTGGTAGGAGGGACAGAGGCACAGAACGGGCTGGTCCAACACCCACGTGTGCCATTTTTTTTAATTGGGAAGGATATCTCCAAGGCCTCCTGTGAGAAGCAGGGGTTCCCAGCCCCACACTAGACCCCCAACCCAGGGTTCCAGAGTTGGGAAGAGAAGTCCCTGTAACTTCAGGCTGTAAAAACCAGCAAGAATTGTAGCTGAGAGGCACGGAGGCTGCTGGAAACCCAGCAGTTCATCTTAAAGGGCCCACACGTGAACTTACTTAGTCCCGCTTCCTCTGAGTTCCAACTCTGGGTGGTGGCTTTGGGAGAATCCAGTGACATACAGGGAGGAACTGGACTGTCTGGCATTGAGGTAGGAACTCAGGGGCGGCTTTCTCCCAGTCAATGGTGCTCACAGGGGTCATTGTTCCTGTGCTGGGACTTCCCCCATTGCCGAGCTGACTGGCAGCTATATCTGAATTTCCATCAGCCTGGCCCACACTGCTCATTCTATCCTGGTGATTCCCTAAAACCCTGCCCCATCCAGTTTGCAGCCCCACTTAAGCTGTTTGCAGCTACTTTTCCATATGAATGGCCAGACATTGCTAAAATCTCTGAAAAAGCAGCAGCAGGTGTCAGTGTGTCCCAAACCTATCAATAAAAGGCCCAAGACCCAGTATTAACACCAGCCTGCCTTGCTTCACACCTGGGCCTCACCTGGGCACTTCCTAGTCCAATATAAGTAACAGCCATCTGCAGATTTCTCTGTAGCTCCTGCTGGGTGGCCCCAGGCAGTGGCTAACTTTGCACCTCCTGGAAAGCCCCAGAGCCAGTATAGCTGGTGGACAGCCTCAGACCATAGCAGATTACAAGTGACACATTCAAGGGGCAGACTCAGTGAGCACCAAAGCCTCAATGCAGCAAATCCTGCTCCACAGGGTGTCTTCTGCACTGCAGCTCTTCCATTTTAGATGGCAGCTGGTCCTCACAGCCAGTTGGCCTGGAGGTCAATCCCTCCCAGTCATGCCAACAGCAATCAAAGCTCAACTGCAACAATAATGTGCATACAGCCCACACAGGGACATACCTAGAGTGCCCAGCTCAGGTGACTGGGGAGACTGAGCCACTGGGCCCTATAGTACACGTAATACACAAGGTCACTCTACCAACTCAAGGAGACATAGCAGCTCTACCCAATACATAGAAACAACACAGGGCAGCAGCAAAAATTCAGAGACGAAGAAATATGTTACAAATTAAAGAAATGGAAGAAAGTAAACTACTGGATACAGAGATCGAAATGATGGTTATAAGGTTGCTCAAAGATCTTAATGAGAGCTTCAAGGGACTTAGTGAGACTTTCAAGGATCATAGTGATCCTAAAAAAAGACCAGGCAGAAATTAAGCATACACTAACTGAAATAAAGATAATTTATAGGGATTCAACACTAGAGTAGAGGATTCTGCATAATAGGGGTGCCAGAAGGAGAAGAGAGAGAAAGCTAAGATATTGAAAACCTATTTGAAGAAATTACAAAAAATCTTTCCCTACCTGGTGAAAGAAACAGACCCAAACAAGAGGAACCCAAAGAGGCCCACACCAAGATACATCATAATTAAAATGTCAAGGGTTAAAAACAAAGAGAAAATCTTAAAAGCAGTAAGAGAAAAGCAGTTAGTTACTTATAAGGGAGCACCTGATTTCTTAACAGAAACTTTGCAGGCCAGAAGGGTATGGGAAGAAATATTCAAAGTAATGAAGGATATGCAACTAAGATTACTCTACCCAGCAAAGCTATCATTTAGAATTGAAGGTCAGATAAAGAGCTTCACAGACAAGAAAAAGCTAAAGGAGTTCATCACCACCAAACCACTATTACATGAAATGTTGAAGGGTATTCTTTAAGAAGAGAAAGAAGAAGAAAAAGATAAAAAATATGAACAATAAAATGGTAATAAATATATATCTATCAACAATTAAACCTAAAAAAAACCCAAAAAACAGGAAATCTAATGAACAAAATAAATTGATGAATAAAATAGAATCAGAGGCATGGAAACATGGAACATACTGACAAATCTCAGAGGGAAGGGATGAGGTGGGTGTGGGGAGAAATTAACCAAAGATCTTATATGTATATATGCATTACCTATGAACACAGAAAATAGGGTGGCAAAGGCCTGGGATGGGGTGGGAACCAGGTGGAGTGGGCAATGGGGGAAGGAAGGAGGACACCTGTAATACTCTCCACAATATAGATTCTTTAAAAATGGTTAAGATGGTAAATTGTAAATTATATGTATCTTATCACAATAAAAAAATTGGAGAAAAGAAATGAATGAATGAACATGTGCTATAACATGGATGAACCTTGAAAATATTATGTAAGTAAAAGAATCCAGCCCAGCCAACATGGCTCAGTGGTTGAGCATTGACCTATGAACCAGGAAGTCACGGTTCAATTCCTGGTCAGAGCACATGCCCACGTTGCAGGCTTGATCCTCAGTGTGGGATATGCAAGAGGAAGTCAATCAATGATTCTCTCTCATCATTGATATTTCTATCTCTCTCTCCTTTTCTCTTCCTCTCTGAAATCAATAAAAATATATTTTAAAAAAAGAATTCAAACACATAAGGCTCCATACTATATGATTTCATTTATATGAAATATCCAAAAGAAGCAAATCCATAGAGAAATAAAGTAGATTAGTAGCTGCCAGGAGCTGGTTGAAGGGAGAAAAGAAAGTGATTGCTAATGGGTGTGGGGTGCCTTTTAAAGTGACAAAAATATTGTAAAATTAGATGGTGGTGGTATGTGCACAATTCTGTGAATACACTAAAAATTATGGTATGTGGATTATATCTCAATAAATAAATTATGAATGAAGAAATCTCTGCATTCTATTTTATTATTGTTATTTTTTTCTTTATTGATTAAGGAATTACATATATATCTTTATTCCTCCTTTCCCCTCAACTTCCCCACTCATGCCTTCACACCCCTGGTGTCTGTGTCCATTGGTTAGGCTTATATGCATGCATGTAAGTCCTTTGATTGATCTCTCCCCCTTATCCTCACCCTCCCCTACTTTCCCTCTGAGGTTTGACGGTCTGATCGATGCTTCTCTGTCTCTGTTTTTTGTTCGTCAGTTTATGTTATTCATTATATTCCACAAATGAGTGGGATCATGTGATATTTATCTTCTCTGACTGGCTTATTTCGCCTGCATTCTTTTCTCTAATTGGTTTAAACTTTAAAATGTTTAAAAACGAATTTTTAGC
This sequence comes from Eptesicus fuscus, assembly GCF_027574615.1. Lineage (NCBI taxonomy): Eukaryota > Metazoa > Chordata > Mammalia > Chiroptera > Vespertilionidae > Eptesicus > Eptesicus fuscus. The sequence continues at coordinate 39,548,280 of NC_072475.1, forward strand.
AGTGGCATTTAACTTAGGCAAGAAATTCATTTATTTTACTTTTTTAGGATCTTCGGTAATTATTTTCTTTAGACAAAAGAAAAACTTTCCTTTTCATCAGAAATAAAAAGCATAATACCTTATAGAATAAAATGCTCTACAATATTCCAAATTCCCATCTAAACAATGTTAACTTCACATACTATGGTCTTAAGACATAAATCTCATAAAGATCTGTTTATTGCTAACTAAGGGAATTGCTACCTCTCCCTATGGAATAACCTAGTTAGCATGAATGCTGCAAAAGAAGAACAAAAAAGTTTTCTCCTCTCTTAATCTGTTTCAAGGTATTTGACCACTACATTGTTCCACTACCAGACTGAAATTTATTCCTTAACAAGGTGAGAAACTGAAATTAAATAGGTAACCTCCATACATGTAACAATGGAAAGATAATTCAAGTTATCACTAAGGTCAATAATCACCTTCACATTTTCCCATTTGCTGGTTATCATATAACTAGAGGCCTGGTGCACAAATTCGTGTGCAGGTGGGGCCCCTGGACCTGGCCTGCGGGATCGGGCCAAAACCAGCTCTCCAATATCCCCCGAGGAGTCCTGGATTGCAAGACGGTGCAGGCCAGGCCAAGGGACCCCACTGGTGCATGATCAGGGCTGGGGAGGGATGCAAGAGGTTGGCCTGCTGGGAAGGGACTGTGGGAGGGACCCAGGGTGTGTCTGGCCATCTTGCTCAGTCCTGATCAGACCAACCCCAGCAGCAAGCTAACCTACCAGTCAGAGCGTATGACCCCTGGTGGTCAGTGCACATCATAGTGACTGGTCGACCAGTCAACTGTCTGCTCCCTGGTGGTCAGTGCACGTCATAGCGAGCAGTTGAATAGCCTTAGCATATCATTAGCATATTATGCTTTGATTGGTTGAATGGCTGACTGGATGACCGGGCACTTAGCATATTAGGCTTTTATTACATAGGATTATGATTTCCAGTCTAGATCCTTTGGGAGCCTTTTGCCTTGGGTCACTAGCAAAACATGTGTGACAGGTAGTTAGGCACTGCACAACTCCCGGGGGAGCCCTTCACACCACCTGTGATGCCAATGGCACCCCCTGATGCCTTCACCAACCAGCGGCTCAGCTCAGTCAGAGTATCCTGAAAGTCCCATAACATGAAAGGATGAAAAAAATAAAATAAAATAAGGCAGCAGCTTAATCAAAGAAAAGGCTTTGTGCTTACTTTTTAGCAATTTGCCATAAACACGCAAACCAGTCTTTTTAGTTGCCATACCTCATCCTTCAGCTGATTTTTAGTAACTTCATGCTGCTGGTATTCTTTTCTATATTTTGAAACTTTACGATCAGCAACAGAAATTTTTTTCTCATACTCTGTGTTATTTCCAACCTCACTTTCCAAAAACTTGATCTTTTCCTTAACCAAATTTTCTTTTTCTCTTGTTTCCTGTTTTATCTTTGCTAATGCCTAGAATTAAAAAAAAAAAAGTTAAATATATATTTAATATGATGATCAAAATGAAAACTAAAAGAAATTTAGTTTTTATTTTTCTATTATTATATTTAGTATTTATTTTATCAAAACTTAAGAGAATGTATTTTAAGAGAGACTATATTTATATGAATTAAAACAAAATATTAATATGCTACATACCCAAAAAAGTAAGATTATATTTTTAAAGGTTTCTATATTTTCTTTCATCTACTTGGTACTTTGCTAAAGAGATGAGGAAAATATCAATCTTTTATGAGTGAAAAGTGACATTTAAAAAAATATAACAGTGTTAAATATTTTTAACACAGAAAGTTGAATTTCAATGAAATTTCCCAAATATTTCATAGGACCAGTTTGTTTTTCATCTTTTGAGAATAGCATTTTAGTTATTGGCTTCAATAGGAATTCCTTCACTCAGGCTTTTTGATGGTCTTGACTATACACAATTAACAGAATATAGGAAGTATTAGCTGAGATGTGGATAGAGAGCTATGGGAACAAAGAGAATAAGGTCTACCCAAGAGGAGTCATTAAAAGGCATTATCTAACGGGCTTAATTTAAGTCGGCCTAAAAAGACAAACGGAGATACATAAAAACCCAATGTAGTGAAAGCGCATGGTGGGAGGGCAGGGATAGAATAGGGATATATTAAGAAGGGGTGGTTACAGATGAAAGGGATGAGGCTGGAAAAGTAGAGGTTGAGGCTGAACTGTGGAGAAATTCTATTTTTCAATTATCATGTCAAAGAGGACCAACTTTTAAGCAATATGGAACAAAGATGATTGTAGAGCTGTAGAATAAAAAGATCATATGTGTTTTTTACAAGTGATTATTATTGCAATATGTTGGATGAATTGGAGGGTGAAGAAAAATTTACCCTAAAAATACATTTCTTGCAAGTTTTCCAAAATGGGGTTCCACCAAACAATTAATCCCAGGAGATGGGGGGGAGGGGGGTGGACATGTGGTCTGAAATCAGTAAGTTTTAGAAATGCTACACATAATATTGCACATATTAGCATATTAAGTGGATATATGATATGCACTGCATTTAAAAAAACATTTTTAACTTGCTTAATCTAGTTTCCTCTATGTTCTCTATGATAGGTAACATTCTATAATTGTAGCAGTCCATATATCTACTGTGTTCATTCAATCAAAAGACAGGTAAAAACTTCTTAGGTTTATATATGGCAAATGATCATTCTGGAATTTCCTACTTTATACTGATTTTTTTACTACTTAATCAGGTGCTTTAATACTACTTCAGTGTTCACATTATTTAACAGTGCTATCTATTCACAGATAAGTTTTCATATAGGTAATGCTTATAAGTAACACCTCAAAATGTTTATAATGGAATAAAAGCATAATAGAAAACTATTTATTATTAATGAAAAGTTTCTTTTAAGAAGACAATTCCAGGATCCTATGGTTTGACTCCTGCCAAGAAGACCTTGAGAAGGCAGAAATTGTTTTGGAGGGGAAAAAAAACCAAAAGGGTCGAATGTCAGATTTAACCTTATAGTGGTGTGAACCGGCTCTCACTGGCTCACCACAACTGACTTGCACATCTCTTCTCAACGCTGTGTCCAGTGAAGTCCTGTTGGTATCGAAAGTTTCACCACAGAAATCAGAAATGCCACAGATCGGGAGCCAGTTATTAAACACTGAGAAGCACACCTCTACCTGGGAGCCATTTCTTAGCACCCTCCTTAGCCTCCTACAATACAGACAGCCAGGAGATATCAGCCTGTCAGTAAGGAACCACTGTGGATATGACAAGTTGTATATTCTGCCAAATCAGCAGGTTCTCCCTTCAACCGTGGGGTTGTATGAGAATTCAATTGTGGATCCGCAGTCTTAGATTGGGCACATTTTATTTATACAGAAGAAGTAGTTTAGAACTTGATGTTTGAAAGCAATGAGAAGTCAGGAAAGAGAAACCAACATCAGCATTAAGAATGAAAAGGAACTCAGTTAAGATTGGCTCTCCCTTGTCCCTCCTCGGGAGGCCTAGGCCATTTTGTATTCAATCAATGTGGCATTCCTCCCTTCGGAGCTTCTACCGCTTCTACCCCATCATTGGTGCCTCAGCTTCGAAAGTGAAACTTTATTGGAGTCCTGGTTTCTTTCCTGACTCTCCCTTCCTGTCTCTGGGCTCCCCATGAGGCTCATTTCCCTGCACCTAACTGTGTGAACAGACAGCACACATGTTAAATCCAAGGCACTGCAAACAACTGTGTGTATGTAGGGCATTGATTTTACTGCAATAACATTATCTGTCTAACTTTCTCTTGTTCCACATATCAGAGATGGCAGAATCTTGTCTTTGTCATTATACTACCACTAGTGACCCGGTGCATGGATTCATGCACATTGAAAGGAAATTCATTAGAAGGTGGCGGTGGGACGGGACTGGGCAAGACAGGCAAGACACACCCTGGAGCCAAGCTCCCGGCAGTTTCTCCCTGGCATCTGTGGAGTAAGTGGGGTCCCTCCAGCAGGTGGGGTCCCTTGGCCTGGCCTGTGGGGATTGAGCTGAAACTGGCTCTCCAACATCCCCCAAGGAGTAATGGAGCTGCTGTCGTACAGGGTGTGGAACACAAACACAAGTGTGTAGTAAACCAGATTTGGGACCGACAGTTCCCCAGCAGCAACATAACCCATGGCTGAAGGTGGAATTGCACGGCCCCACAAGGAATTGGCTCCCTCCTCTCTGGTTTCGGGGTGCGTCACCAAAGAACCGCCGCTGCCAAGTCACTGCAGCTCAGCAGCTCCTGCGTTGAGTGTCTGCCCCCTGGTGGTCAGTGCACATCATAGCGACTGGTTGGATGGGCAGAGGGACACTTAGCATATTAGCCTTTTATATATATAGATAAGTAATATACATAAAATCACATTTCTAAATGGATGGAGTCAGCTTTGAAAAACATTTACCAAAACTAATGAATCTCCTACAAAAGTGACTTTCAAATAACATTGTGGTTTACAGTTGAAATGAATGAGTTAAACACAAAAGAAAATAAATACATCTGAACATTGCAAAGACCAAACAACTACTTTACCAAGGCACAGTTATCAATGTCTCGATCTCTCTTCTGCATCTGTTCTATTGTGTTTTCCCACTGTTTAATGAGTTCTTGTCTCTCATTATGAATTCTACGAAAATCTTGCGCTGCTTTATCCAATTCTAACTGTCAAATAGAGAGCAATAACATTTCTTGAATATAAGTGCTTTTGCAAACATCACTTTGACAATTAAGAAATAAAAAAACTTCACTGAACCAACCTGTGCACTTAGAGTCTCTGTAGTTTCATTGTCAAGTACCTTTCTTTTCTGATTGCCTTCCAAAGTCAGCCTTTCTAATTGCAGGGTCAGTGCCTATGTAGTTACATGAAAAAATAGGTATGATTATCATTTGATTAACTTAAAACTGTTAGCATATCTCATATTAAGTATTATTATATTACTAGAGGCCTGGTGCATGGATTCTTGCACAGGTCGGATCCCTCGGACGTGGCCTGTGTGGGGATCGGGACAAAACTGGCTCTCTGACATCCCCCAAGGGGTCCCAGATTGCGAGAGGGTGGTTCTCGGGGGATGCACCCTGGAATTGGGCTCCCTCTTCTCCGGTTCTGGGTGCATCACCCGAGAACAGCAGCTGCCAAGTCACTGCATCTTGGCAGCTCCTGCATTGAGCTTCTGCCCACTGGTGGTAAGTGCACATCATAGCTATGGGTTGGACAGTTGCTTAGGCTTTTATATATATAGATATACATGTATTTTATATCTAAAACTATATATATATATACACATACATATATCCTACCTAATAAAAGAGTAATATGCAAATTGACCATCACTCCAACACACAAGATGGTCACCCCCATGTGGTCAAAGATGGTTGCCCCCATGCGGACACAAGATGGCCACCCCAAGATGGCCTGCAGGGGAGAGCAGTTAGGGGTGACTAGGCCAGCAGGGGATGGCAGTTGGGGGCAACCAGGCCTGCAAGGGAGGGCAGCTGGGGGCGACCAGGCCTGCAGAGGAGGGCAGTTAGGGGCAATCGGGCCAGCAAGGGAGCAGTTAGACATTGATCAGGCTGGCAGGGGAGTAAGTAGGGGGTGATCAGGCTGGCAGGCAGAAGCGGTTAGGGGCAATCAGGCAGGCAGGCAGACAAGCGGTTGGGAGCCAGCAGTCCTGGATTGTGAGAGGGATGTCCGTCTGCCCGTTTAGGCCCGATCCCAGTGGGCAGTCGGACTGGGATCGGGCCTAAACGGGCAGACGGACATCCCTCTCAGTGTCCCAGATTGGAGAGGGTGCAGGCTGGGCTGAGGGACACACACACACACACACACACACACACACACCGTGCATGAATTTCGTGCATCAGGCCTCTAGTATATATTCTTAATCTTTTAACCTCAAAGGCCTGCAATGAAAACTCAATTGTTTTTCAAAAGATTTTTAATACATTTTAAAGTATGTTAGAAAAAAGATGAACAATTTTTAATTTAAAATAATGCCTTTGGTATTAAGTCTATTAGAAAATAGCATGTTTCATTATACTAAAGTATTACCATATTTCATTACAAGTAGATTTTAAATAATAATTATAATAATATATTAAATAATCAAAGCACTAAAGTATTAAATCAGCAAAAACTATATGTAAAGACAAAATTTTGTAGGTATTTGAATATACTCATTTTTCTAGAGAGAGGATACTTGGCTTTATTAGATTCTGGAAGGAAACTGACCCAAATAATGTTTAAGAAGTACTGCTTTAAAATTCTAAGTCCGATTTAGATAAAAAGGTTGACACTACAGATTCAGAGAAAACCTGACATTACAATTTCTAATTTCTCACCCTAATTTTATTATCATCTTGTTGTGCATACTTCTGGAGAGTGAGGGCATCACTATCTTTATGAGCTGATTCTTCTAACCAGGCCTCCAATGCCTGCTGGTCCCAGTTCATTTGACGTTTCAAACCATCCAATTTTTGAGTAAATTTAAATATCTGACTCTAATATCCAAAGAGAGGGAACATGGGGAGATTAAAAAAACATTATTTATAATATAAACTAAAATAAAACATAGCATTACATACTATACAGAACATATAATAAAGAAAAAAGGAATCCTGTAACTGACCTCTAGATCAGTGGTTCTCAACCTTTCTAATGTCGCAACCCTTTAAAACAGTTTCTCATGTTGTGGAGACCCCCAACCATAAAATCATTTTCGTTGCTACTTCATAACTGTAATTTTGCTACTGTTATGAATCGTAATGTAAATATCTGTGTTTTCTGATGGTCTTAGGCGACCCTGCTAGCAGTTCTCAACCTGTGGGTTGTGACCCACAGGTTGAGAACCGCTGCTGTAGAGTCTAAGACCGTCGGAAAATATCTGTTTTCCGATGTAAATGTCTGTGTTTTCTGATGGTATTAGGCTCTACAGAACTGCTAGCAGGGTCGCCTAAGACCATCAGAAAACACAGATGTTTACATTACGATTCATAACAGTAGCAAAATTACGGTTATGAAGTAGCAACAAAAATAATTTCATGGTTGGGGGTCACCACAACATGAGGGAACTGTATTAAAGGGTTGCGGCATTAGAAAGGTTGAGAACCACTGCTCTAGATGAATACTAGTATAATATGCCATATTTAATTATATAACTATAATACTTGTATTTTAATTTTTTAGTTGTAAAACAGAGGAGAAATTATTATACAAAGTTGAGAACAGTAGTTACTTTAAAAGACTTTAGGGGAGTTTCCCCAAAGCAATCTCATTAGTCATTCCATCATAGCCACCTTAAGAGAATGTGCAATCTTAGTAAAAATAATGAGCTTGATATGTTAACTCAAGCCCAAGACAAGTCACCTTTAACCCCATTTCCAATCAGATTGCTGCCTCTAAGAAGCCTCTTACACAGAAATTATGGAAGCACGTTTAATTGAAATAAATACAGCAGTTAAGAAAATAAAAATGTTTCGGTATGTGTATTCATCTAACAAATCTAGATTCATAAAAGAAAACTGATGAATATACAAATTAATATAATAAAATATGTATGTGTGTATGTATACATATACATATATACATGTGTGCATTTCCATAACCATATACATATGTAAAGAGAAGAGTCAAATTTGGAAAGAGTGCCCAAATCAAGTAACTAAAAACTAAGAAAAAGAAAAAAATATGTACAGTAGTTTAATATTGGTCATAAGCTGACAAGTTAATATGAAAGGTAAAATCAGTAAAGAATGAAACTCAAAATTAAAAGTGATATTTTAAAATGTGTCTTTTAAAAATATAGCACTTATGAATAAATTATGCCTAGCATTATATAACAGGCAATCAGCATGGTAGTTTGCATATAGTAAGGTTCAATGAGTATTTGGTAAATGAACACTGGGAAAATAAATGTAACATTCTAACATTATTTCATTCAAATCACAGCTCCATGTGCCTCCCATTGTCCAAGAAAACAATGCAGGAAAATGTTAGGAAACTAATCAATGCCTTTCCCATTCAGAACAAAATCAGTGTTTGTTTGGTGAGGGAAGAAGGAACAATGGCACAAAAATTTAAGTAACATTTCAACACATACTTCTTTATCACCTTTCTTTTCCCGTATTAAAGTTATATCATCTTCCAGTCGTTGGATTTCATTTTTCACTCGACTCAGCTCTCTTTCTGCAATGATCTTAAAATGCTCTTCGCTTTCAATCTCATGTTCCCTGGCTTTGCAAAGAGACTATAGAAAAGCATACAAGATAGAAAGGCTTTTTACACTTTAGTATTAAAAATATTTATAATAACTCATTAAACACATAACAAAGGTCCCACAAAATGCTTAGGTTAAGTATCATTAATTCCACTTCTCTTAAACTTACACCACATTAGACTTTGTGATTCAGTGTAGACAGTGTTGTTTACTATTTATAAGACAATTAATTCATAGAATGTGCTAGTAGAAAAATACTGTTGTCAGTGATTTTCAGATACTATGTTGGGCTAGGGAATTTGCAGAAAACCAAAGTTTATATGGTTATACTTTAAAAGATCTAACTTATAAGTTAACCTTAGCTTACTGTAAAAAAATAATTAATTAATTAAAAATTTAATAAAAATATATGACATTACTTAACTAAAAATAAGAAATAAAACTGAGTAAAAATAATTGGGAAATAGGATAGTTACATGAATTGATTACATAAATTAACAGAGATCATTTTTAAATAATTATGTAAACATTGGTTATAAATATTTCCTAGACAATATTAATAAATGAACATGCCTTTGTTATGCTTTACTTAATAAAATAGTACTTGTTGACTACTGATTTTACAGTGCTTTAAAAGTTATCACCATTGGTATTATTTTTACATTGTTAAAGCAGTTACTGTTGTAGGAAGTTTACTATCTTCATACTTATCCTAGTTGAGGTTTGACTATAATAAAATATACCTACAAAGAGTCTCTCTCAGATTCCCAACTTAGTGGTTTAATAACTTGAGGAAAAGATGTTGTCCCTAACCATTTATTAATTACTCAATCATATCAGGATTTAAAAATATGAAGTACTGTTTTTAGAAGTTCATTAACTTTTTAACTTTCTAATAAGACTGTTAAAGCATGAAATAGGAAGACGGTGGCGGATTAAGTGGAAGCTACACTGACACCCTCCCAGGACCAAACTTGAATTACAACTAAAATATAGAAAAACCACCCTGAATAATCAACTGAAGACAAGCTGGAGAGATCCATGATAACGAATGACTTGAAAGTGACCACATAGAGACTGATAGGAAGTGCGGAGGCAGGAGAAGGCTGCCAGACTCTCCCAGACAACAGCTGAAGTTCAGAGGATATCTCAGCTGTGGGGGGTTCCTACTGAGAACTCTGGGGTCTAAATCCCATGCTGGGTTTCTCAGCCCAGAGCACCAGAACTGAAAAAGGTGCCCACATAACATCTGGCTGTGAAAAGCAGAGAGGTTTCTGTCTACCGGGGTGAGATGGTTGGAAATTCAGGCACCCTCTTAAAGGGCCAATGGACAAAATTTTGTGTGTAGTCACTCGTCTTGGGCTCCAGCAGAGGGAGGGCAGAGTGGACTGGAGCTGTGTCAGCAGACTCCAGGGTAGGGGGCTATAGGGATAGAGCTCAGAGACCAGTCACCTGGATTCCTGTGCTGAGTCATTCCCCCATACTGTAGAGGACATCTTTCTCAAGTATTTAAAAAGCATGAAATAGTTACTTATCTATATTAACTAGAGGCCTGGTGCACGAAAATTCGTGCACTCAGGGGGGTCCCTCAGCCCAGCCTGTGCCCTCTCACAGTCTGGGACCCCTTAGGGGGGTGTCCACCTGTCAAGGAGTCAGGAGAGGCTCCCGCCACCGCCGCTGCACTCGCAGCTGTCAGCCCGGCTTGTGGCTGAGCGGAGCTCCCCCTGTAGGAGCGCACTGACCACCAGGAGGCAGCTCCGGCATTGATTGTCTGCCCTCTGGTGGTCAGTGCATGTTATAGCGACCAATCATTCCCAGTTGTTCCGCCATTAGGGTCAATTTGCATATTACCCTTTTATTATATAGGACTAGCGTTCCCGTTGCAGGAAAAATCCTGCAATAGGATTTCCTGCTGCACTCTACCCCGCCTCCACTCCGCCCTTGTCGCCCGCCCCACCTTCTCCGCCAGCCTGCCTGCATTTCCCTTCGCCCCCGGCCACGCCTCCGCTCCACCCTTGTCGCCCGCCCCCCCTTCTCCTCCAGCCTGCCTGCATTTCCCTTCGCCCCCGGCCACGCCTCCGCTCCGCCCTTGTCGCCCGCCCCGCCTTCTCCTCTAGCCCGCCTGCGTTTCCCTTCGCCCCCGGGCCCGCCTCCGCTCCGCCCTTGTCGCCCGCCCCGCCTTCTCCAGCCCGCCTGCTTTTCCCTTAGCCCCCGGCCCTGACTTCGCTCCTCCCTTCTCCTCCCCCCGCCCCCCTGGCTTGCTTGCTTCTTCGAAGCTTTACTCCCTTCTGCAGCTCTTGGCTTCTTTCGACACTGTCTTGATATGCAAATTAGCCGCCATCTTTGTTGGGGTAATTTGCATACTCGTCCTGATTGTTTGGTGGGCGTGGCTTGGCTGGTGGGCATGGCTTGGGTGTAGTGAAGGTGCGGTCAATTTGCATATTTGTCTATTATTAGATTAGATTACAAATTGGCATTAAAAACATGACTTTGTCCATTTTTAAGAATTACATTATTTCAAATAAATGCAGATGGACTTTTAAAAACAGAGTTTGAAATGGAAGTTAGTAAATGCTCCAGTGCTGATTTGCTGAGCTAACTAATTTTCTGGGCTTCATCAGGGAATGAGGTTCTACACATGAGTAGATTGTCCATAAAACAGATGCTTTGATTAATCACCCTAAATTAATTTGCAGTATTTTATTACATTTTCTAAAATGCATTATACTGTCCCCAGTTATCCTAAATATAATTTAACTATTATTTCAGGATGTCATTATAAATTTCAGTTCTTAAACTCTGCTAAAAGACTATGCCTAAGGGCTACTGAAGTGTTAGAATTATTTGCTTCCACTCAAAATGGTCCCAGTGGGTAGTGCTGAATAATTAAAAGTAGACAGAAACTCTTTTATGTGTTATATTAAGTCTATTTCTGCTTAAAGTCATTATTTCTCACTGCATCACTGTACCTTTTTCATGCAATCTGCTGCCTAACATTATATTAGACTGTTTGAACGATGATTTATTCTTTCAAATGAATTAATTATTCCTTAAACTTGGTGGTAGTAGTGAGTTCCTCAAAGACTTTTTTTCTGCCTACTTTCAAATTCAAGGCTATGTTCACTATAGATTAGTTATGCTAAATTTTCCTATTGTATCTATAAAATAACATCACAGATATAAATGCAATGGGAAATGTACCATAACTACACATGATATAATCAACATGAATTTCAACATTATATATACCTGTGTAAATAAGAACTCTTGCCTAACATTTTTTAAGTGAGAATCTATAGCATTAATTCGTTCTTCATAGACACGTAGATTATTTTGCAAGAGTGACTTCTCATCCTGCAGCTTTGACAACTGTAAATAATAAACATGATGATTAGTCAAAGTCTACTAAGTTCTTACCATATTTAAGGGTATAAAATCAAAAGAAAAGTAAACCTTTATTTACTTTTCTTTTTTAAAATATCAATTTGAACTTCAAAAATCTACTATTTCAATTATAAAATAGTGCTTTGATTTAGAGATTATTGTGGGAAAATTAGCACCACATTAAAACAAAATAGGAACCTCTCTCAGATTTGCAACATTAAGCAGGGTCCACAGCCAAGATGCATTATAAATGAAAAAAAAATGAGATCCTATTCCATAATTATATGACAAGGCCTCCAAATCAAACAAGAGCATAGAAACAATGCCTAATAACAACAAAAAAATAGATCATTAGCCATAAATTTGAAAAGTAGCCAGATACCAGGCATAATAGCTCCTATATTTTGTGTCTTTGAATTAGAACCTGAGCAGAACCAAAACAATTTAAGTCCAAAACCAATAAAAACTTTAGGAAATTGCAAGATAGATTCTCAGGACCATTAGAATATGTCATCCCTGAAAGCAATATAAAAGCTCAACAAAACAAAAATGTGCTTCTTTATAGTCTTGAGCTGTGGTTCCCAAAGTGGAGGCTACAACCCAGGAGGGGCAAACACAATTCACCAACGTGCAGAAGAAAATACTTGAATTTTGAACTAAGAAAGAAAGAAAAAAAATACGAATTTACTCATTTGTTATATCCTAAGTAATAGTAAGTATGTATTTTTGGCTTTTTATTTCATTAACTAGAGGCCCAGTGCACGAATTTGTGCACATTGAAAGTAAATTAATTAGAAGGTGGCTGGCGGGGCAGGACTGGGCAAGACAGGCCGGACACGCCCTGGAGCCAACCTCCTGCAGTCCCTCCCCGACTGGCCACACCTGGGGCAGTGCCCAGGCTCAAAGGGCGTCTGCGGAGTGAGCGGGGTCCCTCTGGCAGATGGGGTCCCTCAGCCTGGCCTGCATGGATCGGGCCAAAACCGGCAGTCCAACACCCCCCAACAGGTCCCGGAGTGCAAGAGGTCACTCTGCAAAGTTGCTGTTGCTCGGCAGCTCCTGCGTTGAGCATCTGCCCCCTGGTGGTCAGTGTGCACCATAGCTACTGGTCAGAGTTTCTGCCCCCTGGTCATCATTGCACATCATACCTACTAGTCGGATGGTCGCTTAGGCTTTTATATATATATAGATTTCAATTTTTAATTCCCTCTTTTGTTTACTTTCTTATTCTTTTCTTTTTAATTTATTAAAAGTTCTTAGTTTCTTATTTTTTGTCTTACTGATTGTTATGGGCTGAATGTTTGTGTCACCCCCAAATTCATCTGTTGAAGCCCTAATCCTCCATGTGATTGTATCTGGAGGGGGGCCTTTGGGAGGTAAGTAGGTTTAAATGAGGACATGAGGGTGGGACACTCATGATGAGATTCGTGTCCTTATAATAGAGAAACCAGAGGGGCTCTCTCTGCTGTGTGAGAACACCAGAAGAAGACAGTCATCTACCAGCCAGGAAGAGTGCTCTCACCAGAATCCAACCATGCAGACACCCTGATCTCGACTTCTAACCTTCAGAACTGGGAAATAAATGTCTGTGTTTTTTTTTAAGCATTCAGACTATGGTATTTTGTTATAGCAACTCAGGCTGCCTAAGACACTGATTCAGAACTAAGGCATTTAGGCTATATATTTTCTCTAAGTAAGTGTTTTGCTGCTTCCCATGGATGTAGGTACCAAGCAGTCTCCTTTTACAGTTTTCTAATTGGTGACTTTTCCCTTTCAACTCTTATTTGATGTAAGAGCCATCTAGCAATATATTTCTGAGAAACTTGCCTAAGTATTTAAATTGAATTTCTTAGTCAGCTCAGACTGCCAAAATAAAATACCATAGACTCGTGGCTTAAACTAAAGAAATTTCTTCCTCACAGTTCTGAAAGCTGGGAAGTCCAAGATCAAGATGAAATCTCTTTTCCTAACTTGGAGCTGGCCACATTCTCCTGTGTCCTCACAGAGGGGGCAGGGGAGAGAGGAGAGAGAGGGGAAGGGAAGGGAAGGGAAGGGAAGGGAAGGGAAGGGAAGGGAAGGGAAGGGAAGGGAAGGGAAGGGAAGGGAAGGGAAGGGAAGGGAAGGGAAGGGAAGGGAGGGGAGGGGAGGGGAGGGGAGGGGAGGGGAGGGGAGGGGAGGGAGGGAGAGAGCGCTCTCTGGTCTCTTTTTATAAGGACACTAATCCCCTCAAGGGCCCAACCCTCATGATCTCATCTAAACCCAATTACCTCCTGAAAAGCCCCACCTGCTGCAAATGCTATCACATTGAGGTTTAGGGCTTCAACATATGAATGGTTGCAGGGGGAGGGGGGACACAAACATTAATTCTCTGACAATAGAAAATCATTTTTTAAATTAACACAAATTCTATTGGCTTATAATCAGAGACTGTGACCTATAAAATTTCTATCACTGATTTTTAAATTGTGGTAAACTATACATAACAAAAATTTTATCATTTTAACCATTTTTCAAAGTACATTAAGTAGTGGCAAATTTTTTTAATCTAGAATTTTCTACTCAGCCAAATCACCATCAAATATGCAAGCAAATAAAAACATTTTCGACTTAGAGTGTTTACCTCCCGTACACCCTTCTTAGGGAGACACAAGAAAGTATTTCATAAAAGAGAGAGAGAGAGAGAGAGAGAGAGAGAGATCCAAGAAAAAAGAAGATAGAGTGACAAAGTAGTAAGGGGGAAAACGGGAATTAACAAGTTAACAATTGGGAAATAGGCCAGCAGAAAAATTGTCCGTATTGAAAAACATAGTACTCCAAAAGAAGGAGTGGGAGAAGAGAGAAATTATCTTGAAGATCTGATATAAATGTAAAGCAGGCAATGCAAGGAATCAAACTGGCAACTGAGGATGCAAGGAATTAGAAGCACAATACAGCCATGGCTAGTGCAGCTCAGTCTGTTGGAGTGTCGTCTCATGCACCAAAAGGTTGTGGTTTCAGTTACCTAGGTTTCAGGTTTGATTGCCAGTCAGGGGGAGAATGGTGTTTCTCTCTCACAGTGATCTCTCTCTCTCTCTCTGTCTCTCTCTCTCTCTCTCCATTTCTCTCTCTCTCCTCTCCCTCCCTCCCTTTCTTCTTTCCCCTATTTCTAAAATCAATAAGCATGTCCTTGGGTGAGAATTTAAAAAATAATTAATTAACAAATAATAATAAAAAACATCCTATATAATAAAAGCCTAATATGCTAAGTGTCTGACCATTTGTTCGACCGTTTGACCAGTTGCTATGATGCACAGTGACCACCAGGAGGCAGACACTCCAACTGGTAGGTTAGCTTGCTGCTGGGGTCCGGCTGATCAGGACTGGGGGAGATGGGCCGGACACTCCCTAGAGCTCTCCTGGGGTCCCTCCCCAGCCCAATCGTGCACCGGTGCTGTCCCTTGGCCTGGCCTGTGCCCTCTCACAACCCGGGACCCCTCCGGGGGATGTCTGGAGAGACAGTTTCAGCCCGATCCCCACAGGCCAGGCCAACGGTCCCCACCAGTGCACAAATTTGTGCACCTGGCCTCTAGAATGTATATAATATCCTGTGAGACAAATATTATGTCACTAATACCAAAAACTAACATTTGAATGGAACTTTATCCTCCATTAATGTCTTTAGAGCTGTGTGACAACCCTATGCGATAATTATTTTACTTGTCTTCAGTTTACAGGAGAAGAAACTGGCTCAGTGCTGGTAAGTACGATCTACACCTAGGGCTGGATACTTCTTCATATTGTGCCTGGGTACCTAGTGCTAGATCTCTTACATTCCCTAATGTTGCCCTTCATTGAAAACAAAAACAATGAAGCCATCTAAATTTAGGCGTGAGTAAATACGTCAGAATATTCTGAACAGCAACAAAAAAAAAAAACAGTGAAGGATTTTCATTTTCATTTTTCGGAGGAGGGAAAACCTCTTCCTAAGTGGTGTAAACATCATCAGCTCTTGGATCCTCTCCCACACAACACATTGCCCTCTGATAGGACTTCGCACTGGCTGCTGAAGGCTTTTTTTCGTTTCCTGAGCGAGGTGCCATTTTATTTGGAACAACTACTATGCATTGGCTGCAAACTGATGTAAAATACTCTTTACAACTTAAAATGTCTTACCTCGTTCTGTGACAACTAAAGTCTCCATTTGAAAAGCTGCACGTTTTTGCATTCTTACTAGAACGTCCCTCTTCCCATTTCTTGGAGTCACTCTTAACTTGAACCATCATGGGCAGAACTCACAGAGAAATGTCAACCAGAGCGCGTTTGGTTTGTGCACGTCCGCACTCGCGGTTGCCATGCAAACCCTAGAAGTCCCTTGGCAAAACGCGCTTAATTCCGAGCAAGGAGAAAGTGGGCCCGGGAGCCAGCCTTTCCCCTCCTGCCAAAGAGTCTGGAAACGAGGGCTTGCCGGGGACGGGAGGAAGGAGTAAAGAATCGGACTTTGTAGTTCTGCACATCCATTATCGTTTCAATATAGTTTTTAATGCTCAGCAAGCACCAAAAAGGGCGGGAGGTGGGGGAGAAAAGGAGAGATGATGTGGAGGAGCGTTAGACCAAAAAGAGATGGGATTAAGGAAGGAAAGGGGAGAACCAAAAGGATTGGGATATTCCTGCCTACCAGAAAACTCACCATACACGTCCCCCCAACCCCCGCAAAAAAAAAAAAAAAAAAAAGATATCCCCTCCTCCCGCGGCCTCCTTCACCTGATTCTCACCTGATCTTCCAGTAGCTTGTTCTCCTGGTTCGCCACAGGGATGGCGAACCCATCGTCCCAGTGCAGCTCTGCCAGAAAATCGCTACTCATGATGGCAAAGGGAACCCACTACGGAGAAAAGGCCCGCGACCTGCACCCGAGGTGCCCACCAAGCTTCGGTGTAATTGCCTCCGGAGCCCTAGCAACCGTCCCGCGCCCTTAGTTACCAAACAGGAAGCGCTCAGACCCGGAGGCGAAACTTCCGGTTGAGCCACCCTTTGCTTCTGAAACGCCGCGGGAAGCGAGGCGTCTTACTCCTTCCAGGGTTCGCTGGGGTTGCCAGGCGCCGGCGTAACTTCCCCTCCACGTGCGGCCCGGACGGTACCCCCGGCGGCGCTGCCGGAGGCCGTCAGTCGGTGGCGCCTGCGGTCGCCGGAGGAACACGGGGTACGAGAGCGGCGGGGAGCTACGCGACGGCCTGAGCGCCCGCAGGAAGAGGAGAGTGAATGCAAGGAAAAACCCGCCTCTCTCTGCACGTGGTGGGGTTGGGTTTCACCCGGAGAGGGAATCTCCTAGGCCGATGTGGCCTTGCATTTTGAAGCAGAAGTCTATCCCCAAAATCACTGCGGGATGCTGTGATCTTCGTCTGGTTTAACGTAATGGTCTTCCTCACCTTCGCACCTGCCCCGTGGTAGCGTCCTAACTGAGCACCAAAGTGGATGCACGGAGTTTGGGGGTCCCTCCCCCGCCACGCTACACCTTTGTTTTTCTTTGCATTTTCATTTGCCAACATTTACAAATCTTTCATTTCACATTTAAAAAATCTGTATTTCTTCCTACTCTTGAAAAAGGCTAGGAAACTCTGAGCTCTTTAAATTGCAAGCACAATTTGAATGACCTGTTTGGCACAGGTAGGCATTTGAGTTTATAGTCCCCCCCCTTGTGTAACATCTCAGAACTAGAAAAGACAAAACAATCAACTAATCGAATTCTTTCATTTTCCAAATAAATAAACTAAGGCTCCTGAGGGGGAGCCATTAAAGTAGGCAGGGCCTAAATTAGGATACAGGACTCCTTATCCAAAGGAAGCCCTCTGCAATGAAGGGTGTTCTTGCCTGGAATACTCTCTACTACCGCATCGTGAGCATCAATTAACTTTCTTATTCAATAAACTATCTGTAGGGTTGTTGTTTTTGCCCTTTTGAATTTTACTTTACCTGTACTTTGTTAAACATTTTATAAAAAGTTTATGTGAGAACACAAAGCAGGGTATAATGAACTCCCATATACTCATCTTGATTTAACATTCATATTTTGACATATTAGCTTCATCTATATCTTTTGCTGAAGCGTTTAAAGTAAATCACAAATAACATGACATTTCACTCTAAAAACTTGAGCATGCATCACTGTTTAATGTTTTCTAACATAAATATAATATCATTATCACATCTTACAAAATTAACTATCAACATCAAAATTCTTAAATATCATCTAACAACCATTTCAGATTTATATTTCCTCAATTGTCCTGAGAAAGTCTTACTGTTTATTTGTTGCTGTTTTTGAAATCCTCTTGTAGTAGCTTTATCTCTGTACTTACTAAGTCTGTAAGATTAAATATTTTTCCAGATATTTAATCTTACGGACTTAGAAATGTCTTCAAAGACTAGAATTAGCAAGGCATTTTATTCTCCACTTCTACAATACTTAAATTCCCAAGGTGGTGGGGAGAAACACTCAGCTTGTAGAGAGAATTTGACCTGTATGGAATAATGGAATTTTAGAGCTCTAATAGCCTTATAGAAGATCATCATTTATAATAGTTTAGTCATTCCTACTAATGAAAATGTTAGTATCCAGTATATATTAAGATGACATATAGTTATTTATATCTGAGATTTTTTATGGCAATGCTGTTATTTAAAATTAGTATTGTCTTAAATATTCTCGTTGTAATTTCTCATCTCAGTTCCTAATGTGAATACAGAGGCCGCTGCTTGGCCTGTGCCAATCTGTTGATCCACCCCTCTCAGTGTCAGCTGTGGCTGCCAAATGGATGACAGCAGCTGTCTTTGCTGGGTACTCCCCTGGCCCCAAGGACATAAGAAGTTTGGCAACCAAATCCCTGCAAAGAGCCCCACACCCCTTATCTCAAGGATTCTATTTCCTGAGTTTCGGGATGACAATTATACAATGTTGAATTTTACTAGTAGACAAAATTTCCATACATTCTCCAAATTCTACATTTCTTACTAAAAAGCAATATTCCTGCTTCTCCCCTTTATCACCACAGCATTCTATACCATCCAGTTCCCACTTATAATTCTACAACTTCTAGATCATAATTCTATTTGGATCCATTAATATCTAGATTTGGAGACAAAACCCAAGGTTTTATAACCTTGTCATTGACCATGAAATATTCAATTTAATCCCAAAATGCTCAGATGTTAGCTTTCTACTATCTCATTCTCAAGTAGATAACTTTATACAAATCAGGTTGTTCAGGCTAAAACATAAAGAGATACTTTGTTCTGCAAAAGTAATGTGATTTTTTAAAATTGAAAAATACATATATGTGTAAAGAAAAAGGAAAAAGTAGCCTTCACCTCCATGCCAATCTCATTCCTAAGAGGTTGCCCTGTTTTGTGTTTATCCTACCAGAATTTTTTAAATGAAGTTATAACTATATACATATATTAATTTTTCCTATAGAAATAGAATCATATCATATTCATTTGCAAATTCATTTTTTCACTTAATACCAGTGGCCATGTTTAGTTCTTTGGTCTTTGAATGGCAGTTTAAAATTCAGTATTATTAAATTTAACTTTTTAAACAATGCTGCAAAGAACATCTTTATAAAACTGTCTTTCATCATTTCTAAGGTATACATATTTTCACATTTTAATATCTCTGAAATTGGGATTCATCTTTCAATCAGTGGTGTCTTAAATTTGGTAAATAAGATATAATCTTAAACACCTCTGTATGGGTTTCTGCTGAACATATTCTTAGAAGTAAAATTAATGGAAAATAGGTCTAAGTCTAAGCAATTTTACATTGATACATACCACTAAATCTTCCAAAGCGTCCTCACATACCAACGGAGTATGACAGTCTCTTTGCATATTCTAGAGATTGTGAAATATTATATATTTTACAACCAAAGAGAAAAATATGGTATCTCATTGTTTATTAACAGTTTTATAATTAAGAGTGAGACTTTGCATTACATTTATTCTGATAAGAATTCATTTATCTTATCCTTTGTCCATTTTCTCCCATTAGGTTGTCTCTTCTTACTGAATGATTACAGTACTTTATATTTTATAGATAGTATTCCTTTTGGGTCTGAATAATATTTTTCTCCCAATCTGTTTTTTTGTTGTTTGTTTGTTTGTTTCTTTATTTGTTTTTTGGCTTCTTTAACTTAGTTTTTAATACATTTTGCCATACACACCTGGGAAACTGCTCTTGTTGTTATCAGTGTGTTTCATATTTCAATGGATACATTCATTATCAACTCACCCAATCTATGAGTTATATTCAGTTCAGCTATTTCTTTCCTATTAAAACACTTTCTCCTTTTGGCTTTTATGACTTTCTCTGTCAGCTTCCCATTAACCTTCTCAATCTCCTTTGCTACTCCTACCTATCCACCCAATCTATACTGCACTGTATTTTGTTTCCCTGGTCTGTGACAAAGTCTTTTCTTTTTTAAGAAAATATATTTTTATTGATTTCAGAGAGGAAGGGAGAAGGAGAGGGAGAAATAGAAACATCAGTGATGAGAGAGGATCATTGTTCAGCTGCCTTCTGCACGCCCCCTACTGGGATCAAGCCTGCAACCTGGGCATGTGTCCTTGACCGGAATTGAACCTGGGACTTCAGTCTGCAGGCTGACACTCTGTCCACTGAGTCAAACCAGCTAGGGCTTTTCTTTTCTTTTTTTTAATTATCTGGACAGTATTGAGAAGCACTGCTCAGGTATATGTAGACTGTCACTTGATTTTGTTTATCTGGTAATTTTCTCATGATTAGGCTGGAGTTAAGGGTTTGGGAAAGAAAACTGTAGAAGAGGTAAAGTACACTTCTTATCACATCATAGTGGGGGCACGTGATGTTATCATGACATTATTAGTGATTTTAACCTTGATCATTTTGTTAAGGGAGCATTTGCCAGGTCTCTCCATTGTAAAGTTGCTATTTTCCCTCTAACGCTCTAAATAATTCACTAAGTTCAACCTGACCTCAAGGAGGGAGATTACATTCTACCTCCTAAGGGGAGAGTGTCTTTATATATTATTTGAAAATTTTCAGTAAGTAAAAATATCTCTTTTTCCTGTTATTTATCCTATTATTTATTTTATCACTATGAACTCATATATATTTTTATTCTTTGGATTGTAATCTAAACTACCCTGTCCATTTTGTTGCTCCATTTGTTCCAGCTTTGTCCATTGGCCCCTATGTCTTTCTGAACTGCCTTCATCCTTTTGTTTTTTGAGCACCTCCTTACTTTCTGGCACTGCAAAATGCTCCAGGCTCATCTTGTATTTCCTCCTATCCAGCCTGAGAATTAGCCATTTCTTCAAGGAGTTCTGGTTCCTTTTATCAGAAATGGTATTTAGAAATGAAGAGCTGGGCTCTGGGTATATTGGTTGTTACTGGGTTATTATTACTTCTGGGCCCTCTCAGCAAACAGAACTACATAATATATGTATGCATATTAACCCCAAAATTTACACATATCTATGATTGTCTTTGTATCTACCTATCTTTGTGAGCTAAACATTAATACATACTGATATCTCTGACTCTAATCCAGTAACACAGATTTTGTTCTAGTTTTTCTTTCTTACTTACTAGAGGCCCGGTGCACGAAATTCATGCACGGAGGGGGGTTGTCCCTCAGCCCAGCCTGTACCCTCTCCAATATGGGACCCCTGGCCTGCTCTCTCAAGGTCCATCCTGCCGCCATTTGTTTGAATTTGTTTACTTTCTATAATTGAAACTTTGTAGCTTGAGTGGAGGCTTAGGTCTGGTAAGGGCAGGCGGAAAGCTTGGCTTCCTCTGTTACCTAGGAAACCTTGCTCTCTGTGGCTGTAGCCATCTTGGTTGGGTTAATTTGCATACTCGCTCTGATTGGATGGTAGGCGTGGCTTGTGGGTGTGTCGGAGGTATGGTCAATTTGCATATTTGTCTATTATTAGGTAGGATTTGAAACTTCCCTCTGACATTGAGAAACCTTGCTCCCAACATCTATCATTCATTCACTTACATGTTCAACCACAATATACATTTAAAGTTATTTCAGAATTATTAACATGTACACTCAGTGCAAGTCTTTTCAAAGGACATATAATTATATTTCTTTTGGATAAATTCCGAGGAGTATAACTGCTGACCATAGGATGGGTGTGTATTTAGTTTTATAAAACATGTCAAACCTTTTCCAAAGTAGTTGTACAATTTTAAGGGCTATCTTTTTAAAAAACTTTTTAAAATCAGATTTATTTCAGGTTAAAACTCTTCAGTGGATTCCCAATTTAGTTAGAATTAAATCCAAACTCCTTAACCTGGTCTACAAAGTCCTATGTGATCTGATCCCTGCCTATTTTTCCAATTTTATCTCTTGCCATCTTTTCCCTCATTCACTGCTTCAGCCACTCTGGCTTATAAAACTTGTTTTATCAGAGCCTAAGAAATCCAAGGAGTCTTTCCGCCTTGGGGTCTTCATATATACTGATCCTCATGCTTGGAACATTTTCCTTCCATATAGCCAGTTCCAGAGTATTCTTCAGAGCTCCATACTTTTTAGTTTATATATAACATCCTTAGAGAGGCCTTTCTTGCCCATTCAATTTAATGTAGCATTTTCCTGTTATTCTTTCTTATAGCAAATTTTTCACATTTAGTAATAATATTCAAAAAACTCACCACAATTAGTACTTACATTCTTATTTGATTGTTCACTTATTTGTTTTCTATCTTTGCCACTAGCCTATAATAGGCGTGACAGTAGCAACCATATGAATTTTGTTCACCGTATTCAGAAACTAGAACAATACCTGTATATGATAGTGTTCAATAAAAATCTGCTGAGAGCCCTAGTTGGTTTGGCTCAGGGGACAGAGTGTTGGCCTGTGGATTGAAGGGTCCTGGGTTCAATTCTGGTCAAGGACACATACCCAGGTTGCAGGCTCGATCCCAGTAGGGGTGTGCAGGAGGCAGCCAGATCAATGATTCTCTCTCATCATTGATCTCTCTCTCTCTCTCTCTCTCTCTCTCTCTCTCTCTCTCTCCAATAAAGAATATGAAATCAATAAAAAATATTTTTAAAACATCTGCTGAAAGAATAAATATTTAAATGAAAAGAAGAGTTTTAAATGTTTATGTAGTTAACTCTGTCAGTCTTTTCCTTGATAACTTTTGTCTTGCACCACAATAAAGATGACCTTTTTCAGAAGCCTATATAAATGATCTTCAATATTTTTTCTGGTACTTTTATAATTATATATTCTACATTAATATTTTAATGCACATAAAGTTTACATCTATGTATGAAAGTAGATTCATAGATATTTTTCAAAACAGTTATTTTCCAGCACCATTTATTAAATAGTATATCTTGCTATCTTGATTGGAATTGTATACTAAATTCTCATATATACAAACATACATTTCTGTATATCTGGTATTGAAATAATTTATTTATATCTCTACAAAAGTGCCACACTCTTCTTAGTATGGAAGGGCAAAACACACCATCTATCATCACCATCACAACTATTCTTGTCTGTTCTCAAACACTTCCTTGGAATCCAAGTTGTCAGGTTCAAAAAAACCCAAAAAAACCCAGAACTCTAAGGATTTTCATTGAAATTTTCTTGACTATACACAATAATTTAAGAAGAACTGGAATTTTTATTGTATTGTCTTCCTATCCAGAAATATGATAAATGTCTCCATTCTCAGATTTTATGATATATAATTCATTCTTTTTAAAAATATATATTTTGATTTTTTACAGAGAGGAAGGGAGAGGGATGGAGAGTTAGAAACATCAATGAGAGAGACACATTGATCAGCTGCCTCCTGCACACCTTCCTACTGGGGATGTGCCCGCAACCAAGGTACATGCCCTTGACCAGAATCAAACCTGGGACCTTTGAGTCCACAGGTCAACGCTCTATCCACTGAGCCAAATTGGTCAGGGCTATAATTCATTCTTAATACAGTTGTATATAACTAGATTCAGAGCATTTATATAACCTCAGAATTAGAAGAAACTTCCAAGACTTCCCCTATCTATACGAAGCACTGCAGCAACATGCAATGCTTTTACACTTCTGCTTGGGTACTCACTCACTCCCGAGAAAATGCGTTTTATTATGAAATAGATAATGACTTGGGTAATGATATGAGTCTCATTGGAAGGCTGTCAAAGGGGTCTCATAGTTATCCTGTTCCAAAATGTCCCTACCTATACAAAACATGTTTTTAGTGGTAAATATATGGACCAGTACATACAACATTTTGCAACCTTATACATTTCACAAGGCTGTCTCAAGATATTTTGCTGCTCTGTTGGGCCCTGTTAGTGAAAGAAATGGCTGTAAGTCTTTACAAAGGAAGATTTACCTTACAACCAAATATTGTGTAATATTTCTGAAATCACTGTTTCTTTTCTTCAGTGCTTTTATCATTGTTGTTGAAACATAGCAATCCCTTGACTATAATACTTGCTGGATTAATGAATGGATAATTTCAAAGGATTTATTTCTCCTAATAACAGAGGGGCATAACTATATTTAAATAAAACATTTTCTACTGCAGAGAAACAGTAGAGAAAAAAACCTCCCTAATTATAGACTCTCTGATATACTTTTCTGGGAAATAAACATTCACAAAATTTATTTGCCCATGGCAACCACAGCCTTGTAAAACATACTGAGTTTGGTACAATGGAGTGTGTGTGTGTGTGTGTGTGTGTGTGTGTGTGTGTGTGTGTGTGAAATCAGTTGAGGTGGATAGGTACCTTTAACTTAAATATAACAATTTTCTGTGACTATTTTCCAGATGTAAAGATAAAGGGAAAAAGAAGGCCCTTTTTATCAAAGTATTTTTATCTATCAGTAGAAAAATGCAAAAAAAAAAAATTGCCTAAACCAATACTCTAAGAAGCTTTGATACTCATAGTTTCATACTTTTGCAAATGGAAATACATAGTTTACAGATTGTATTCATTTACTCTAATCCAGTAGGTGGTGCTACATGTCTGTATATGTAAAATACCACAAATGACATTTTTTTCGTTTTTAAAATCTTTTTTTTCTTGTTTTAGCCAGAACTCTCATCAAGGTCCACTATTATAATAAAGCTCATTATTCCTGACATCTGAGCCAAATCTCTGGATGCAGCATTAAAGACAAACTTAAGGAGAAAACTCATCAGAAAAAAATTTGTGGAGCAAATACTACCCTAACAATCTATTAACAGTTATTTTTTTCCCCCTCAGCTCATTCTCACTCTAAAATGACAAAATCTTTGGTATCAAATAGAACTCTGTGTCAGTCCATTAAAAACATCCAGATGCAAAAATCAAAGTACCTCTTATTCTCCTAAATGCTGCTAGTTGCTATTACTGGGAAGCAACCATAACAATACTAATAATTAACAATAGAAGTTTAAATTTAGGTTTGTAATAGGTAGATCAACCTGTAAATCAACTATTTAGGAAGATAACATAAACAAAGTTGATTACTAAATCATTGATTAAGATAGCCATAAAAATTAATGTTTCTTCATGAACCATCAAAGACTAAAAGCTTTAGAAAAGTATGGACTCTAGGTATCAGCACAAATAATCCATATCACCCAGCAACCTACAAACAGTTAATTTATGTTACTTATTTATTATAAACACAACTAAGCTTGACATATAATCTGAATCAGAAATCATCAATTTTTGCCTCCTTTTTATATGTTATTAAAAACTAGAAGCCCAATGCACGAAGATTTGTGCCAGAATGGGCCTTCCTTTCCCTGGCTGCCGGCACCGCCTTCGCTCTGGCTGGAGCTGCCTTTCTGCCTTCCCACACTGCTCAGAGGCCCAGAGCAGCCTGGGGTGGTGGGGAACGCCTGCATCACTTATGCAAATTAACCCGCCATCTTTATTGGATTAATTTGCATACTCGCTCCTGATTGGCTGGTGGGCATCGTGAAGGTATGGTCAATTAGCATGTTACTCTTTTATTAGGAAGATGCTTTCAAAGATAAGGGGACATCAACTACTAACATAAAAATTAGAACATTTTTATTACTGTACTAGCTACTATATTAAATTTTGATTTAGTTAACTCTGATGCAATTTCATAAAGTCCTTTCATTGTCTTTGAAAATTCTTTTACTCTTTTTAATTTATCAAAAGAAAAAATGAGAGTTGTAGTCACTAATTTTAGATGAGTTCTACACATAATATAATAAAATCTGCTGACCAAAGGCTTAATAAAATGGCTTTATATTCTCTGTCTTTCCCTCTCCCTTCCACTCTCTAAATATCAAAGGAAAAATATCCTCAGTGAGGATTAAAATAATAATAATTAAAAAATGGTTTTATTCACTGAATTATATCACTTTAAGGACTAGATTCTAATACAAATACAGGAAGTCAGAAAAAACCTTTCAGATGACTATTTTGTCATTGATGCTTTGTTTCATCTATTTTTTCATTAACTCTTTCACCAGTCCTTAAACAAACTCAAAAAGGCCGAATTGCACAACATGAAGAAGTCCTGGTCTTAATCCAAGAATGACATCTTAATGAAAAAGACCAAAAAAAAAAAGATACAATTCAAATGGTCAGTGATAACATAGGCAAGATAAGAAAATATCAGTCAATTTACTTATTTGTTGCAAAGCAAAGTCAGGGTGGGGTGTCACTAAATCTCCTTTATGTAACTAGCTTACCTGGAGGCCACCAGGAATACAACTTCTTAAAGAAAATGACTTTTTACTTTTGGGTTTTTTTTTTGAGGTATGATAATTGCCATATGTAGAATTCTTCATTCATAAAAGAAACATTGCATTTGACCTAAGCCCTTGAGTTACAAACTTTAAAGAGTAATTATCTTTTCCCTCGAAGAGTTTACTGTCAAGTGGGGAAACTGACCACAGAAGCTGTCCCCTAACTGGTAACTTCCTGCAAAACTGATCTCTCTAATATCATCTACACATCTCAAACAAAATGATTATTATAAACCTCAGATCTCAATGCATCATCTCCCCCCATCAAAACCTCTCTCTGGCTCTCGGCAGCGTCCCTACCATGGCTTATAAAGTCCTCAGGCATTAGAACTGCTTCCTCCCTAGTCTCATCTCTCACTATCCTTCACCTTGAACTGGGAATTCTAGCCTAAATGAATTTCTTTTTCTCAAGTTCTCTCTCA
Source organism: Eptesicus fuscus (assembly GCF_027574615.1). Classification (NCBI taxonomy): domain Eukaryota; kingdom Metazoa; phylum Chordata; class Mammalia; order Chiroptera; family Vespertilionidae; genus Eptesicus; species Eptesicus fuscus. The sequence continues at coordinate 39,575,100 of NC_072475.1, forward strand.
CTTCAAGCCTTAGGACATCTGTTCCCTCTGCGTGGGCACTTTTGCCATATTTGCCCAACCTTCCCTGACCTACATGTGCTACCCCTGGCATCATATTTTCATTATCGTGGTACTTAACACTTTTTATTTCTTTGAGTTCCCTATGATACTGTAACCAACGTAAGTCATAGTGTGTCTAGCTTATTTAACACTTTCTCCCCAGAACTGAGCACACAGTAAATATACATTCATGCATTTATTAATTCATTCATTCATTTATAGTCATTGAGCACCTCATGTGTGACATGCTCTCTGTAGTAAGTGAGAGGGACGTGTATCAGTGAACAAAACAGACTAGGATGCTGCCTTCCAGAACTTTTGTTAAACTAGTTAAAGTGGACTAGTGCACACAGTATGGCGAAGCTATCAGGACTCATCAGGGAAAGCCTGTCTGTTTCCAGGTGGGAGGGGATAAGGGCCAGAGGAGTCACCACACTAGAATAGAGTCTTACCTGAAACTTCAAAGACGAAAACACAAATGCTCTTGGTAAAAAGTTGAGGTGAGAATGCATTCCAGGTAGAGGAAATAACAATAAAAAGTCAATAAGGTGAAACATTTTGAGCCTCGGAGGTAGAGGGAATTGGGGAATTACAAGCAGTTCAACACTGCTGAATGGGGTGACTTTGTAGCATAGCGATTGCCTAGGAGAGTAACACAAGATAAGGCCGGGAAGGTTGAGAGGTACCACGTCACAAAAATATTTCTTGTAGACAATAGGAATACATTGAATAATTTTAAATAGGAAAGGTGAATAATAAAGAGATTAGTAACGAGGATCTGAAATAGGGAAAGAGAAATGAGGCAGAAGGTAGGACTTTGTGACTGTTTAGAAGTGGGACCAAGGAAGAGGATGCTCTTCTCCTTCTGTGGGAAATATCAGGGACCAGTGTGAGCTTGGGATCAGAAAAGCTAGCTCCAGAATCTGCCAGCAATATGGTGCCACAAATAGCAAAGCTTTCAAAGCCTCCTTACGATGATCTTGTCAAAGTGTAAGTGTGTTTTTGCCGAACTTTTCAAACCTTATCTATGTTCCCATGTGCTTGACAATCCCACTCTTAAAGTCACCAGAGTACGCAGTAACACCTATGAGTACCTGAATGTTTATGTCTGTCATCAGCGTGTTCTTATTCTCCAAGGTCCTTGGTAAACACAGAAAAATAGAGAAAGAAAACAGGCAAGAAGTGTATATTTTGTCTTACGTTGTCCTCCCAGTTCGAAATATTGATAATGGCTTTCTTTGCTTTCAATATTGATCTTCAAAATAATACAGATTCTTTCATTTCCTGTTTTTTTGTTCTTTTCTGAACTTTTCTCATATTCTTCATGAATTATTTTTATTATCAGAAGAAAAATATATTTTAACAATAATAATTAAAAAAAAATTCTTGGGGGCCAATGGTGAGTAGTGAAAACAGCAAACAAAAACCTACCCAGCATATAACTACTATATGGAAAAAATGTGGGATAATGATACAAGAAAATGTGTGTTTGTCAAGAAAATGTACACACCATCCATGCAAGTGTAGCATAAAACAAGGCTAGTAGGGGGTTGTAGCTGGAACCTCCCATGCTGCTCTATGGAAAAAGCACCACTCCACTGGGCTAAGAAACTTGGCTTTTTTTAATAGTTAAGGCTTTAAGAGACACTGCAGAGAGGCGGCCTGCTTTTATTCAGCGAGCTACAGCGCCCCACATAATATATGGGTAAGTTTACTCAAAGCACTTTTATCAGCTGTCAATCTGTTTCTGAGCCTGCATTTGGCTATGTTTCAGGTACCAAAGGAGGAAACAGGGATTATTCCATGGTTTTTACCCTGGCAGGACTAATTGTTACCTATTACTTCAGTGAATTGTGTATGGAAGTAATTGTTCTTCTGCTATGTTCTGTAGTGTTAATTCACATAACTCCTATGTAAAGTTAGATTTATATACTCAGTTTAGTCAAAAGTAGATGATGTCTGTGTACACACCCCTAGATAGTTTGAAGTTGTTGTTTGAAAAGCTGGCAGATGTCATCCCATGTTGAGACATCCATGAAGGTATATTGAGTCTTTCCTTTTCGAATCTGTTCAGTATTCTCCTGTGGACTAAGAATTTTATGCTTTCCATTATTTTTCTTCCCTAAACATTGAATGCTGGTGTTGTTGTTGTTGTTATTCCCATGTCATTATCTTACTTTAAATTCATTTGTGAATAAGTTTCTTAAGTTTCAATGAGGATTTCTGAAAATACAAACTATCATACCCTCTTATCGTCTGTTAATTCTGTCACTGAGGTTCATGTAAGGGTGGTCCATAATGAATAGAGGAGAGAGAGAGAGAGAGAGAGAGAGAGAGAGAGCGAGAGAGTGAGAGAGAGAGAGAGAGAGAGAGAGAGAGAGAGAGAGTTTTCTTTTATGAACAAGAAAATTGGCCTTTTTCCTATTAGCGTATGAGGAACCTAAGAATGCCCCTTGTTGTCAAGGCAACAGCTATTCCTTGGGTAGCTGCAATAGAAAAAACGCCAGAGCAATCTTTGTAGGATCAAGTCTTTTTTTTTATCATCAAATCATAGAAAGGAAACTTGAGAGTCTACCCAGCCTACTCTCCCGCCTTTAAAATAAGACCCACTAAAAAAATTTGAAACCAATACAAAAAGTCCTATTTTAAATAATTCTGAAGAGATGACAGCTTTTTAAATAATCATTTGCAATGTTTTATAGTCCATACTAATAATAAATTTTTTCAATCCTTCTAAATTAAATCTTTCATGCTGCAGTTTGAAATCCACTTCCTATAGTTCCATTCTCAGTAGAAATAAACAATTGTACACTTTGCTCTCTAAGACAGACTTGCATATACTTGACAAAAATAACAAAATTGTCTGACTTAAATTTCTCAAGGTGAATAATGATAGGTCATTTGATCTTTCCAGCCATTGATATTGTAGGTCTCCTCTGATGGCATCCTACATTCTGCAAGACCATCTCTAACTAGAGAACTCAGTCCTAGCTTGTTGCTTATATAGAAAGCTGACCAATGGTACCTAAAAAGAGCAGGACACCACTGAGTTCTCATGTTATCTACTCAAGTCTCCTAGGTTAATTTAATCTCTGGAAGTACATTCATCGTAAGGTTTTTTGCACAAACTGGCTGATACAATTTTTGCTGCCTGGTTTGAACATAGACACTCATTCCCCACCTGGTACTTGGGCAAATGATGTTTCTCTTCAAATAGATAACTATCACTTTTCCTTGTAGAATTGTATATTCTTGGTTCTTCCTTTGAAGATGAAGTTCCCTTCCTCCCTCACACTGGCAAGTTTAATAAGCATACTCTTTGTCCCACTGTTTATGACATTAATTAATATATGCTAAGTACTAGCCACAGGAAGGCATCCTGGAAATACCTTTTTAAAATATCCATATTGGTCCACCAAGCACAAAAATTGATCATCTAGAACCAGATATTTCCTATTTCTCACTGGATTTCCTGTGTCATTTCAGCCTATTACCTTAGTGTTTTAGCCATAGACGCCCTACTTTCTGGTCCTAATTTTTTTTTTAATCCGTAAAATGGAGGAGCTGCAAACATAGACTAATAGTTAGCATTTATTGACTAATTTCTCTGTGCTAGACACCATGCTAAGCATTTAATTTACACATTTCATTTCCGCTACATAATAATCCTATGAAGTAGATATACACTGAGTGGCCAGATTATTATGATCTCTGAATGCATAATAATCTGGCCACTTAGTGTATATCCTATATAATAAAAGGCTAATATGCAAATTGTCCCCTTGACCAGGAGTTCGACCAGCAGACAGGCCGGCCAACTGCCCATGTCCCCTCCCTCTGGCCAGGCTGGCCAGTCCCCACCCATGCATGAATTCATGCACTAGGCCTCTAATATATACCTATATATACTGAGTGGCCAGATTATTATGCATTCAGAGATCATAATAATCTGGCCACTCAGTGTATATTGCCGTTCCCATTTTACAGGAAAGGAAAGTGAAGCTAAGCATGGTCAAGTAACTTTCCCAGGATAACATGGCTACTGGTCATGGAGCCAAATAATGTTACCTGATCTCCCACACTCTTAACCATTCCACCATGGGGGCAGGAAAATGATAGTCCACTTTCATGCTGCTGTAAGGAGTATTAATTGGTAGAATCTTTCTGGAAGCTAATCTGCTAATGTGTATCAGAATCCTTAAAAAGGTACAAATTGGCCGAAGCCGATTTGGCTCAGTGGATGGAGCATCGGCCTGTGGACTAAAGGGTCCCAGGTTCGATTCCGGTCAAGGGCATGTATCTTGGTTGCGGGCACTTCCACAGTGGGGGGTGTGCAGGAGGCAGCTGATCAAGGTTTCTCTCTCATAGATGTTTCTAGCTCTCTCTCCCTTCCTCTCTGTAAAAAATCAATAAAATATATATTTTTTAAAAAAGGTACAAATCCTTTGCTCCAGTTTGAATTTTTTTCATATAACAAACATCGATGTAGGCACTTAAAACTAAGCAATTTTCCCAAAGTTTCACAATTCATAGATGTGAAGCTTGGTTGTGGCTGCACAGTCATGTGCTAACAGGAAAACACAGTAATGAAATAAAGTACAGAATATCTAAGTTTTATTTTACAAATAGAAATTTAAATATGAGCACACAAAACGCAGACTAGACAAATATAAGAACAATATAAACAATGGTCTCTGAGTGATGAGATCATGGACGAGTGATTTCTTTCTTGAATGAGTGCCTACTTTCCTTTTTTGAAAAAAGAATGTATATTTCTTTTCTAAATAGCAATTTATAATTTAAAAGAAACCTAAATATATGTGGACCCTCATATGCCCTAATCCTCATCAGACACCCATGCAATATTGTTTGACTACTGCGAGTTTCCATGGGAAAGATTAAATTCTGTGTCTTGTGGACAAGAAAAATAATAGTGCGATAACTTTATCCCATAGCACTCTATGGCTATTTCCATGTTTCCTGTGTAGGAAGTAATGAATGAGTGAACACACACACACACACACACACACACACACACTTAAACCTTCTTCAAGAAAATAAATTAAAAGGGTAGTATTTACATCCTTTAACAGTTTTTTTCTGAATTCAAAAGAAACAATTCTTGCAGTCTTTGCCAAATAGAACTGTGATACCAAAATTGGAAATGGCTTTTCAACTAGATTTGGTCATGTGAGTCAAAGCAGAGCTTGTGTTATTATATGTCTCCCTGCCTCTCCCCACTCCCCACATTAGTTGAGCCTCACTGCTCTTCACCATAATCCTCCTGGGCCCACTCTGCATGTTGGTTGAGCCTCACTGCTCCAACAAGTAATGCACTCCTGACACAATGGGGGACGGCAGGGGCAGTGTGGGGAAAAATCAGATAATGCAGGCACAAGCTTGACAGACTTGCTGCCTTTCGAGTGCCACATTATGAACTGGCCAAGTGAAACACCAAGGCATTATCCTGTCTTATCTGGCGGTTGAAAGGGGTGCAGTCTCCTTCATGGCAAGGTTTTTGGCTTGTTGCCAAAAGAGTCTGACTTTAGCTGCTTCATATATTCTCAGAATGTTGTTTTCTCATCTTTGTTAGCTGTTGTGATTGGAACGTGCTCCAAGATGACAGAAGAAAATCTGTCAGGACCAAGTGATGTCTCTGCCAAATGGGTTATATGAGGAGCAGGTCAATTCTGAAGCCAATTTACAAATGTCTGCAGCTGGGGAGTGAGTTTAGGGACTCCTCATTAACCTTACGCAGAACCTAGGTTTCATAGGGTTTCCCACACCCATGCACCTGCACAGGACTGGCTTTAGTCTTCTCCCAGGAAAACCTGTCCTTCTTGGATCATTACCTTCCTATCGTAGAAAGGAGAATGTAAACACACACACACACACACACACACACACACACACACACACACACACACACACACACACACACACTCTTCAGATTCAGAGTCTACATGAAATGGGTCCAGGGTTGTTTTTTCAACAAGTTCCACAAGTGAATCTGATGCCTAATCTGTAGTTTGAGAATGACTCCCAACAGATGTCCTAGAATCTCATCTAGAAACAAACTCAAGGGCTAACTTTATAAACTGATGAGCCACTCTGATAGAGCAAAAACACTCAAAAGTTTAAAGTCCCCCTTATTGCTAACAGTAATTAAGAATAAAATGTATAGCACAACTTTTAAAAAGATACCCAAAATGGGTACCTAGTTTTTACTAAATGATATATGTAAATGCCTTAGTTTGCCAGAATCAAAAGCATGTCCCTTTTACATCATAATTAAATCTACAAAGATTAGCACACAGACCATGTTCCAATTGTTGTTTGTGTGACCCTGAAGAGAATTACTTAAGGTATGTGAGGTTAAGTTTCATCATGGGTAAAATGTATTCTGTTTATATAATAAAAACTTTTCAAAGGATTAATGACAGATAAAGAGCTAGGCCCAACATCCAACTGGTATAGAGTAGGCACCCAATTCAGGTCAGCTCTCTTCTCTTCCCTTTATAAACAACTAGACTTTGCTTTTCACTGGATAAGAGACCTTAATTTACCTATTTGTTCATGATACTGAATAGCCACTCTGTTTAAACGCTCAGGAAAGTAATGCACACCATCCTAGGAATTTAAAGGTGTTTATAGGTAATGTTTAATTAAGCCACATTAAAGTCTGATGTTGAAAAAAGCAACGAATCTCATCTTTATTTCACAGGTACATAAATTTTTTGAGGTTGTGTGCTTCCAAGAAAACAACCAGTCTGTGACCAAGATGTAATTAAGACCCACGATTTCTAATTCCAAGGCTTTGACTCCAACCTTTGAAAATGCTTCAATTCAATGAAACTAATGGCACTTTGGTCTCTGGAATTAGATCCTGTTATCAATGACTTCCACATGGAAAGATCATTCCAAAATGTGTAATTAACCAAGAAAATGCAAATAAACCAATTTGTACCTGCTATTTAGAGGTAAGACATAGAAATGGCTTCAGTTCGTTATTTGAAAATGTAACCTTTTTCTCCCGTGAATGTAACTCATGTTCTCCTGTTGTTTACATATTTTTTCAAAGATTACCTTTTTAGTGAATTATTTTAGATTATTTGCTATTCTATTACCAGTGCAAAGCTTGGAATGAAGAGATAAATACATGTCATCAGGCACAATGGATAGAAAATCCTTCTTTCAATGACCTTTGACAATTCAATTTAATAAAATTTTTAAACTCTACTGTGTACCAGGCCCTACACTGAATGGGATAGGAGTCAAGCTCACAATCTAGCATAATCAGAAACACAGTAAAACTTGGCCAATGTTACTGAGTGAATGAATGTAGTGGAGTAGGTAAATACTTAACTATACCTTCTAAAAAGCAGACAGTAATTATATAATAAAACAAGTCTAGAAGGATACAGGCTAGAAAGGCTGCCTGGAGAAAGAAATAACTAAGGTGGACCTGGAAGACTATTTCTTTCAAGTGACAGAGACTCAATTCAAAGTAGTTTAAGGTAAAATAGAGATTATGGGTTGGCACTATAAGAACAAGGACTGAAACACCCCGACTCTCTTAGTCTCTCCACCTCTCTTACCTGAACCTTTCTGCAGGCTGGCCTCGTTGTCTCCTGCTGCAGGAGGATTGTCTCCTTGTATTAGGGAACATGATCACTGGCAGCTTGGGGCTACACGTCATTCCAAATTAGTGACTCAGAAGGAAAGAGTACCTCTTGCCTACCTTCAATCTAGGAAGGACAACAAATGTCCTCGTTTGGGTTACTTGCTCATTCTTGGATCAACCATTGTGGCCACACACATGATGGTTTGTCTGGCCTGGGTCATGTAGCCAGAACTGGGGCACTGCTCTGATTGGTAAAACGTTTAGAAGCACATTATTGCAATGGGGGAAAAGCCGATTTCTTCTGGGAAGAGAAGTTCTGGATATACCGAAAGAACGAATTCTATTGTAGTCTAGAAAGACAGATTGGCCACCTGGAAACTAACATGGAGAAAAGTATCACTCCAAGCAGGAGAGTTTGAGCAAAGACAAGAAGAGAGAAAAGTCAATGTGTGTTGAGGGAATGGATGGTACATTCCATTGTCCATGGGTGGTACACAGTGGACAATAATGGAAGATTGGGTGGGGTCAGATGGCATGCATTATTAAAACCCTATAAAGAAGCTTGTGCTATATCCTCTAGGCAAGGTACAGGTTTTTAAGGTTTTGAGAGTTACATAATGCACTTAACGTTTTAGAAAAATAATTATCTTCTATCATGCAAGATATACAGGACAGAAATGCTGGAGACATGGAGACTGGGTAGGAAGGTATGGTGAACATACTGTTTTTGTCTGAAAGCATTCATTTCCTGGTGAGAACTTCCTCTTCCCTCTGTGGGGTCTTGGTGGGACTGTCAATCACAGTGTCCCACAGAATCACAAGGCTTGGTCAGCGTTAATGCTACATTTCACTGATACACCATTGGCTCATGGGTAAACTCATGGCTCAAGCAGAGCCAATCCAAGTTTTTTCCTCAGGTTTAACGCATGAATCCTTTCAGACAACAGACTCTAAGAATGTAAGCTGCGAGTTCACAGCAGTTATCCTGCCATTACATTGAATCTGTGTAAAACAGAAGCCAACACATGAGAAAAATAGAGGTGAAAGGAAAACGCTCAGTGAATGTTGTGTCAGTCTGCAATGACAGTGTCAATATCATCCTTCTTTGCTTTGTCTTTTCATTGCATTTATTTTACTCTACAACTCTATACAAAAGGACCTGATATTTATTGAACACCTATTATATGCCAGGCATGGTGGTGGGTGCTTTGTGCACATTACCATTTTAAATCTTTATAATAACCCCAAAAAGTAGATATCATTATTCCCCATTTTACAGAGGGAAAAAAATATCATAATTCAAATAACTTCCAAAAGTTTAATTAGCTATTAAGAGTTAGAAATGATATTCTAAATATGTTTTTATTGATTTTAGAGAGTGAGTAAAGGAGTGAGAGAGAAACATCAATCGGCTGCCTCCTGTACACCCCCTACTGGGAATTGAGCCCAATTCAGGTATGTGAACCAGAGACCTCTTGGTGCCTGGGACAACGCTCTACCAATTGAGCCACACTGGCCAGGGCAGTTTATTGAATTCTAAAAGCCTATATTCTTTTCACTTGACCATATCTATGCTGCAATGTACCATTCAAAAGCAATATTCTCAGTGAGGAATAATAGTCTGAACTAAGGCAATAGCAGTGAGGATAGAAGAAAAAGACAGACTCAAGAGATATTTTAAAAAGGGAAACAATAGTCCTCAATTTTTTTTTCAAAAAAGTTTAAATGTTGAGCAACAGTAAAAAATCTAAGATGATTCTGAAATCAGGTTAACCTAAGGATACATAGAAGGAGCACTTGGCTGGAAGAGAACAAATCATGTTTTATTCAAAGTGCTTTTTGACCTGAAACTAATATAATATTTTATGTCAACTGTATTGAAAAATAAAATGAAAAAGGGCTTGTTGAATATTCAAGTGGACCTACTCAGTGAGTTAAGAATATGGTTCTGGTGACCCATAGGAAGGTCACAATCAATATATAGGCTTGAGACTACTATATCTATACCAGTGTTTACAGCCTCTGAGTGAATGAAATTGTTCACAGACAGCCCATAAAGTGAGAAATAAAAAATGGCAGAAAATTAAACTTCTAGATTTGAAAATATTAGCATTTAAAGAGTAGGCCTTTGTTCATGCTCCCTCCCTCTGGAGTGCTCTTCTTGCTTAGTCTACCTTATGAATGAATATTCATCTGTAATGGCATGACAACCATGAGATCTCTTCAAGGTTTTGTTGGATCTTCCATTCTTCAACCTCTAATAGAACCAATCCTTCAACCTTTGAGCCACACCCCTGGAACTTTGTACAATAAAATTCTTATTATAATTCTTATAATACTTGTCTTCTATAGCATTGGCGATAAGAGTACAGACCTGAGTTGAATTTCTGCTCAATGATCCACTATTTGTGTAGCCTTTGGTAAATCATCTTTTGAGTCATGATTTTCTCCTAGTTAAAAAAATGAAGGAAAATATCTCCCTCACAAGGTTGTTTTAAGTATAAAGGAGGGATTTGTAAAGCTCTGGTACAGTGACTAGCACACAGAAAACTCTAGACTAATAGTAGATCACATTTGTTTAAAGATCTATTTCTGCTTTCTAGACTTCTTACTCATTTTTGTATCTCTGTTCTCTGACAAAGTATCTGGCACCTGACAGCCACTCAGGAAATGTAGGAGGAATTCATTCACGAGTAGGTAAGAAGTCAGAGAAGTAAGAGGATAATCAGAGAGAACAGGGACTTGGAAAGAAGGGAGAATAGCATTTCAGGAAATGTGGAGTGGTGAACAGTGTCAAATGCTCTAGAGAGATCTGGTAGAACAAGGTTTGCAACTATGGCATAATTGGGCAGATAAGACTTTGCTTATTTTTGTAATAGCAATTCTAGTAAAATGAGTGCTCAAAGAAGATTACAGTGATTGCTGCATAGGTGAGATGGGGGAATATGAAGACAGAAAGTCTAGATAACTTTTATAAGAAGTTGACTGATAATGAGAGAGAAAAAGAGTCTGAGTAAACTTGAAAGTAAAACAAGGAGAAGGACAATTTTTTTTTTTACAACAGGAAAAATAACCAAAAGGGGAAGCACAGTTCTGTCAGGAAAAATATCTGAGACCTGGATAGACAAAACTATTATTAACGTCTTCGTGGGATCCTCCCAATGTATCTGATTTTTTAGGATGTGTACCTCTGACTGGCTTTCTATTGACCAAGCTATTTTACAGTTCTGTGGAGATGGAACTCTACTTGTAAAAAAAACTTGATCGTAATGCAAATTATTCTTGGCAATAGCAAAACAATGAAATTTTGTCTAGTAGAGATATAATTAGTTTTTGCCCGATAGAAAAGATAACCCCAAAGCATACCATTTTATTACCCTAAAGAATATTAACCAGTTTTCCATCTACTACTAAGTTTATTTCAGCATTCTTGACTACTTATAGATACCTCTGCTTTTCAAATTTCTCTTTGATATAATCATAATTATTTCAATAACAGTTTATTGATTTATGAGCTGAATATAATTTTTGCCTTGTATTCATTTTATACTTGTATGAGAGCCAATTTTTGTAAGAGTATGAGATTCAGACTTTTAACACTTTGAGGAGAGAAGAGATAGCTGTCTGCTCAAGACCCTGGAAAGGAATTTAGTTAAGGAGTGGGCCTGGCTGCAGCATTGCTTTGCTGGGAGAAAGGGAGGTAGACAACGAACTCTCTTCTTGATGGAAGTACAGAAGTGTACCATTTGCCTACGTATTGTCTTGTTCTCCACTGACTGTATCAGAAAATGATGAGCCCATTTCACACTAGATCTCTTTCACCGTCCCTACCTTTGCTGGGCCGTGATAAATGCTCTATGTTCAGTTGGTGTGAAGAGACACTAAGCACTTGTTTACTATGGCAAGTATATCTACTGCCCCTCTCCAAATGAATAACAAAGCAAATGGCCACATTTCCCCTTAACTCTAACACCTGTTATGTATTCCTGATTCAAAGGCAGTTTATTAAATGTTTCTGCTTTTTGGGGAACACAGTTTTCTGGGGACACGGGGAACACTCAAAATGTTAATATAAAGTATGAAGTCAATTTAGCATTATTTACTAAGAGACTTCAAGATGTGAGTAACTTTTGATTTTAGCAATTCCACTTGTAAGAATTTATCCTAAGGAAACAATCAAAAGGTAATATTGTATTTTAAAATGATTGTTGCCATAGTATTTATTATGGTGAAAAAAACAAAAATAACCTTAATGTTCTTCAATAGGGAGATGGTTCAATTAATTACAGTACAGTGGATTATTATTCTTTCAGTATAATTATGTTTTAAAGATTATATGATGACATAGGACAATGTATACAACCTAACGTCAAATTAAAAATCAGGGCATAATTGCACCTACAATATGAAGACATTTTTTTAAAAAAAATCCTCACCTAAAGATATGTTTTCATTGATTTTAGAGGGAGAAGAATAGAGAGGGAGAGAAAGGGAAACATCAAACATTGGTTGCTACCTGGGCCAGTGTTGCTCAATGGTTATGAGCTTCACCTTCCCCTCCTGCCCCCCCACCCCCGACTCACCTAAGGGTCCCAGGTTTGATTCCCCATTAAGGCACTTACGTGGGTTGTAGGTTCAATCCCCAGCCAGGGTTGGTGTGGGTGTGGGAGGCAACCAATCATGTGTGATGTATCTCACATTGACCTTTCTCTCCCTCCCTCACCCTGCCTCCTCCGGTGAGGATTAACAACAACAACAAAAAATAAAAACATTGGTTGACTCCTGTATGCATCCTCACCAGAGATTGCTCCATTGCTGCAATCCCGAAAAGAGCATTCTACACAACCAGCAAGCCTTTCTATGAACTGTGGGTAAAGAGGGTCTGGGCTAAGTACTAGTAACTTTGGGAAATGCTGCTTATTAATTTCTGCCCTTAGAAAGATACAACACAGACAGCACATCCTAAAAACTGAAAAATAAAAATGGTTAGTTTAATTTTTTTGGAGCCTGAATCATCAAACCTCTTTGAGTTTGTAGCCCAAGTACAACATATTAGAAAATGTGACACATGGATAAAGGATTGGATTCAAGGTTAGGAGACTGGACTCCTATCTGTACCACTCCTTCCCTATAAGTCACTTCAGTGCCAGAGCCTTAGTTTCCTGATTTGTAAAATGAAGAAGTTGAACTAGATAGTGTCAAAGATCCCTTTCAGACTTAAACTTCTATTTTAATCATGCTGAATCATTTGTCGATCTACTTTGCCCGAGAGATACTTTTAAAATGTCAAAGATTATTCAATGTAATCACAGAGAACTGAATTGTATTACACTTCCATTCTGCTTTTTAATTTTTCATCATCATCTAAGCCTCTTGATGGACATTCAGATAACTAAAACCTATTTGATCCTCATTCATGAAAATAAAAAATAGTTAATTTGCTCCTCTATGCAATGATCCTCTTAAATACATATTGCCATTTTCTTCTTTTCCCTCCTGATAAGTAACTGAAATAAAACTAATGGATACACAAGTACAAAGATATCATAAGATTGGGACCTCTGAGTCTGACAAACAAAAAGCTGATTTTGCGTCTGCAGCTCGCTGTAGACACATCTGGCTTACTTTAGCTCACAATGGAGTAATAGGAATTGTGCTAAAAAGCACTATTTGTGCAAATGCAAATAATATTCCATCTGCTCAGGATTTTTTTTTTCTTATATAGCTTTTGTTCCAGTGTGGTAAAAGCCTACTTTTCTACCCTGAAGTGCTCCTGCTGATGAAGAGTGAAGTACATGACAATGAACTAAAATCCATTATCAAACAAATACAGCGAGCTTTTCAGCAAGTCATCACAGGGAATGTTGCCTTTTTCTCTGGCATTAAGTTGAAAGCGATTTGTGCTCATGCAAATAAGACAAAGTAGTGGAGTTTTAAAAATCATATACACATATATATGACACACACACACATATGTGACATATGTATACATATATAACGCACTGTAGTTTGCTTTGTAAATCTTCCATTTTTATGTGTCTCCTGGTGGGGAGGGCAGCAGAGAAGAATTTGGCAGCCTGCGTTAGATTTCCTTATGGTTTGAGTAGTGATAAGTTCGATAAGTTCTCAAAAGAAAAATTTGAGCTCTGCCTTGTGCTGTCTTGAATAACTTACTTGGGAATTAGGAGAACTGCTTTCCCAACTCCTAAGAAGAGAGCAAGTTGGAAGGAAACTAAACACCTGTGCTGCTGAAACCATAGTAAATTTCAAGAGATCCAGCCTCAGGATTTGCTGGTGATGACAATCAAAAGTAAATGGTCCAAGTTCAACCTTAAACATTTCTGAGTGCTCATACATTCCTTTTAGAGCCCTGGGCCTTAATCTGCAGGCTTTGTAAATGTTATACTCTTCCTAAAATTAATAGGCCATTTCTGTTTTCAGGAAGAATGTAGATAGGAGTGACAATTACACTACTACTAGATGTTGACAAACCAACTCCAGAGAACGGTCGGATTTGAGAAAATATATTCATCTTTCTTTCCAGTCCACTTCGCCCTTAGCCTTCCCTTTGTTTTGCCTTCTCCTAAGATCTATGATTTCTATTTTGACAAAACAGAGAAGAAAGCAAAAGAACTTGATCCTTTCTTCCTAAGATCAGAGAAATGGGGCAGAAGATTATAAGCTTGTATAAGCATGAAAGCACTTTTATTTTACATGAGTTGAATGCTTATTTTATAGCATTTCTAGCTGTTTTATTTATGCCTCGTGATTTTATGTAATATTTGTGGGGTTTTAAATAACCCAACTAATATTTTTTTGAAATTTGAAGAATATTCTTTTCTAGAACAGAGTATTTTTGGAGGCTTGTCTTTTTATAATTTTTACACTTTATAGTTTCATATTATGCAATTCTCTTTTATGTTTAAGTTTTAAAATGCTATTGTCAAATAACATTTCTTTGTGAGCTTAAAATATAATGAAACACATATAGTGATGTTAAGATAAAATGAAATAATAGATACAAAAGCACTTGAATTATTAGGGGAAAAGTGCTATCGATATCTGAGGTGTTAATTCTATTAATGTATATAATTTATAATTCTGAGGGGAAAAATGATTGTCAGAAAATAAACAGTACTTTCTTTCTGCAGTATAATGTAAATATCAATGGATGATTATTTTCTTATAGCTTACTTTCTAGGATATATACTATATTTTCAGGGATCATTTCTAAAGTTTGTCACTACGCTACATTTTATAGCCCATTGAAACCGGAAACTAAGCACTTGGAAACACAATTGTGTTATATCGACAGTTTTACAGTTAAGCTACCTGCAGATATCAACATTATTCCCCAAAGAGTTCAATTTAACTGCTAAAAATGTGATCTAAAATGAGTTAGTATTTTATGATGAAAAGCTGCTAAACTACAGCAGTTATCTTGGTATAGAGTCTATAATTATATTTACAATCTTGTGGTGTATATTAGAACTACTGAGAATTATACAGAGATAAAGATAATATATGCCCTAATAAGGCCACTTTTATCAAAGGTGATTTCCTTTTATGTTAAGGCAAGATAACTTTTCACTTTTACTGACTTCAAAGGAAAACACATTATTCCAAATATGTTTTAAACTTTTAACATAAAATCCTTACACATTAAACCATTAATATACGGTCGTTCTGGAAAACGTCTCATCCACTCACAATAATGTCTTAGTTTAATTAGATCCTGAAAAGTAAAGGATTTAAATTCAAATCCTGGCCAACATTAATTATAGAATTCTTAATATTGTAGCATGCCCTTTACCAAGTTCCTAGGATATGTCCTGTGCTTCATAAGAAAGGAAATTAGCTTCTGGGGACAAAGGACTGGTATTGTAATATATTGTATGCATCGATATGTGGTACCTCATCCTAAAGTCCTCTCCCAAGATTCAAAGAAACAACAGAACTTTGAAGTCCTGAAAGTCTGAACTTTGAAGAACTGGTACATTGTTTCAATTTTCTTTTTCCACATGGGCAGGGGGCCAAAGACCTGCTGTTTCTACCAGCCATGAATCTTGACCATTTTTTCAGCCTATTTAGTAGGGAGATGAATCCCTTTGTCACTCTTCTATGGTCCCTCCCTAATCTTAGTTAAGTGGAGAGCTGGTCCACATAGAGCAGCTACACCACTGCCAGGGAGCAAGTACTCCCGAGCCATTTCATGGACAGCAGCAAGAGGACCTCGCCGTGACCGAGAGTGAAATGCACAGGCCGGGCCGGGTCCTCTCCAGGCCTCATTCTGAGATCCTTGGCAACCTTTTCTCACTCAGCTAGGGATGACTCACTTCCTTATCAATCAATCAACAGGCTTTTATGAAGCACTCATTCTCATATCAGGAGATCTGTGAACCTGTACCCTCAGCCAGCATGCTGAAGGGCAAAATGCACTGACTGGATTCAGCATTCACATCCCAGTTCTGTCCATTACAAGCTGACTGTGTGACCTTGGTTGGTCTCAGTCGCAATCTTAATGAGGCTGTTTTCTCATCTGTAAACAATGCCCCATTTTCTTGGCATTGTTCTGAGAACTAAAAAAAAAAAAAAAAAAAAATAGGTTATAGAGGGAATGTTTTGGAAATTGTAAAGTACAAAAAGTGCAGAAAGTAGTAGTAATATTGCCCTTCATTCTGTGTGATTGATAAATTTCTATAACTTCTCAAAGTCAAGTCTTAAATAATTTCAACATTGTAAAATATATATAGTACAAAATGCACTTCAAATATCAAGTGAACATTGCCATCTCTAATTTGTATAATGGTCAAATAATTTGAAAGTTATTGTGGCACAAACAATAAATACATTTCATTTTATTTTATAGTTCATTCATTTACTTCTTACTTTATTTCAGCCAAAAATTTAGGCAATGACTCTGAGTTTCCAGAATTCAAAAAGAAACAATTCATTGTGAAATAATACTTGGTTATTTGGTCTTAAAAGAATTACAAAAATTCAGTCGGGTGCAGGATTCTTTCATGGCATTTCTTAGAATGTTTTTCCAAATTTCACATTCTGAGAAAAAAATCAATAAAAAATATTTTTAAAAGTACTTCTTTAAAAAAAGGTGGAGAGGGGCGCAGCAGTGCCCAGCTGGTGTGGTTCAGTGGTTGAGCATCATCATGATTTGATTCCTGGTCAGGACACATGCCCGGGTTGCAGGTTTGATCTCCAGCAAGGGGTGTGCAGGAGGCAGCCGATAGATGTTTCTCTCTCATCATTGATGGTTCTCTTTCTCTCTTCCTCTCTGAAATCAATCTATATATATATATATATAGATAGATAGATAGATAGATAGATATCTATCTATCTATCTATCTATCTATATATATATATATATATATATATATATATATATTTTTATAAAAGGACAGCAGTGTGGAGCTATTTAAGGATGTGGCAAATGGTCTTATATACTTCAGAGGAGCCCTCTGTGACAATCTACATAAGACTCTTGGAAATGTTTGCTTAGTGAGTATATAAATGATTGAAACTCATACTAGAAAAATAAAAGTATAAGGAAAATGTTGATTGTTGAGGGTTTCGTCCTTAGGAAGCAGTGCAGTTTGGCAGTATAGCACCACTCACTTGGCAAGAGTTCAGCATACCCAGATGCAACTATGTTTTTACCTTATTGAAAACCAGCTGAATTTTTCTACAAATAAATGATAATATTATTGACTATTGATATGGAAAGTATTTAAGATAATACTTCATATGGCTTTATAACACCATGATAAATTCCTACTTCTACCCCTTAGCTAGCAAAAAAAAAGATCTCATTGGTTTAATGTTGCTTGTCCTCAATTTCCAGGTCAGCACCAACTACTTTTGTTTTGTGCTTATGACTGTAATTACAAAGTTTGTAATCAATGCTGTGGCCAGAATAATAAGAGCCACTCCATTCATAACAGTTTATCAACTAGAAAAGGCTGTTACTTAGGATTTGTTTTCTTATTTTTTATTTTTTGGCATTTTATTTCATGATTGATTGTTGTTGTTATTTTGGAGGGAAAAAGAATTGTATATAAGCTTTGTTTATTTATTATTATTTTTTTAGTAGCTCACAGTGGTATCTAACCAGTTACTTCCAATGTAGGGCACTCACAAGCCAAGAAGTGAGCAGACAATTCACTGATATATGAGAAGAAATAATGAGTTTATATTAACCTATATCTTAAAAAGGTATAACATAAACCCTATTAGTATTTAATATACAGTTGACTCTGACACTGAGAATTGGTCATTCTTAGTCAGTCTGGCTGAGGGAAGTGTGTGGTTTTAGCAATGTAGAGTGGTAACAGGAAAACCCTAATCCAGTGGTCGGCAAACTCATTAGTCAACAGAGCCAAATATCAACAGTACAAGGATTGAAATTTCTTTTGAGAGCCAAATTTTTTAAACTTAAACTTCTTCTAATGCCACTTCTTCAGAATAGACTCGCCCAGGCCGTGGTATTTTGTGGAAGAGCCACACTCAAGGGGCCAAAGAGCCGCATGTAGCTCGTGAGCCGCAGTTTGCCGACCACGGCCTTAATCCATCAACAAGCTTTCATCATATCATGGCCTATTGCAGCCTGTGTCTGAGGCTAAATATACATAGGCTAATATACTTAGTAAAATAAATATACTTTAAAGAATAGAATCTTCACAATATCAGAAGTTAGATTAGCAGTAAGCATGAAAAGCCTGCTATATAAAAAATGTTTGCTGGCAATTTCTTCAAAAAGTATTTAAGAGTGCTTGAACTTAAAGGAGAATTATGACATTTTTTAAAAGACAACTTCTCAAGGTTTGTTAACCTATTCTGAGATTATAAATGTTTAGCAATGGGGTGCTATCCTGCAGATATTTTTCTAAAATAAATACATTTAGTAATAATGTTGTTATTAATGGAGAAAAGGGGTTCTCTGTAACATAAATAAGTAAACAAAATAATTATTTTAAATTAGTTATTTTATCTTTTTCTAGGTCCTTCTTAATTTTGTGAATTTTTGTAATGTATATAATAATATGCAATATTACATATTACATCTAATATATGTTTTATCTATATATCATAATTATATGTACAGTAATACATCTAATAAATATATCTAATATTAGCAAGAAGTGTTTGAGCTGCATGTTCAATCACTTCTTGCTAATAGAGATCTATAAGCAACTAACTCATGCATAATGGCAACAACGGTTTTGTTCCTAATGACATCTTAATGATGACAGCCACATTTTGCCACATTTCTGGTGATATTATAAAGCAGCGATTTTCAACTGGTGTGTTGCAAAAATTTTTAAAACGTGCAATACCTGACTAGTTAGTCTTTTCCCTTAGATTGTCAAATAAAAAAATAACAACAGCCAACTCAACAATAGCTGTCTGATGTAAATGAATCAAAATTATACCTATTTTTTTCAGATTGACAAAAAATATATTTTTTAGTGTGCTGCAGAATTTTAGTAATTAGTTTATGTGTGCCCTGAGATGAAAAGGGTTGAAAATCGCTGTTCTAAAGCACTATGGGAATCACACTTTCATTTGCTTATCACAATAAACTTGAAAGAGGTAATATGTAGCCATCAGGATACTTTCCGTTGCAAGTAACAGGAACCTGTAGAAGTAGTGTGGGTTTCAGACAGGGAAATAAGGGCTCCAGGCTCCACCTCATGTTGTTCTCTCAGCTTTTCCCTTCTCTTTGATCAGCTTTAGGCCTCAGGCTGGTTTGCCTCAAAATCTCAAAATGATTGCTGGTTGTTGACAGGGAAACGAATTCTCCGTTCATGTTTAGGAGAAATGTGTGTGTATGTCAAAGAGAGAAAGACACAGACAGACAGAAACTACTCCTGCCCATCTGTAAGATGCAAGGTGCCCTGAGTGAGACTTTTCTCAAGTCTTATTAATGGCCCAATTGGCTTAGAGAAGACCTTATCTAAGCCAATCTCTGTGAAGCGTGATGACCATCATAATTAGCCACTGAAGAGTTGGTGTGGAATGCCTATTGAGGAGTCAACCATAATGATCAGTAGATACCTTTCTCCCTATGTTGCAGATCCTTTCCACTTTATTACCACAAATGGGGTAAGTAGCTAATCCAAGGTTACCTAACGAATAAGTCATTGAACTGACTAAAGTGATACTTCTCACTTTCATCGTATTTATCATTTATTATATTACTTCATTATTGTCAAAATAATAATAAAATAACTAAGATTTCTATTCCATAAAAGAGCACAAATTAAGGGGAAAATACCTACAGATAAGTAGATCTGATAGATAACTGAGATAAGTCAGAAAGTATCATAAATCCATGAGAATTATCCAACACAAGAGGCTGGAAAAAGTGGCCTACTTTATGGAAAAAGTGAAACTAACACCTTGTCTCTTAATAAATATAAAAGTAAATTTCAGATATTTGCATAAAATGGAAAAATAAAACTATAAAAATAGAATTAATTTTAAGCCATGATTTTTCTTTTCTCTGAGAGTGAAATATTTGGAAGTAATATTTATAAAAGTATTGAAATTTATAACATTGTAAACAAAGGAAAGGATTTATTTTTAGTATAAAAATGTAAAACTATATAAATTTTAGGACATCATAATATTAAAAGGCCTACAATAAATGCAAGTTCGTATAAGTCAATAAGAAAAAGATAAACACAGCAATAGATAAATGATAAAAGAATGATAAAAAGTGATTCACCAAAAAAAAGTCAACTCAAATTCCAATAAACAGAAAAAAAATGTTCAAATCCACTAGCAATTAAAAATAAACTGGTAAAAACACATACACCTTTCATTTGTGTGTGTGTGTATATTTGCATTGCCAAACTGTTTAAAAATATTTTTATTGAATTCATTGGGGTGACATTGGTTAATAAAATTATTTAGGTTTCAAGTGTACAATTCTATAATACATCATCTATATATTGTATTGTTTGTTCACCACTCAAAGTCAAGGCTCCTTGCATTACCAAACTCTTAATGAATTGCTTTATTTATATGAACAACTTTTACTGAGATGTGTGCTGGAGGAACAAAATGTCTTCTACCCCTATACCTTTCAGTTTTTAAAAAATTAGTCAAAACTAATAATATACCCTGTTTTGTTGATAATATTCACTGCTGATGAGTTCTACATGAAACTGGCACACATTTTTGACAGAAATTAAAAATTTCAATTATTGAACTCACAAAAGTTTTGAAAATAACATGCTCAACTTATGCAAAGGGGATTTGAGAAGGATATTCTCGCTCTTACTGAGGATAAAGTCCTACAACACTTCTGGAGTTTGGCATGAAATCCTCAAAAATGTTTATATTGGTGGACAACTATCTAACCTAAGAAAGTGACAAGAAATGCAGACAATTTATGTTAATTAAAAAAAATTTATATGGTAGTCCTAAATTAGAAACAACATAAGCATCCAAAAATAGTAAATGGTAAGGTAAATTATTGAAGCTCATTTAATTAAATATTTTGAAGTCATTAAGAATTATGCTTATAAAAATCTTTGTCACAAGGAAGCACTATATTAATAAATAAAATGTGTATCAATTTTTAGCAAACATAATATCTCAGTTTTTTAAAATATGGATATATATAGAGAGAGAAATAAGCTGAAAGACAGCATACTCAAATGTCTTTGGAATATAGAAAGAAAGGAGATTTTTCATTTATATTGTTCTATAATTCCCAAATATTCTACAATGAGCATCTCATTTTTCTTGTTTAAGATGTATTGTAAATCTATTTTCAAACTCCCTGTACTGTTTTGAGAAACAAGTCCTTTTCTGCTTCATTCAAAGTTGTACCTATTGAGGAGTTATATGTGGAGATCATACCAATACAGTACAAAAACATATATCAGATCTAAAGTAGAACTAAATATTTTTATATGCTTACAACTGACTAAAGGGAAGTTATATGTGGAAATCATATCTATAGTACTACAAAAACTTTATAAGATCTGAAGCACATTTTTTAAAGTCTTCCATACTGTTAGCTGATTAAATGCACTAAAGGAAGCCTAATGTTTATTGAGCACCCATATATTCATTAGTCAATCATTTGCAAACATGATTTATTCAATTCTTCCAACAAACTATGAGTACATTTTTATACTAAAACTAGCCAGAATAACATAGCTACGCAATGCTGTAGCTAAGTTTCAATTCTAAGTCGATTAGATTTAAAAAAAAAAAACCCTAGCTTTTCACTACCTCACTTGTGCTCCCTTTCAAACAATTTACAGAGACAAAAACTGATCAATTAAATGACAAATTATTTCAAAGTGGTATGACAGGAAAATCAAACTACAATTTTTGAGGAATAGCATGTTATAGGTTTATGTGCAAAACTTTAATTTGTCTTTTGCCTGAATTATCCTGATAATTTATTTTCTATTTTCAACTTAGATTTAAATTTCTTCCTAGTCTTCAACCCTAAGAACTGACAAGAAGCTGTGTTTACACAAGGCCAACCATGCTAATACCTTACACTGTCCAAAGGAATAGATGCTTCTCTTGTTATGCAGGTGCTAGACTTTATGCAGATGTCTAAGGAGTATTGATACTAATTGTCTTTACTGGGATTTCTTGGCTGAACCACCATTGCCAAGGTAAAACACAAGACCTCTGAGAAGCTTCAGCTAGTCAAGTATTTTATAAAGAGAGGATTAACAACTCATGGTTTATGCAGTTGACTGGTCTTAAACGGTATTGTCTTTTTTGAGACATTTGATGAAACTCTATTTGCTAGTGAATTTCACCTTGCAAATTCAGGATGTATTTTAAAGTCATTGTAAGACTTTATTGAATTATATATTGAATTTTAGAATGAATAATACTAAATATATAAATAGTCTTTTCATCCAGTTCTCTCAAAGAACAAACACTTTGTCATGAACTTTGCCTGGAGGAGATATGACCAACCCTATTTGAAAATTGCTGTGGACAGACTTGAAAATGATATTTTCCTCTGGTATGTTACAGCAGCAGACTTCCAAAATCATTTGTATGTCTTTTAGTTGTGTTGCTAGGTTTTGTTTGTTTGGTATTCTGTTTGAAGATCAGCATAAGTATTTTTGTTACATGGGTTTGAAAGATTTCTCCCAAAGAGGAAGAAAAAAGGCTGGTTTGGGTTCAGGGCAGAGATGAGAAAAAATAACAACAACAACAACAAATAAGGTTTGGGTCCCCATTCCACTATACTTTCCTAAGAATGCTCCACTCTCAATCCACACACATACCACAAATGCTCATTTATAATTTTTTGTATTAATGACTTATACTATCAATGTTCTTTTAAAAACTTCATTTAGCTATGTATAAAGCTTATATCAAAACACCATGAAAAATTTAACAACAGAAATTAATGAGCACATTTTATTTTCCAAAATTAGGTTAAAATGCTATTTGAGTAATGTAACCACCCTTCCACACACAGGACGCAATTGTCTTAAAATTGACCTGTTTGGCCCTCACCCTGGTGTGGATCAGTGGTAGACCATCAGCCTGAGCACCAAAAGGTCTCAGGTTCCATTCCCGGTCAGGTATCTCTCTCTCTCTCTCTCTCTCTCTCTCTCTCTCTCTCTCTCTCTCTCTCTCCTCCACACGCTCTAAAAACCAATGGAAAAAAATATCCTGAGGTGAAAATTAACTAAACAAAAATTGACCTTTTGTATTATAATCCTATGAAATAATTTGGAACTGTTCTTTATTTATCTTTTTCAGAATGAACTGGAGTTGAAGTTCTTTTCAAAATAGTGCTTTGATAACTCTTTAACACCATGGCATTGAAAGAGTAGAGCCTCATCAATGTTTATTCAGCCTTCAAAGACATTGTCACCCGATACTTCTAAGAAACATGATCATCATTGAACAAAGATAAATAATTAATGAAAATTAATCTTAAATGGTTGGGAATTTTGGACTTCAAAATCCTCTAGCAATTTAAACTTTTCACCTGTCCTTAAAACCAAGAGGTCAAGTACTCATTGACCAATAAAGACACCCCCACCCTCAGCTAGAAAACTCCCTTTGAAATCCAATTAACTCTTTCAGACAGCCCTCATTTTCTATTTTATCAGAAAGTTAAATTTGCCATTCTATGCTCCAATAAAAGCTAAGTTGTTTTGATCTGATAATTGTAAGATGTACTGTATGTATCTTAATTTATAAGTTTTTAATGCTAAAGCTCAAAGCTGTTCAGATATAACAGGAGTGCTGGAAATGAGGGACAAAATGCTGGAATTCAAATTAACCAATAAATATATTTTAATATATATCAGCAGGACTCTAGAGGATTCCATTAATGTTGAAAATAGAAAGGATTTAGGTTAATTTGGTAAGAAGGCAGGTCAGAACGTTTACAACAGTGGTATAGAATTGTATAGAGATGCAAAATTTTTCAAGAGAGCAGAATTTTTTCAAAAACGCTGACTCTAGCTGTCACAGCCCTGCCTTGGCTAAATCCAGTGGAGAGATAGGAGGACTTTCTAATTTGCTTTCCCTCTATTTTAATAATAGCTGTGCATAAGTAATTTATGAAAGGCCAACCAGGCAGTGGGCAACAGAAAATTAAACTCATTTTATCTGAAAGCAGGTGGATTTCTATATATCATTAGCATGCATAGAATTCTCACAATGTTATTTCTCATACTGATGGAATGTAACCAAATAATATATGAGTTTTTTGCTTATGCACGAGTGAAATTTTTAGATAAAAGTGCCAGCCCCAATGGCAATTTTCTACAAAACGAAAACTAATTCTGCGAAGCTTCTTATTACTGGAAAGACTCATTTGGCTTGCATTAGAGACTGACATAAGTGACTTTAGGATTTTACTAACAGATTAGATGAGATGTGCCACATACTGTAATATCATTAGAAAATGTAACAGCATTGGAACGCTTTGGGGCACTTATTAAGGGTACTGGCACAAGTAAATTGTTTTCCTTTATGACACAAGCTTTTGAATTTTTTCTCTGATTAGACTGCTTTATTTTTATGGATTTTTTTCTGACATTTAAAACAACTTTTATTTTACACTCTCCAAAATTGCACACAAATTATGTTTTGCATGATTCCGTTCAGTGTTACTAAATGCATTATCTATGCCTTATTTCATGAATATCACCTAGGCAGAGGGTAGATATGTATTAAGAAAACAGCTTACACAATACTAAAATCAGAACTCTCCTAACAGAATATTATCCTAACTTAAAGCAAAGACTAATCTTTATGGCTCTGAGGAATTTTTGCTATTAGTACCTTTCACTCACTCAATGTTTGTATAGGTTCTACTCTCAGTTCCTAACAAAATCTTAAAATTGGATCATTAAAAATGGTTTTTATAATATGAATACTTCTATTGTCTGTTTAACTTCCATCCTAAAATTCACTGAAGTATATGAAATATTTGATTTATTCTGATGAATCTTCCCTTATCAAAAATTATGTATCAAACACAATATTTTTGCTAAGGTAGGCAAAAATATAGGGGGAAGATGGAAATGCCTGTCACTTTAAAACACAGAGGGTAAGGAAGAAGCAGTGTGGGTATTTCGGGAGTAATTTTGTGCTCAATATTTTTTTCCTTTCTGAGTTATCTTTTCCTGATACAAGTTTTTACCTCTTCCTGGGTATAGAGAGGTTGTTGTTTTTACTGTAAAAGTACTATTACACTTCATCATCAGAGAAGGAAATTAATGAGAAAATGTACACACAAAGTTACCTAAAGGACAGTGTCCCAGTATACAGAGGAGTGAGGTTAGGGACTATGGAGTTAGGCAGATGGAGACTGAATCCTAGCTTTGCCATTTTTATTACCCACCTAACTTTAGGCAAATAACTTCCCTTCTCTGAGTTTTTATTTCCTCACCAATATAATGGGATCGTGAGAGAACTGACCTCAGAGGCTATCTGTGAAGATCACGTAAACTGGATCACCTTGCTGCTCACATTCTATCTTTAAGGGGAGGCATCTGAAAACAGAGCATGGCCTAATATATTGAAAATTATGTCGGACCAATTCTGGTAGATGCTCCAGATTTCTATAAGAATGACTTAAGATTGTGTTAGTTAAGAAATAGAATGTGAAAATAGTCCATGAGACAATCCCCCATGAAGTATCCTGAGCCAGGGATTCTTCAATCTAGAAATTACTGGTCAGTCATCGCTGTGCTCCAAAGTCACCTCTTATTAGAACTGGGATGGGCCGAGTTAGTCACAGTCATCTGTGTCTTCCTAATGCTGTTTTTATTAGTGCACTTCCCACACTGCATGGGTATGATTTACTTAAATAGCTTCCTCACATCTTGAATTCTTTGAGGGCAGGGAATTTGTCTTTTCAACTTTGTAATTCCAGCTGACAGAACTTTGCTTGGTACATGGAAGTCACAAAAATGAGTTTCATGAGCTTTCCATAAATTTATAAAAATGTTTGAGACCCTGAAAAAAATGTTGTAAAAATACAATAAAACTTTAAAAGTAAAGTAATAAGTGCTTAAATTTCCACACTGCCATGTTAATGTCTTCTTTATTACTTGTGAAAGTGAATATTCGTAAAATCTTCTTACATTAAAAAATGTAAGGTAGCCTGATCAGTGTGACTCAGTAGTTGAGCATTGACCTTTGAACCAGGAGGTCACGGTTGATTCCCCGTCAGGGCACATGCCCAGGTTTCCAGCTCAATCCCCAGTGGGGAGTATATAGGAGGAAGCTGATCAATAATTCTCTCTCATCATTGACGTTTCTATCTCTTTCTCCCTCTCCCTTCCTCTCTGGAATCACCTCTCTGGAATCAATAAATTTATATATATATTTATATTTTTTTAAATATATAAATTTTATATATTTATATACTTATATAAATATATATATTTATAAATATAAATATAAAATATAAATATAAACATCATAAATATAAATAAATAAATATAACTATATAAATATAAAAATATTTATATATTTTTAAATGTAAGGTATATTTCCTCATTACAAAAATTTCTGAGACTACACAATGGGCACCAAGACGCCATAATCAATCTTAAAATGAGCAAGTTATACATAGCTAAATCATTTTGCATGTAAAATTATTACAATTCTTTCAAATTATTTTTACATTTAATGTGGGATGTTGGTACATTTTGATGTGATATGATGTGGGATAGGGCCTTCAAAAGTGGGAGGTTTTCAACAGCCTGATAACAGTGGAAGAGTGGACTGGAATTTAAACAGGCTCAAGCATGGCGAAACTAATCAAGAAAAGCTTCTTAGTGGAAGTTTCCCTGATCTCCAGTATAAAGGTGGGGAGAGAGAGATGGTTTGGAGAAGAGGAGTTATGCCTCACCAGAACTAATCTTGTAAGTAAGCAAAGTAAGAGACTGCGAGTATTTTTCGATGTGCTAGACCAGACCCCTTGACTCACCTGCACCCCCACTCCTCCAACAAATCTTTTCCAATGACTTTTGAGATCCAAAATTCTACCAATGAAGAATAATTTTATTACCTAAACTTAATGAGAGCTAGTAAATGTAGATGTCCTTCAGATATACAACCCTTTAAACAATATAATTTATTTAGGACATATTGCATTTTAAAAGTTTTTTTCTTGGTTAAATTTGGTAGAAAAAAAAAGCATGAGAGTACTAAATGACCATCTGGCAACTGTCAAAATGTTCTCTGTATCTGTGAGTCTGCTTCTGTTCTACTTGTTCATTTATTTTGTTTTTAAATTTAATTGTTGATTGATAGGTATTTATTGACATTTCAATGTTTCTTCTTCTTCTTCTTCTTCTTCTTCTTCTTCTTCTTCTTCTTCTTCTTCTTCTTCTTCTTCAAGAAGAGCCTTTGACATTTCATGTAATATTGCTTTGGTGGTGATTAACTCCTTTAGCTTTTCGTTATCTAGGAAGCTCTTTATCTGTCCTTCTAGTCTAAATGATAACTATGCTGGTTGGAGTAATCTTGGTTGCAGATGCTTGCTTTTCAATTACTCCCTCTGGCCTGCAAAGTTTGTTTTTGAGAAATCAGCTGACAGCCTTATGGGAGGTCCCTTGTAGGTAAATAAGTGCTTTCTATTGCTGTTTTTTTTTTTTTATTTCTTTATTGATTAAGGTGTCACATATTTGTCCTCATCCCCCATTCCCATCCCCCACCCCTCCCCACAGATGCCCCCACCACCCTGTTGTCCTTAACCATTGGTTAGGCTCATATGCATGCACACAAGACCTTTGGTTGATCTCTCCCCCCTACCCCCATCCTCTCCTACCCTCCCTCTGAGGCCCGACAGTCCGATCAATGCCTCCTTGTTTCTGGTTCTGTTCTTGTTCATCAGTCTATGTTGTTCATCATTTCCCCTAGATGAGTGAGATCATGTGTTACTAGAAATATACTTATAAGAACCGAATGTGAGACGAGTAATAATAGTTATGCTGACAGGCAAATGAATCAGTCTGTAGTAAGTTTCTTTCTGGACCAACAGTTCTTTTGAGACCCAATTTCAATGTCCACCAGTTCCTTATGTGTACATGTCGGCACTGACTTTTCAGCTCTGGATGGTGGACAAGTGGTGGTAATGCAGGTCCGACTCCCTCTGGTTTGGTCTCGCCCGGACGCAGGGGTGCGCGGCCTCACCCGGACCTGGGATCCAGCATCTCTCAGGCCCCAGGGCGCGTGGCCTCACCCGGATCCAGGTGTGCGTGGCCTCACCCGGTCCCGGGATCCAGCCTCACCCGGACCCAGGGGCGCACGGCCTCTCCCGGACCCAGGGACACGGCCTCACCCGGACCCGGGATCCAGCTTCACCCAGTCCCAGGGGTGCGTGGCCTCACCCGGACCCCAGGGCACGTGGCCTCTCCTGGACCCAGGGGCACGCGGCCTCACCCGGACCCGGGATCCAGCTTCACCCGGTCCCAGAGGTGCGTGGCCTCACCCGGACCCCAGGGCGCGTGGCCGCTCCTGGACCCAGGGGCACGCGGCCTCACCCGGACCCTCTATTGCTGTTTTTAAGATTCTCTCTTTGACTTTAACCTTTTTCATTTTAATTATAATGCATGTTAATGTGAACCTCTTTTGGTTCATTTTGTTTGGGAATCTCTGCACTTTCTGGACTTGTATGTCTATTTCCTTCACTAGGTTATGGAAGTTTTCTGTAGTTATTTTTTCAAATAGGCTCTCAATTTCTTCTTATAAGATGAAACATCCTACCTAATAATCCTACCTAATAATAGACAAATATGCAAATTGACCACACCTTCACTACGCCCAAGCCACGCCCACCAGCCAAGCCATGCCCACCAGCCAATCAGGATGAGTATGCAAATTACCCCAACAAAGATGGCTGCTAATTTGCATATCAAGACAGCGTAGAAAGAAGCCAAGAGCTGCAGAAGGGAGCAAAGCTGTGGAGAAGCAAGCAAGCCGGGGGGAGGAGAAGGGAGGAGTGGAGGCGGGGCCGGGGGAGAAGGGAGGAAAGCAGGCAGGCTGGCGGAGAAGGCAGGGCAGGGGAGAAGGGAGGAGAGCAGGCAGGCTGGCGGAGAAGGCGGGGCGGGGGAGAAGGGAGGAGAGCAGGCAGGCTGGCGGAGAAGGTGGGGCGGGGGACAAGGGAGGAGAGCAGGCAGGCTGGCGGAGAAGGCGGGGCGGGGGAGAAGGGAGGAGCGGAGGCAGGGCCGGGGGAGAAGGGAAAAGCAGGCGGGCTGGCAGAGAAGGCGGGGCGGGGGAGAAGGAAGAAGAGCAGGTGGGCTGGTGGAGAAGGGAGAAAAGCAGGGGGGCTGGCGGAGAAGGTGGGGCGGGGGACAAGGGAGGAGAGCAGGCAGGGCGGGGTAGAGTGCAGCAGGAAACCCTATTGCAGGATTTTTCCTGCAATGGGAACGCTAGTATCTTATAAGGATGCTAAAGACAGGACAGTCAATCTTAACATCTCTATAGCTAGATGTTTTATATATTTAATTCTGAGAGTTTACCCATAAGACTAATTGGTAGGTGGACTAAAATGGTATTTTGGAGAAACCTAGCAATGTTTAATGGCCACTCTGAAGTTGAATGCATGTGTAATTTTTAAAGTTAGTAACATCTGGGAAAACATACTACTAAGGCATCACATTTTTAAAAGAAACAATTCAAGTTAACAAATAGAATAGATAGTGTAATGCCAGGAAACTGGCAGATAAAAGGTAATAATAAGAGCATTTGTGTCTCTTCATATGTCTCAGAAAATTCCAGGAAGCATGGAAATACCCCGACCTCACTGTTAAGGTTGAGTAGACCAGGAATGCATAGCAAGTCTTTGTGCTCACAACCATATTTCTTATTCATAGCTAAATTTATTTTATTCTTGCTCTCAAAATGGAAATCTATGCAAGTAGTTGAGAGAAGAGTAGTTAGTTTGACTTTGTTGTTTTATGTCATTTTTTATCCTGTATTTTCCATGGGTAAAATGATTGGTACAAGGTCATATCAATGAGTTCCACCATTCTTCCAACAACATTGTATTTCTTAATCTCCTTCGGTTGTCTCTGTTCTCACCATAAAATGCTAAATCTCATACCCTATTACATTTAGACAATTTCTGCTTAATAATACTAAGGGAAGCACAGAATTATTCCGCTACAGTTTGTCTTTTATCTGTCTTCTAATTTGAAGAGGGTCTCTAATTACTGATCTTCAAGTGAATGCTATGAAATGGATTAGGATTTATTTTAGAAGGACTCATCAAGGATCTTACTTAAAATAAACAACTTCATCTTTTCAAAATCAGATAATAAAAACTAAACAGGTTATTTTTCTCCAAGTATGTCAAAGGGTTTCTCATATTGTTCATTGTTTACAGAGAAAAACAACTTAAGCTGATTTTTGTTATTTATAGAGTAAGTGTAAAACGTTCCACCAAAATAGGTAATGACATTTTTGTGTCTATAAATGTGCATGTAAATCCAATTATGTATTTGTTGTCCTTTAAACATCACTACCATTATTGAAAGAGAGTGCCAGTACTAATTCTTGCTGTCACATTTCCCAAAAATGAAAATAAGGCTTTTAAGTAAAATGTTAAGGTTTTCAATGTGAATTATTCATTCTTTGCATGGCCTTAGCAGAACACCCTTAGCAAAATAACTAAACAAAAGCCTACCAGGGTTCTGGTTTCTAATCTAGTTAAGAAATACATTATGGAATTTTTTTTCTTAGCTTCACAGTTAATGGAAAAGTTTTCCTTTCCTGAAACTCAGCAAAGAGTTCAAGAGAGCTCCTCTAACTGCCACAGCCTCCATCTAATTGAAGCACCATGAGGAGACCTTGAAAACAGTGGCATTAGTCACACAGCTAAACAAACTACCTTTGATGGTACCAGTCGACCAATCAGAACCATTCTCCAGATGATCTTTGTGGGAATAGCAATCCATTAATAATAACTGAAGCAATGATCTTTCATGCCACCTTTCTTTCATGCAAGACCACTCTAGTGGTAATCTCTTAGGGAAACTATTAGCTACTTCAGTGTCCTCTATAGAGGGCACCCTGCTTTTTCAACAATTTATTTCTGCTGTAATACTTTTTCTCTCTCCCACAGAAGTGCCTTTTAGAACTTAAAATAATTCTCACTATGCTCTATCCGGAGGTAGAGAATAAATAAAAGAAGAAATGGGTTGGAGAATAAATGAGTTGAAAAGGAAAACATCTTTCCCTCTACACCTAGCTCCAAATTTCAAAACTATCCAAGTAATGCACTAAATTATAATGTCCAATAGAGGTTCATCTTCCTACTTTTTGCCATTAAGAAGAATAAATCTATGAGTATCTAAATGGCTTAAACTAATTATAAAGTTTTGCAGGATTTTCTTACCTCTGATACCAATATGTATAAGCTGGGGAAGTGAAAGAAGGGGAGGGTAATCAGAGGTGGTCCAGACTCTACCGCAGCTGCCAACCATACCGTGAGCTCTACGTTGAGGTCTGTGTATTAAGTGTCTTTGTCATGCCCAGT
The DNA here is from genome assembly GCF_027574615.1 of Eptesicus fuscus. NCBI lineage: Eukaryota > Metazoa > Chordata > Mammalia > Chiroptera > Vespertilionidae > Eptesicus > Eptesicus fuscus. The sequence continues at coordinate 39,606,791 of NC_072475.1, forward strand.
GCTTTGCACAACATAGGTACTCAACCAATTTTTTATAAATAAATTCTCTGCCAAAGAGAGACATCAGGAATGAAATGAGCTACTATTGCTAAATATTCTATAGCCTTCACAATAGCTGCCTTTGTCATTTTTTATATTGGCATGAACATTACCACTACTTTTAATACTTAATATGTTTTACACTTAGCAACTTCTTTCTCTTACAAGAGCTTATTACATTTTTCAAGAGTGTGGTTAGATAATTTTCCTCAAACTCTTAGCAGTGGAGGTCATAATTTAGTAGACATTTTCCATTAGCTAAACTGTATAGAATAACTCATATTGTGAAGTCTCTACCCTTACCCCTACCTCCAAATCTGCTGGCAAATTGATTGATGAAAAAACTTCCTAAGAAAAATAATAAAACTTCCTCAAGCCTGCAAAATGTTTTAGCAGTTCCAAACTTTCTGTATCACTTTGCACATCTAACATAGTGAATAAATAACCGGGGAATGTTAGAAAAGTATCAATGATTCATATTTCAGATGTATTAGCAAGATGTCCCTCTTCCAAGAATGTTATTTTATTCTGAGACTTTTCTCACTTGGTCAGAACTATCCAGGGGAGGAGGAATGACCTGAAAGAATACAGAGTATAGAAACATTCAGTGCTTGTTTCTGACTGCTGTTACAGCCTCTGAGAACTCATGGCCTTTTAAAAAACATTCCATTGTGGAAATTCTCAAACAAACACAAAAGCAGAGAAACTAATATAATGGACTCTTATGTATGCACCACCTAGTTTCAACCATTATCAATTCAAGGCCAGTATTGATTTATCTACACCCTTACCCTCTCCACTTCTGTCCTGAATTTTTGGAAGCAAATTCCAGACATCATATAATTAAACCCACAAATATTCAGTATATATCTCCCAAAGTTAAAGACTTTTTTTGTGATTCCCTTTTTCATACCAGTCTGTTTACTGTACAAGATGTATTAGTTGGGTGTATTGCCTATAAATTTATTCTCAATCCACCCGATTTTTTTTCTAGGTCGAGGACTAGTAGTGTAGGTTTGACCTGTTTGCCAGCCTCTTGGAGAACCCCAAAATAATATTCAATTAGATAGCTCTCCTGGAAAATTGTGTCTTACCTGAGCCCCCAAGTAAGAGTACAATCACCCTGTCCTAGCTTTGTTTGGCTCATTGGATAGAGCATTGGCCTACGGATTGAAGGATCTCGGGTTCGATCCAGTCAAGGGCAGATGCCCAGGTTGCAAGCTCAGTCCCCAGTAGGCAGCATGCAGGAGGCAGCCAATCAATTATTGTTTCTCATCATTGATGTTCCTATCTCTCTCTCCCTCTCCCTTCCTCACTAAAATCAATAATATATATGTATATATATTATATATACACATACATTTTTTTCAATACAATCACCCTGAAATTTGTTCTTTTGGGTCCTATAGAAAAGAAAGTTTCTAAATTCTAATTCCTGGGATTAGTTGGTTTCCTGGTTTTAAATTCCTGTAATGTCAAAGTAACAGGAAAATACAGATAATAATAATAATAATAATAATAATTAATAATAATAGCTACCTTGATAGGTTGAAGATACTGATAAGCACTTTATGTGGGTTATGTCATTTAATTTTCATAAAGCTCTTTGGGGTAGCTGCTATCATCCCCAATTTATGAATGAGAACACCAAAGTTACACAGAAAATGAGTAGAAGAGCCTAGAGATGAACTCACTCAGGTGTGTCACTCATGGAGCCTCATACTAGCCTACATTCCTCTCTTGGTATTCAAAAATTTTTTAATCTTCTAAAAAATATGGTCTCCAGAAGTGACATTTTCTCGAACTCTTAACTATTAATATTTTCATCTTGAATCCTTAGTTTAAAGCTCAAAGTATAGAATGAGAACAAAAGATGCTTTAAAAACTAAATTCTTTAGAATCCTAACCTATATTGATGCTTTACTATTTTTTTTAACTACAATAAGCTTTGTATTTATTATCATACAGCTTTTTCAAGCTACAAGTGTAGAATTCAACCTAGTATTCATGACTAGGGTTTCTGTAATTCCAAGTCAGAGTTTTGAAAGAAAATTATGAGACAATAGTTGATAATATTGAAAAAATCCATATTTACAGGAGATTTTTTTCAAGTGACTTACTATGATGTCTATTCATGGGAAGAACGCATTTGAAAAGACAAGTATATAAAGAAGTTATCCTACAGTGAACAGAACAAAGCCCTTTAATGACAATGATGTGAACATTCAAGGAATTATTAAAAGAACCTTTCACTTTGAGGGAAATTAATTTACCCAGAATTTAGTGCAATTGTTGAAATAAGAAAATCAGGGAGGCAAGGCAGCAGACCTTGTGGCCAAAGTTTTGCCTAAAGCAATAGCAGTTGAAGAAGACAGCTTCTGATTTTCTCTTTCACATTTATCAAAAAGCTCTGGAGGTATATACAGTACGTGGCTCTTAACATTGTTATAACTTTAGCAGCATAATTATTTTATCCTGTCATAACTTAAATAATTAATAGGTACATAGACTTTTATCTCTGCTTTAGTTGCTCATATTTTAAAACTCCCATTTCCTGCATTTTAGGGGAAAACAGCTTTATTTCGTAAAATTCTAGAGTTTATTTTTAAAAACATTTAAATATAGAGAGCCTGGTAGAAAAGAAATAGACGTTCATCAGGTACACTTGCCTTGGGGCAGGAAGATGGCTTCTCTGTCTTGTCACCTTCACATCGAAAGTAGCTTCATGGTTCTACAGAGGTGCCTCTCTCCCCAACCTAACCCGCAAATGAACAAGGAATAATACTGGAAACCAGGATGGATAAAAAGAAATATTATACATGTCCTTTGACTTCAACTTTCACACTGTCTCCCTCACTTAGGGAAAAAATTCTCATTTTCTGTTTGTCAGTCAATGGTTAAACTGAAACCTTCAATCCCACTGCTTCAGGAAAGAGCAGACACAGCCAAAAAATTATCAAAGGGGGAAAAAAACTAGCGGATTTTGTTGTTGTTTTTTTGTTTGTTTGTTTGTTTTGTTTTCTTTGCAGTCCGGAGTGCTCAGATCCTCTCAATTTAAATGTCAATTTAAGAAAATTTCAAGGATAATTTCCATATAAGAGTTAACTCTGGTGAATGAGTTGAGTGCTATGCCTAATGTTTGCTTAGAACCATAAACACATCATAAGTTCAGAAAAAGATGGCACTATGGATCATACATGAAACTTGAACTTCTTAGAGGATAAATTAATTTCAGATGAAAATAGAGAGGCAACGTGATTCAAAATCCAGTCTAAGCAAAGAGTATAGGTGATACACTCAAGACCCAGCAATAACCATGTGGGTTCCAAGCAAACCCACCTGGAAAAAAATCCATCAGGGTGACCACAAATCCCATTAGATCCCCCAATCTATAGTGTATTAAGTACTGACCTCTTTCATAAAAGTCACTGTCATGGATGGAAAAATAGCTCTAATTATAGGGTGAATTTAGCATAATTGTTTTTAGAATTTACCTCCAGTCTTTTACCCCATAAAAGGGCCACATGTTCCCATCAAATCTGTGTGCTCCCTGCTTCCAGCTGAAAATCTGTCCTCCAGAACTCTTATCCTTCATAATGCCAGGCCTTTGCATTTCAGGCAATCCTTATTCACTTAAGACTTACATCAACCCTAACTTTACACTTGAAATTTTCCTGACACCTCCAATTCCTGAAAGAGTGCCTCTCATTCATTATAAGTGGTATGTGTAACCTAATTAGCATTCTTACCACACAAATGAAATCATCTATTTACCTATATTTCTCTTTTACTAGACCAGCTGTTCTTCAAGGACATAAACAATGTATTGTTCATCTTTCAATTCTTAGCTTCAAGTCTAGTGCCTGACATCTGTTAAATATCCAATTAAAGTTTCCATTTTTGGTGGAAGGGAGGAGGAAGGAACTTTCATTGTGAGTACCTAGGTAACCGCAATTAGGCAAATCAGAAGCTATGAAAGAAAATTAGGAGAGAAAGGACATATGGAAGTTGTTCCCTGGCCAAACGGTACTAGACTAAACTGCAGCTGAGGCATTTTGACGTTGAAGCCTTCTTCCTTAGGGTTTCAACCTTGAGGACCTTTGGTAGCATCATGATGCCCGTGACTGCTGTTGAGCTTCTCACTTGGATTTGCCCTTCGCAGACTGGATCCCATGTCCCATGCCTTTTCCTATTCCCTCTCCCACAAATCTACTATTCTACTATGTCTCTTAGCTGACCGCTGTCTGCTAACAAATCTAAAACTTTAGTGTGTGGAAATACGTCATTCTGTTTCCTGTGTTCTGTAGGCCCAAACCCCCTGAGATACTTCATTAAAAGGGATTCTCCTGCCCTAACCAGATTGGCTCAGTGGATAGAGCATCGGCTTGTGGACTGAAAGGTCCCAGGTTCGATTCTGGTCAAGAGCATGTACGTTGGTTGTGGGCACATCCCCAGTAGGAGGTGTGCAGGAGGCAGCTGATCGATGTTTCTCTCTCATCAATGTTTCTAACTCTCTATCCTTCTCCCTTCCTCTCTGTAAAAAATCAATAAAATATATTTTAAAAAAATAAAAGAGATTCTCCTGTTAAATTTGGGAAATATTTATACAAACCCCCTCTTGTAAACTCAAATGTGCACTAAGGTATTAAAGGCTCAGAGATGTCTAGTGCTAAAGAAACTTCATTGATTTTGTTTAATCTAGTATTTCTCAAAATTATTTGACTATGAAACCTTTTCTAAATACCATGTCTTAATGTCTTATTGGGCTCCTATTCCACAGAACACACCCCAGGAAGCACCAGGAAAGAATTAGCAGTTCTAAGTGACTTATCAAGATCACAGCAGGCATTTTCTAAAGACAATGTTTTAACCCAAAGTCCTGATGTTTTGGTAGAAATTCCGGGTTCTTATTTGTGATGAAGCTTTTAGGTAAATGGTCTCTGATGATTCCATAATAGAGGAACTCTTTTATATGCCTATTAAATGCCAAGCCATGTACTGTATATTTTCACATATCTTTTTCCAGTTAATATGAAAAACAATCTCATGAGGTAGTTATATGTTTACCCATTTTAAAAATGAGAAAACTGAGCACAGAGGTTAATTAGCTTGCCCAGGATCACACACTTAGTAAAAGGTGAAGATGAGTCAAATCCAGTTCTTATAGTACTAAATCTGATAATCTATCAATGTCTTCATGCTTCCTGAATTTCTAGGTCAATATTTCTCAACGCTTAGTCCTAAGAAGCTTGTCAAAAATTCAAGTTTTGGGGACCTGTCCAAGATGTACTAAATCAAAATTTTGGAGATGGACCAGGAACAGGTGTTTTTAAGAAGCTCCGCAATTAATTATCATACACACTAAAACTTAAGAGCCACAATTCTGGATTTGCATTGCACTATCATCCTCCAACCAATTAATCAACCAACATATTATGATGTTGGTCTTGACTCATCGACTCTCAAGGGCAGCACAGTCAAGTCTCCATTCTACATTGTCTTTGTTACCAGATAGCTTCCTTGAGTAAGGCTCAAGGGAAAATGAAATAGACAACTCATACCTTGAAAATGAAATAGACAACATATGAATTTGTTTTATAGTAAATGCATTGCTTTTGTTAATGTTACAGGCCAAACATGATGATTGGAATTAGAACTGCTTTTTTTGGACATGAGGTAAATTCAGAATGGCAAAGAAAACAGCAAGAACAAAGGAGTTGGGGTCCCTGATGACCATGAAGTCTCCACATCAGCCCTGAACTCATTACCTCCAGATTAATTGTCCTTGAAAGAAAAATAAACATTTAATCTTGTTTGAGGATCTATAACTTTGGGCTTGCCCTCACATGCAGCCAAACCTTGGTTAACTGACACAGCCTCTATTCACTCCAGGACTGCATATAGCATGGCTCTGGTCCTGAATTTGTTTTGACATGTGAAAATAAAATAAAAGAGATCTTATCTGTAATATTTTTGTTTAAAAATAAAAACTTGGCTATCTTAACAGGATATTCAACTCACATCTACAAAGCTATGTGGTGCCATGATTCTTCAATGGAATTACCTTGAGGGCCACAAGGTGGTATAGGAGATTGCAAAAGAGGCTGTGCACATTTATGTGTGATTTAGACAACTGCTTCTTGCATAAAGTGTAATGTCTAGATTGACTCAATTTTAAGTTAAAACTAGATCCCTGCTATTCCTAAAGATGCTGTATCTTGACTTTTTTCTCTTCTATCATAAATATTATTTTCTTAAAAGCAATTGTGATACCTGATTAACATTGAAAACTTGGAAAACACAATGTGTTTCTTTTACTTTGTTTCACCCAGGAGTATACCACAAAGAGAAATGCCAAAATCTACAGGAAGTTCTAGGGAACCCAAGGGAAAGAAACGGGTGAGGCCTCAAATCCTTTATGCACCTCGATTGCCATAAACTGGGTTGCAGTTTGAAGAGAAGCAGTTTACATGAATGCTTTTTCAGAGCTGGTCTCACAGTAGCACCTTCTTCTGTTGTTGTTTTTCCTAAACTTTTCCAGCTCTTTCTTCTTATGTAAATATATAAGTCCTGCACCCCATTTCATGCTTTATTATTCCCAAATAGCAAATGCATTAGGCCCTTTGATTCATCTGTGGAGAATGCATTTTGAGGCAAAGCTTAATATCCTAAAATGGTTAGTTCATGGGGTTTTAATTTTAGGAATAGCAGAAAAGCATTAATTCATAGTCTTCAGCTGACACAAAAACTCAACGGATCTCCTCATGAAAAATTCCCCCTCCCAGTCCCTTGCTCAGAAGTGTGCTGGAGACTTAATGTAAATCAAAGCTCTCATAAACTTGCATGCTACCTGCTGGCTTCCTGGATTGTCTATCTCAACCACAGTCTTGAAGAAAACTGTCTCCATAAGGGAAATGAGTCCTTGAAGTCTTATGGTGGTCAACCCAAAGAAATTGATATTCTCTCTGGGTCTTTCAAAATGTTTTTATTAGAGACCCAGTTCTATTCCCATGGCCAAGGGCCCTAATCTTATTATTATTTTCTGCACTGACCATGCTGATTAGTTGGCCTTTTTGTAAAATTAGTATCATCAAGTTCATATCACAGAAATATTAACTTAAAATAGATGATAGCTCATTAAAAATTGCATAATGCTAATGGTGATTTTGACACTGTTATTAACCAATGGATCATTTTTATCTCTAACTTCGTAAGTAAAACTTTTAAATAAATAATCTTACCCAGGAAAACAAGTAGTTTCATAGTTGGAAAATAATTACTTTTAAAAAAGACCAGAAGGAATGTTACTGTTTTTCTGAATTTTCTCAATGTAAAATTAAATTTTACTTGCAAAAATCCTCTTAAATAAATTTAAGGGCAAAAACAAGCAAAACATTTTTAATAAAGTCAAATATTGTGAGTCCTTCAATTTCTTTTTTTAAACAACCTCTATATTAGTTTATTTTATTACTCAATAAAATGCCACACCTGGCTATCAACTATAGGAACAGGGTTCTTAAATGCTTCCTGGCCAATGTCAGGACTGGGCTGAGCCTGTTTTAGAACTCATCCTAAGTTTGGTCTAGGTAGGGACAATTGAATATGGTGTTTTGTGCTCTAAACTTGGGACCCATTCTAGTAACTAGTCTTCTATCTTGAACAGGCTTCTACTGTGTACCCTTGAACTCAGTCCTGACTTCTATGCTGTGCTCTTACCTTGACACCTGATTGGTTTTCCCCAGTTACTCAAGGCTCTGAATGCCAGTTTAGAGATGGGGGGCGGGTCTGGGCCTTCTGCTTCCACTTTTGCTTCGGTTTCTTTCTGAATCTCCACATAATTCCTAGTCTAGGATTTTCTAGGGATCTTCGGAAACTCTCTTGCTGTGTCACCTAATGTTGCTATGTAACCAGATTACACCTATTGATGTCACCATTCTCTCTGGATATCATGGTCCATTCACCTAGCCTTCCTCCAAGTGCCTGCACATTCCAAAAGACATGTAGATTTTTCAGGTCTTCTGCCCTGCCTGGCCAAGCTCTAAGCTACCCACCAATCTCCAGTCCTAACACTGATTCCTTTAGATTGTGTTTTTTCCTATGTCTGTCAGCTTAATTTCAGGTGTTTAGTTCTACAGAGGGAAAAATAAAAAGCTATTATTATCTTTACATAACCTCAGGATTCATGTACCTGGTTCAAAAACAAGACTAAACAAGAACAACCAAACAAAATAAGCAGATACTCAACATTTATTTTTAAGTTTCAGAATCCTAGTAACAGGAAGAATTTTTATGTGTGATCCCGTCTAGCTTCCTACTCACTGTAAACATTCTTGACCTTGTAGATGATTCTGAAACCTTTCCAGACAATCTGTCCCATTGTTAGGTATTTCTTCTTTATATTAAACTGAAATCTATAGCACTAACACAGTCTTTCCATTAATGAAAGAGGGAAACAAAGAGCATGTGAAACTCCATAATCAATCAATCAATTGATCATCCAAAGAACATTAGTCAAGTGTCTACTACATAGCAGGTACAGCATTACGGTTGCCGATTAGGACTGACAGGGGACCCAACTGGAGGCCAGAAGATTCTGTTAAATGAATGGAAAAGCTAAGGTTTGAGAATGGGGCAGGCTACTTGGGGTGAGATGGAAAACTGGAAGAATAGATCTTTTGAATCAAAATTAATTAAACTGTCCCTGTCATTTTCCAAGGATCCCAGTAATGGCAGATATTTCTACATCAGAGGCCAGACACTTCTTAGAAAATAATGTAGAGCTACTGGTTTTCTGTTGTTGTTGTTCCATCAATGCAAATTTCCATTGCAAAATAGTGTTTTTGTTTTGTTTTGTGTTTGTGTGTGTGTTTTTTTTCACTTCACAGGTGAAAGTAATAGTCTTTTTTAATGTAGCTTAAAAATTGGCAATTTTTGAAGTAAAAATTATCCATCCTTCAATTTCTTCAGCTTCTAAGAAAAAGAATCAGAAGCCAGAATAATAATAATAATTAGATCCAGACTATAGTCCCAGATTCTGTCTGATTTTGAAAAAGCTATTTAACCTCTTTGAGCCTGAATTTCTCCATCTGTAAAAAACTAGAATTAAAATACATCTTATCACATCACAGAGTTGTTGTGAAGCTACAAAAAATAAAGCCACCATTCATCAAACTCAGACTCTGGGCTAGTCTGTGAGCTCTGGTAAGTGCATTACTTCATAAATCCTCACAACAGTCCTGTTAATAAAAACTATTCTCTCCGTTTTCCAGGTGGATATACTGAGGCTTCCAAAGGTTCAACAGTTTCCCACTGGAACTTTAATCCACATATATCTGATTCCAAAATCGTTTATCTTAATGAGGTGCTAAACTTTGGGAAAGGTTAGCAACTATAGCTCTTATGTAAGCACATGAAAAGAAATACTGATAAGAATTCTTATCTTCCCTGCAGTATGCCTTATTTATATGAATTAGATGATAGGTTTCTTTTTACTATTACTTTCACCACAAAAGAAAAAGAAAAGCAAGCCCAAATGGTGTGGCTCAGTGGTTGAGCATCGACCTATGAACCAAGAGGTCATGGTTTGATTCCTTGTTGGAGCACATGACGGGGTTGTGGGCTCAGTCCCCAATAGGGGATGTGCAGGAGGCAGCAGATCAATGATTCTCTCTCATTGATGTCTCTATCTCTCTCTGCAATCAATAAAAATATTTTTAAAAGAAAAAAATCAAGATTTTTTTAAGTTTAAACTTAAAATTTAAGAGAAAATTCAAACAATATAGAAGTATAATATGTAAAAACTTCATATGGACACACATACATGCATATACACTCCTGAATCTCAGTCTTGCTCCATCTCCCATTATTAACAATTTGGAGGTGTATCCTTCCAGAGTTTTTCTATGCATTACACACATACATATATAGAGAGATTTTACATAAACAGGATTATGCTACACATATTCTGAAATTAACATTTTTCGCTAATCTTTCTAGCTATAGATACATCTCATTAATGGCTGCATAATATTCCATGTGTGGGTGTACAATATTTATTATCTTTTAAAAAATATATATATATATGTATATATATTATTATATATTATTGATTTCAAAGAGGAAGGGAGAAGAATAGAGAGATAGAAACATCAGTGATGAGAGAGTATCATTGATCAGCTGCCTCCTGCATGCTCCCCACTGGGGATCAAACCCACAACCGGGGCATGTGCCCTTAACCGGAATCGAACCCAGGACTCTTCAGTCCACAGGCTGACACTCTATCCACCGACATCTGAGGCTTGCCTGTGCCTTGGGCCAGCCCTGGGCAGCTGGGGGGCTGAGGGGACGGGGGTGCACCACCATCTTTGTGAGGGTGTGGCAGTCAATTAGCATATTCCCTTTTTATCAGATAGGATCTTTCAGCACATGTGCAAAATATTTTTATAGGATTGTTTTTAGACGTGGATTGCTGGGTTAGGTGGTTTGTAGATTTTAAATGTGGTACACATTGTACCGAAGTGTATGAGTGTGCTCTTTACATCCTCACCAACACCGGACATACGCAAGTTTTTGAATTTCTGCTAGTTTAATGGATAAAAAATGGTAACTTGTTCTCATTTGCATTTCCCTGAATGCTAGTGAGATTGTGCATCTGTATTTACTACCTAGTTGTATTTCATCTTCCAAGAATAAATTGCCTCTCCATATCCTTTGTTCAATTTTCCATTGGAAACTTTTTGCATTTATATAAGAACTTTATAATATTGTAGATATTCCTTCTCTGAATATCATATGTATTGCAAATATTTTCTTCCAGTCTATTGCTTGTCTTTTAGCATTTTTAAAATGGATATTTGTTTAACTACAGAAAATATTTTTATTTTTATGTAGTTAAGCTTGTCACTTTTTTCATTAATGACTTGGTAGTTTACTGTTTTGCTTACACACTTCTCTGGTTAAAAATAATAATAAAATTTTCTCCTATATTTTTTGCTAGAATTTTTATGGTGGTGTTATTTTGTTGGTATTGTTAGTGTGTGTTTGTTACATTTAATTATTACCCCCTCTGACCTTTTGGCAACAGTAAGGATCTAATTCATTTTTTTCCCAAATGGGCCACTAGGTGTTTCAACACATGGATCTAGTTCACTGATTTGAAATGTGCTTTTATCATATCTTTTCCCCCATGTGCACATTGATCTTATTCGAGGCTTTATATCCTGTCCCATTGACTGCTTTTCTATTCCTGTATCAATACCCCTCTGTACATTAGAATGTCTTGTGCAGCATATCTTCTTCATTTGCTGCTGGGAAGGCAAGTCTCCGAACATTGTTCTGTTCCTAATCTTCTTGGCTATAAGTAATGACACCCAGGGGTCCAGCTCTATTGCACATGCTCATTTACTCTTGGAACTTTGCTAAATTCATGAGGAAACTAGTGCTACCTCTGATGAAAAATCATTAATGCATAATCATGCCCACTCCCAACATACTTCTGTTTGAACTACCAAAAGTAGCAAATTCACTCACTACATCTCCATACCAAAGCCATTATGTCCCTGATTGAGTGAGCCTGACAACTCTAGATCTTACACCATTCCCTTTTCCCCCCATTAATATGGTCAAGAAATAAATGTCTCTCAAATCTTGTTCCTTTGGAAAGGCAAAATGTTTATTTCAATATATCCTGATTACCATCAGTGGTAATATAGCACAGTAAGACCATGTAACTTGGAGCATTTGTTTTAATATACTTTTTAAGATAATGATATTATAAAACAAATATATTTAAATAATTAGAGCCAGCAGAGTCCAGTGATTTAAATGATGGGTTTTAGAATTAGACACTTGGATTCAAATCCTAGGTCATGGTAAGTTACTTAACTTCTCTGTCCACCTGATTTTCTTTCTATAAATAGAGATTAAAATGCCTACCTTGCCCTGTTTATAAAGATGAGAAATAATGCATGCAAAACATTTAAATGTTGCAGCTCTTAATAGGTACCCAATAAATTGTGATTATTATCATTGCTATTCTTTTGTATCTCTTGCATGGATATAACAGTTTTCTCTTTTCAAAGTGCTTTTGTAGATCTTTTCTCTTCATGTTCTTTTTATGGATAACATATGGGCACAGGGACATGAAGAGGGAGGGCTGCTGGCAATCGTTCGCTGCTGTTGAAGGAAATGAGGGTGAGCTTGGAAGAGCTCTATACACTGTGGACTCTCAAGGACTCAGATTCCCCCTGCAAGACCTAAGAGGCAGGGCTCCTTTGAGAGCATTTGAGTGTTAAAAATTTATGAGGTTTTTATAATATGATCCATTTAAAATAGATCATATTTAATCCCATTTAGGATCTGGTTTAGATGAGCTTTTCTTTTCTATATAACCATTGTGAATAAAAAATACTGTCAAAATATAACTTCCTTACATTTGCACAAAATCAGTGGGAAAATAAAGTTGTGCTGTATTTCCATTTTGCATCACTTATTCGATCCTCATTATAGTCTAATAAATTACATATTAAAAATCCTCAGTGTGTCTAACTTGCTTGCCTGCTAAATTAACCAATTGATCGTGCTATAACCTTTTTTGTAAGTGCTATTTAGAGCTAAGGTTAAATGGCCTGGTGGTATTGTCGGTTCAAGCAATGAACAATTGTATTTTCTCAACATTTTAAAAGGATTCTCTTTCTATCCAAATGCTAAGAATGACTTGCCTAAATATTTTCTTCCCACTTCTACAGTATTGATCAATATGCTTTGATATATGTGCAACTTAGCATAGAATAATAAGGACAGTAAAGAAATAAACCTCAACATGCTCATACAAATATTATAGACATTAATTTTTGTTTATTTCAAAATAGTGTTACTTCCTGGGACTTGATGCTCAACATGGATCCTTTTAAGGCATAACATTAGACCAAAAAATGACATCTGATATAAAAGGCAGAATAAATAATACATATTTTAGAAGTTTGCAATATAGTACCTAAAATGTACTATATTGAATCTATAGATTATTTTTGGGAACTGTAATGTAATAAAAATATAATTTTAATCCTGTTCTTAAATGGACAAAGAAATACCACATTTAAATGAAAAACAAATGAACACCTTTAAAATTAGCAAAAGGGTCACTTGGTGCGTACAGCACCATATATTTTTACACTTTGCATTTGCAAATAATGAAGCTTCACATGGATTGTAATAATTGTTACTGGTTTTTAATATTTAATATTGGGCAAAGCACAAATACAAAATGTACTTGAAGCTCCGCTTTAAGTAGATTATGAACATTTAATATAGAATGTTATCATAATATTCAGAGCACCAAATTGCAGACTTCTGTCACCCACTTTTAAGCATGCTTCTGAAGATCATAGTTAATTCTGCTGATTTATGGTAATGCTGCAGCATTATCGGCCACAGCATCAGAAACCACTAACAAGCTTAGTATAAGCTTGGGCTGAAATGGTTTGAGGTTTAAATTTCTGTAACGATTATAAAGTAGAAGGAGTAAAATCCCACTTCAGCAGGAAAAAAAAAAAAAAGCTGTATTTCCACTCACTATCATAACCATCCCCCACCTCCCAGTAGCCTTCCCCAACTGCAAGAAAATTCACTTCTAATGGACTAGCATTTAAAATATTCCATATAGTCTTTTCTGAATGATAATATTCCTAATTCAAACAGATAATGCTCACAGTTCTTCCTTGTTAAGGTAGACTGCTCTAAAAGAGGTAACCCTACCCTATTCTTCTAAAATGTTGCTCTTTTTAAAGCAAATTTTACCCTGGAAACCCCCTTTTTGAACATTAATTTACATTACACTCAATCTTCTAGAAAATGGTTAGAAATCAGGACATTCTGATGGCCATTGTCCCCTTCTGGCCCAATGATTGTATCGTGTTGATGTGTGGCCCTCAAGCAGATGAGACCCATTTGTTGCCTTCTTGCTGGCTGTGGAAGTGAAAGGAAGCCCTGGCTTGAATCAGCACAGTAAAACAGGGGCCGGTGTACCTAGACTGCTCCCCTAAAAGTGAGCGCATCTTTGTCTTTGAGCACAATGAACAGACGCTGATCAAGGCAAGAGGTTTTTATCTTCAAAATAAAAAATACGGTAACGTCAACACCATCCCTGTCACAAAACAAAAGAGCAGTTCCCTTGGTCACAAACCAATTTCCAAGAAAGTGAGCTAAAAGAAGCCCGAGTCACACACTTGTGGCTGTATCCTCCTGCTCGGATAAAGATAGAAACAGACAAAACAAGAACTGGCTTGGTGTTTTCTCTAAGAAAATAACTTCATGCTACCATTCAGATTTTTAGCAAATGTCTTTCTATGAAAAAAGCCAATTCTTGCCTTCTGTTTCCTGGCAACGAAATTGTCAATTTGGAGGTTGCCGTGGAGAGAACGTATTTTCCACAAAGCTATTCATGGTCTGGGTTGGGGAAGGTTTGGGCACAGATCTACCATGAATCCTTCCTGAAAGACCAAGAGATGGTCTAGCAGCATATCTCTCTGAACTCCAATTTTAAGATCAGCCCAAAATACAGGCTGGCACTAAGGCACAGGTAAAAGACACAGTTTAATAAAAAAGAAGAAGAATGTGTATTGATCTACATTGTTCCCGTCTGCACCAAAAATCAAATAAGAATCAATAGCTCATGACACCTGTTTTCGTTTGAGAGTGAAATGTTAGCATCCCTGGCCAAATTTTAGTACCGGTACCCGTAGAGGCAAAATCCTGTTCAGGAAAAAACACACACAGTAAGGTCCCTGAAAATGTTTCCTCTTCTAAGAGGGTGAATGTTTTGTATTGGGGTGGACGAAGTGTCTCTTCAGCGTCTGAAAGGAACTGGAGGAACAGCAGCTGATTGGGGTGCACAAGAGTGAAAGAGGAAAGGAGTGCAGTACAGTGAGGTTGGTGGGGACCGAAGGAAATAAGGAAGGAGAGGGAAGGGTCTGTGGGGATTTGGTACACCGATGGCAAGGGTACCCAGTAGGGAACAGAGCCTTGGTGATTCCTAATGGGCTTATCCAGGCAGCAGCGAGGTCAGCTGTGAATTTTCAGTATAGAGTGAGTGATGGGTCCAAAGAAACAAATTTTCAGTATAGAGTGATGGGTCAAAAGAAACAAACAAACAAGAAACAAACCCACAAAGGACGGGTAACGTGATTTCACGCCTTTTTAGAGCCCAGAGCAAAACGGGGAGACCCCAGGTCTCCCTAAGACTCGGGATGGCTTATCTTCCCAGGTTCAAACACTGACTCCTCACTACCTCTTTCTTCTCAAGATGTCATTCTCCCGCCTCCACACTCACTACCAAACAAACATAGAAATCTACTACTGTTCTCCCCATGCACTCCATTTTCTTCCAATCTGAGAGCCATTTGTGTGTATAATTGAAAATTAGCAGTGCAGCTGTTTGAAGAGAGTAATTTATCACAGCGCATTGTTCGCGCCTGACACTTTAGACCTGGCTCTCACAAGCCAGTGGTTGCCGGGGGTTGAGCTGCAGAAAGTGATTCGACTGTAACGCTGCGTTTCCCCCGCTTTGTTGCTAATTGTAGCCTCTTTTTCTCCACTGAATTGGGAGTTGAGTAAAAGAGCTTGTTTGCTCTGGGCGGTGAGGCTGCCAGGGCCGCTTGGGCTATTATCACAAGATACTCTTGATCTTTTGAAAAGCAGGAAATAGAATTTTTCTCCAACAGGGAAAGTAATTTGCGATGCGTCCATTAGTTCTTCATTAAAGCAAGATTAAATTGCACGGCAAAATCACATCTGTGTTTGGATGATTAAAGGGTGGCATTTTAGAGGCCAAAACTAATTACTAGTCAAAATGAATGGGAGTGAAAAAAACAGTCATGTTTTTACATTAGATAGTGTGGCTTGTAATTAGATTCAAGCTAATTCCACTATTTCTTCTCTTTTAATGAGATGAGCCTGTCCTCATCTTTTTCTAGGCCATGCTAACAGCCCCAAATGTATAATTTTGATAATACTAAGAGTTTACTTTATTGAAATTTCTTTGCTACCTGCCACAAGTGACTGTTCTCTCCAGTGGTACTTGATTATATAGAAACACAAGCTACTCAGCAAGATAGTTTACACCAAAAGTCAGCCCTACGGGAAAAAGAGTAATTTGAAATGAATACGTATATATGTAAAAAAAAAAAATGTATACTTTTAAATGTTATTGAAATTAGCCATCTCCAGAAATTTATGCGAAGCAAATCCTTAGCTGTTGGGACAACTGTAACAATTCTCTTCAGCAATGAAGAGTAAGGAGTAAGGTTTGCCTGAGATAAAGTATTGAAGGGCTCCAAATTCAGAATGCATTTGGGTGTTGTTTTTCCTGCCTTGCAATCTAATATTTCTCATCTCTCCTGTATGTTTCACCATCTCCTATGACTAAGGTATGTTATAATGGAGCCCCTCACCCTGGCTAGTGTGGCTCAGTGATTAGAGAGTTGGCCCATGAACCAAAGGGTCGTGGGCTCGATTCCTGATCAAGGGCACATACCTGGGTTGTGGGTTCACTCCCTGACCCTGGTAAGGGTGTGTGCGTGAGGCAACCAGTCAATGGGCCTCTCTCACATCCATGTTTCTCTCTCTCTCTCTCTCTCTCTCTCTCTCTCTCTCTCTCTCTCTGCCTCCCTCCCACTCTCTCTGAAAAGCAATAAGGGAAAACATGGATCCCCTCTGAGTTCATTTTTTTATTTTTATTAAAAACAAACAGCCCAGCCAGCATGGCTCAATGGTTAAGTGTCAACCTATGAACCAGGTCATGGTTTGATGCCTAGGTTGTGGGGTGTGCAGGAGGCAGCCAATCAATGATTCTCTCTCATCATTGATGTTTCTATCTCTCTCTCCCTCTCCCTTCCTCTCTGAAATCAATAAAAACATATTTTAAAAGCATTGCCCCAAGGAAAAGAAACATATACAGTCTATGATTCTAGGCAACTATAATATTTCTCAAAAGTAGATTAAATTTGCTCTCAAAAGTCTGTTTCAGTTTTTGATGGTGGAAAAATTGTAATTTCTGAATAACCACAGATAAGATTTAGATGAGTCAATAGTTATTGAAGAAAAAAGAGAAGTAAACAGGCATTCATTCTGACCTAGGTGTTCCTGGATATATTGCCTCATCAGAAACACCTCAGGGGGATCAGAATCCATTGGACTCTCTGGACTCAGTTTTGAATACACCAGCTTTAGTGGCCTTGGTCAAGTAGGAGCCTGTTAAACAGAATGACACAAAGTTTTCCTTTTCTGGAAATTAACTAAGACATCAGAATTTCCAAATCTCTCATAATTAACACATCTATATATATAAAAAGCCAGTGACCGGAACACTATAACGACTAGAACGACCCATCGCTATGATGCCCATTGTGGCCAGAGAACCAGCATGATCTGGGGGTGGGGCCAGCCGGCCAACCTCCCATGGCCCCTCCCCCTGGCCGGCCCCGCCCCTGATCAGCTTCTCCCACCCCTATCGAGGGCAAGGCAGCCGGCCCTGCCCCTGCCGGCCCTGGCCCCATCAGCACCCCCCCATAAGCCCACAGCTCCTCCCCCTGGCCGGCACCACCCCTGATTGCTCCCCGATACCCCAATACGGGACGGGGCTGGCTGGCCTACCACCCACAGCCTCTCCCCATGGCTGGCCCTGCCCCAATAGGCCCCTCCTCCCAGCCAGCTCCACTCCTGATTGCCCCCCCACACACCAATCGGGGGCAGGGCCCTTTGGCCAACCTTCTGCTGTCTCCTCCTCCCGACAGGCCCTGCCCTGATCTGCCCCGATTGGGGCAGGGTGGCCGGACTCCACCTTTGCACGAATTCGTGCACTGGGCTGCTAGTTATTTTTATAAAACTCTTTGTAGGAAAGTCCCCATTGCATCTTCAGGCCAAAGATTACACCAGTGCATAGATTCCCCAGTGTATGCCCAGAACTTAGCCCTTTATGGTAATGGGCTAAATGAATAATTGATTAAAAGAAGAGAGAATGAATGAATGACTTAGAGGAAAACAATCTTTATAAATCAAGTTTTCCTCAGTACTTTTTCAATGAAATTTATGAGACATGGATTGATCTTCCTATGGTGACACAGACAAACAGCAAACAGCATTTTAAAACATTGGAACATGTAATTTACATGTGCTACCAACCTAGAAGCAGGATTACTGAGTTTTAGTAATTGTACCAGAAAGATGGATTTTTTATATTAACCACTTATTTGTCCATTTAGTTGCTTATTCATTAATTCCATTTTTAGCTAAATTTTATTAGTTGAGTTTTTTTAATTTTCATACTATAGTTTTCATATAACTAATACTTTGTACACATGTTCCTAGACAACAATAATTCCTATTCCAGTTCCTATTTTGCCCTAAACCTTGTCACAGAAATGTCAGAATGGTATAGACAGGCATTCAAAAAACTTTTCTGGTGCACAGCAGGAAATACACAATGCAACAAATAGGAACAGTCACATGGGCAGGCTGTATACTAGTTGTTCTTGTGTGGTGCTTTGATTGTGGTACAGTGAATAGTTCAGGATGATTTCATTTGATACCAATTCAAACAATGGATAAAACCAAAGTTTGTGATCCATGGTTCGACATGAAGTAGGTATTAATTGGTGTTCTTGTTGGCCATCTCAGGAGATGGTTCAGAGTTAGAATGGTCCCTCAACCAAGTCTCACTAGAAACAAGTCTGAGGCAAATCACCTTTACTAAGGAACTGTGGCGAGCTCTTTCCCAATACTTTGGGAACGTGTTTCTTACCTTCAAGGGGTTTGAACTGAGGATCCTGTTGGTAATTTAAAAAACAAACAAACAAACAAAAAAATAATCTAGCACTTACTACACATAACATTAAAACCTCTTTCTTATGGCCAATATCATTGAAAGCTGTAAAGCAACAGTATCAGCTGTCATTCTACAAATATTTTTGTTGTAGGGCCTACTGTGTGCCAAGTACTGTTCTAGGTATTGGGGATACACTAGTAGCACTGCACACAAAAAAAGTTTCTGCTCTCATGGAACCTATAAAACATGAAACAAATAACAAAATATTATAAAATTATTTTAAATAAGAATTAAGAGGCCTTTAAAACACAATTACTAAAGGAACATTATGGTGCTTACTAAGCATGACATACACAGTTTATTGTGACTTTATGACATGCAATTCAGGTGCAAAAGCAATTACAAAGTTGTGGCTTTGTTTTCATGGCAGCTGCTCAGCTCAGCTCACTTGGGCTACAGACACAACCACTGAATGAACCCTGAAGAGGGATGAAAAGCAATTATCCTCTTGATCGGTAGCAACTTGTTGAGGGGAAGAACCACTGGTTATCCAGAACACTCCATCCTCTTTCCTTGGGGACTGAAGACTAGTTGGGAAAGACAGATATTTATGAAGGGTCAACCTGTAAAGAGATAGTTAATCAGAAGTTAACAATATGTATAGATTTTTAAAGACCTAAACCCAAACAATTTGACAGAGTGCCAGAATTGCTATTTGTTCCACTCTGCAAAACTAAAGTGCTCCCTGCCAGCCCTACTCTGCAACTAATCATGGAAGATACGGGAAGGCTGCTGGGCAAACCCATCCTAAAGCTTCTTGCACTGCATTTTTCCCAACTACCTGCTACCTAGAGGAAAAATACTTGTTAGCTCCCAAGTACCATTCATGATCCTAAAGCCCATTTGGATGTGATTACTTTCCAATTATTGGCTTAATCAGAACTGTGAGCACAAATAACTGTTCTGTATACCCTCAGAGAACAAGAGGACATAAGCTTTAAATTGTGGCATAAGTAACTTGTTTTAGAAATACTTTTCTAAATGTAGTTATGTTAATGCCTGGCTGTGGGAGGCAGAATTCAACTAATGCTGTGACCAAGACTATGTCCCTCAGCTTGAACCCTGGCTTGACTAGACATAAAACCAACAGACTAGGATAAAGATTTTGAAAACAAATATTTAAATTATTTCTTTTTAAAAAATTCCTTCCATCCATTAGTCTCCAAAGGAGTGGAGGAAGTAAAAAAGGAAATGACAAAGATAATAGACAGGCAAGTATAAGAGTTTTCCTCCATAAAATCTACTCTAGGAGAAACTTAGCCACAAATGACACTATTAGCAAATTTGAAAAGAAAGGTCTTAGAGAGGTCTTTGAAGGCCTACTTGCCAGGGGGCAGAGAGGAACAGGAGAAGGAAGGAGGTTTAAATGTGTAGAATTACCTTTTTAAATGAATGAAGCCAAAATGCTTCTACAATTTAGGTTCAGCCACCTAGCATCAATTATACTATCTTATACATGAATGACACCACTTTTATTTTTATTATTTTTTTTCACAAGGAATATCATTTTATTACTGTAATTGCAATATTATAATTTCTGTACAGGAATGTATAAATGAACAATAATCAATGCATTGATAATTCACTTCATAAAGAGGGTGAACACACTATAGAACATATAAAGAAAAAATTTTGTAAAGTTTTCTGGCCTTGAAGTGCACTTTTTAGTGCAAGTATTTAAGACACAATAGTGTTCAATTCAGCAAAGTACTGCAGAATGTCATGCCACAATCCAGTTAATTCAAAGAGGGGAATGACACCACTTTTAGCAAAAATATTTTTTTACACACACAACCAGAGATCGGTATATATTATGTATATGTATATGTATATGTATATGTATATGTATATGTATATGTATATGTATATGTATGTGTATGTATATGTATATGTACATATATGTATATGTATATGTATATGTATATGTATATATAGTGTGTGTGTGTGCTTTTAGCTCCTATAAAGGGTTAAGGATATATTTTTATATTGTTTACACATATGTATGTACATTGGTTATTTTAACAGTGGGGAGGGAAGCAAATATGAAAGACTAGGTGTTGTTTTTTTTTTACACTTTTGGCTTTGGATTAGTAGCTTCCAATGTCTATGGTTTACTTTTTTATTTAAGAACAGGAGAGGAGCCCTAGCAGGTTTGGCTCAGTGGGTAGAGCGTCCCCTGCTGAAGGGTCCTGGTTCAATTTCCGGTCAAGGGCACGGATCTTGGTTGCTGGCTCCATCCAGGCCCTGGTCAGGTCGTGTGCAGGAGGCAACTAATCAGTGTGTCCCTCTGCCTCTCCCCCTTGCTTCCACTCTCTCTCCAAAAACGAATGGAAAAATATCCTCCGGTGAAGGTTGAAAAAAGAGGGAGAGAAAGAACAGGAGAGGCGTTTGTCTCCTCACTAAATAAAGTGAAGAGCTGAGGAGTATCTTATGCTCCCAGGCTTTGGCGAGGATCCAGTTGTAAACAGTCTGCAGCCAGGTCCTTTTCTGATGCTCTGGGGAAAGCCAACCCCCTCCCTCTGGAAAGGCTCCCCCACACACCCAGGCCTTCTGCAGCACTAACCCCGACTTAAAGTCTGGGCACAGACCTGGCCAAGGCCGGGGAACCCAAATGCTTCTGCTGCGCAGAACTGCCCAAGGGCACCGGGGAGACGCTCAAATTCTTTCCCACGGGCCTCCAGAGGAAGTAACTCGACCCACCAAAATCTGTGCTGACCTTTTCTCGGAAAAACATCCTGGAGTTAGCAATATTCCTCCCCTCAAAATAACTTGTTAAATACTTGCCTAACAGAAAAAGGCAAGCGTGCACAGAATAAAGACAGTTTAAGGGAGAAATGACATCAGGCTGGCCTAACCGTTGTATAAACTGGTTACAGAAAGAGAACTCCAATTTTATTTCTAATATATTTCACACACATTCAGAAGATGGCCAGAGGACGTTACACAGACTTTTTTTTTTTTTTCCAATTTCTGGTCTGCTTTTATTTTATTTTTATTGTTGACACTACTGCAGATGTCCCCAGTTCCCCCTCCGCCCACCTGCCCCCAGTACACAGACTTTAGAGTGCGCTCACCACTGGCCATCACGTGAGAAATGGGTGGTGTGCCAGCACTCTTGCACATTAATCCAGCAAGGGGGCTCTTCACTCCCTTGGTGGCTAATGTTCACAATTCTCTGTTTAGCAGCTGAGGAAACGGAGTCAAGAGAAGTAAAAAGTTAACCTTTGAAGTCACACAGTAACACTAGGTGTAAAACTCGTCTATCAAACCCTAAATACCATATACATTCTCCTTGACACACAATTTGTTCAAAAAGAAGTTACTGCTTTAGGTAAATAAAGTGGCAATGGTGATGATGACACAATTAAATGTAATTTTTGTTATTTTTTACAGCCCAACTCAGAAGCTTACATGATAGTTGAAGTATTTGTCCTCATTACAGCAGAGATAGAGAGCAGAACTCTCCGACACTCTGCTGCAGGACTGTACATGGGGACTGAAAAAGTGCTCAGCAATGTTACCAAGTGTGAGGCAAAAAATATAGCAAGTTATTTTTTAAGTAATAAAACGATCTATAATTCCACCCTCTAAAAATAAGCACTCTTTATATTTTTATTCATTGTCTTCTAGACTTTTTTAAATGTATATGTTTTTGTCCTGGCCTGGTGGCTTAGTTGGTTGGAGCATCATCCAGTGCACAAAAAAGGTTGTGGGTTCCATGCCCGGTCAGGGCACTTACCTAGGTTTTGGGTTTGATGCCCGGTCGGGGCACGTACAGGAGGCAACCAATCCAGAGGCAACAGTTAGATGTTTCTCTCTCACATGGATGTTTCTTCCTCTCTCTCTCCCTCTCTCTCTATTCCCCTTCCTCTCTCTCTTTCTAAAATCAATAAACATATCCTTGAGCAAGGATTTTTTTAAAATGTGTATGTTTGTTTATTCAAAACTAAGCTTATACTGTACTAACTGATTATGTCCTTGGTTTAAAAGATAGCATAGGCAAAAATAATGAGAATAAACTAAATGTTTTTCCACAAATGATGGTACCAACATGGAATCTAAGTAGCTATTAAAATAGCAAAATAGATCCATATGAACTGAGTTGGAAAGATGTCTGGAATGTATCATAAGGTGAAAAAGAGCAAAATGCAGAACAATATGGAATGTATGATTTCATTAAAACAAGAAAAGAAACTATACATCTGTGGCTTTGTGCATGCATGTATCCCCCTCACATGTGAGCACCAGAAAAAGGCTGGAACAGTGGCTGTCTCTGGGGTGGAAGTGGAAAGGTAAATGGGACCACCTTCATGATTTATTTATAGTAAGTATGTGTGCTGTGAGCTAAATGTTTCTCCACCCACCCACCCATCCACAATACATTTGTTGAAGCTCTAATTCCTATTGTGGCTTTATTTGGAATAAGGAAATAATTAAGACTAAATGAGGACATAGATGGGGCCCTGGTCTGATTGGATTAGTGTCCTTATAATGAGACTCCTGTCCTCTCTCCTCCCCTCCCAAAACCCTGGCTCAGGCGGAGGGTGGGCCAAAGTTCAAGGTCTTGGAGGAGAGAAAGAAAATAAAGCAAAGTTTGCTTAACAAGTGTTTTTCTAATTGATCAGGACGAACAGTTTCACTGATCATTTATGAAGCAAAGAAGGGGAATTTTGAGGGTCTGTGTTTGGCTTTGTTACATTTAAACAAGAAAGGCACCTGTGAGTCTTATTAAGCCGTTTTCCAGAGCACAAAGGCTGGGGGGATTTCTTAGTCTTCACTGTTTTCCAGGATCAAGTGGCTCAATTCAATGTGGTCACATTCTACAAATGAGGTTAAAAATAACTGCCATTGCATGTCTCAAGAAGTTACTGGGTACCCTTAGTATTATGCTGGACATATTCCATAATATTTTTATAACTTTCATAACATTTTTTTAAATTTTATAACAACCCTCTGAAGTAAGTGCTACTGTCTCCATTTTCACAAATAGGAACCATGCTCGGGGAAGGTAACATGCTCAAGTTCGCAGACTAATAAGAGATGCAGCAGGTGCTCAAACCCAGGTGTTTGTGATTCACTCAGTTCCTACACCTTATTACCTTCATGAAGTTCCGTGGAAAAGGTTTATAACTGGAAAGTTAGTGGATTTCATGGTGCCATTTAAGAGGAGCATGAATTTAAGCAACCAAATTCCCTTCCAGTTTATACAGTCTGAGTGGAAGGTGACTTGAAGAAATGAAACTATATGTGGTAGAAAGAATATACGTATAGATTTCACATCAGGTTACCTGGCATTGAATCCTAGCTCACAGGATCATTTCAAGGTTAAATGCTTTGCAAACTATAAAGAACCAATGCAAAGTTAATGAGTTAACCTTCATTGTCCTTTCTAATCCTATCAGCCAAACAAATTTAAGACACGCTGCTATTAAGAAGATAGGACTCATCCAAGTTGGCTAGAACATTTTATAGAGTTGTTGACATGTTAAGTTGAAGTCGTTACTTACTTCTACAGATAAATATGTAGAACATTTCTAGCAAGAATATGACCCCTGGGGTAATAATTTAAACCTGACGGGGTTATTTGTGGTGCTTCATAATCAGAAGATGTGTTAAACAATGAAATAAATGAATTAAAAAAACAAAACGGGAAAACTCACAGAGTACTTGAACAATAACACTGTGTATAAAAGCTAGGAGTGCTTTGCTGAGATGTGAAAAGATACACTTGCAATCATAATATAACATGCACTCAACCCTCATTATACAGTGCTGCCTACAAAGCTGTTAGAGTTTGTTCTAACTCTGTTTCCATTATAATAAAACCCCACTTTTGAGGATTCATAATTCAGCCAAAATAATTTGCTACAGGAGTGTTTCAAAAGACTTTTTTTTTTAAAACATAACCCTTTGAATAAAACCCCAACACCGGAAATTCTAAACAATAAAGACCTTGCCACTTCTAAAGCAGTTGTTGTTGGATAAGTGTTAAATTTTTGGTCACGTGGGCTTTATTTCTGTTGTATGAAGTTCTTCTAGATCACATCTTACCTTAGTTAACAGGGACTAATAGGAATTGGAGGGCTTCACAACAGGTTTTGTTGGTGTACATTTTACTAAGAGAATGAACAGAAAAGGCACTTGAACATAGAGGGGAAAAGTTAATACATGCTTGCTGGGAAGTCACTTAGTTCAGCCTTCATAATTTAGATTTACAAAATTTAAGGATTTTATTTTGCCTAATCTATAGTAAAAGCCATGTTCCTGGGGAAAATCATTATATCACTTGAAGTATTAAGGGGTAGTGAGAAATACTGTTATAGAAAAATCATTTAATCCAGGATTTCCACACTTTGTTCCTATGAACACCAGATGTTAATAGTGGGCCTACCCTGAAACAAAAGCAAAAACAAAAAAAACTAAATAAACAATAAAATGAATTCAGTGAGTTTATAAATTTGGAATATTAAAAAAAAATCCCTCCTTGGAAAGTCACAAAGCATCATTAGCATATTAAAAATTCTAAAAGTATATTTAAACCTGTTTAAGATGTTTAACTTGACATTACCTACATTTATGTTTTACCCTATGACTCATTTTTCACAACAACCACTGTGAATCACAAAACAAGCATTAGGAATCAGTAAATAAATCCCTAGACCAGTTTATTTTCACAGGTGAGAGACCATCACACCAGCATCCCTGGTTAAAATACAGATTTCAGGGCCCCAGCTCTTGGCTCACACTTTAGAGCTCTGGCCCACATTCTAAATGTTGACGCTCTACTCTTGCCCCCAGACTCTATCCCTGGGATTATTATGGGCACAGAAGCTTGACAGCCGCTGAGATAATGTCCAATAGGACATCCCAAGGATGCAAAATTGGTTACTATCAAAAGTTCAAAGATCAGATAGTACTAATGTTCCATATGTTGTTCCAGAGCATTGAAAATTAAGTAAAGCTGCCTAATTCCTTTCAAGATGGAAGTAGAAGATTGATAATTACATCCAAAAGCAGTACAAAAAATGCAAACTACAGAACAGTATTATTTATGAATACCAATGCAAAAATACTAAGTGAAATGTTAGCCAATAGAGTCTAAAACCACAGAAAGAAAAGGATACACTTTGATAAAGTAAGATTTCAGAAATGCAAGGTGTATTCCATATCATAAAATTCATTAATATAATAAACTACATTAATAGATCTGAGGGGAAATGTATTTGGTTATCTTCATAAATGCTGAAGAAAGTTTTTGACAAATTTCAACACTTATTTCTGATGAGAAAAGTATTCTAGAGAATAAAAATTGGTGGGTATTTTCTTAACTATCTAAAATAGATGTGTCGTAGTCTTAAAGCATATTACTTAATGGGAAAATTCTTGAGGCATTTCCACTAAGATCAGGAACAGGCACGGATGCCAATTATCTTTACTACTAACCAACTTTGTATTAGAGGTATCTAATGCAAACAGACAAGAGGAATCAATTGGAGGCATAAGAATTATTAAAGAACAAGTAAAACTATCTTTATGATATGATATTATACATAAAAACCTGTAGAAATTCAGATTAAACTGACTTGATACAAGAATTCAATAAGTTAAGATATAAAATTAACATACAGTAATCAAGTTTCATATACACAAATAATAAGCAGTTAAAGAACATAATAGTAGAGAAAACCCCAATACCAACGCCAACAAGGAAAATCAAATACTTAAGAATAAACTTAACAAGAAATTTGCAAAGCCTATGTAAGAAAAACTTTAAATCAAACCTGAAAGCTGTAAACAAAAACAAATGAAAAGGCAGCGCTGTTGTTGGGTACAACTAAGTATCATCAAGCTGTCAGTTGTCCTAGAGTGAATTTATTAATTTGATGAAATCCCATCACCAATAAGTCTATTTATAGAGCTGGACAAGTTGACCCAAGTTCACATGGAAACTTTTGGTTTCAAGTCCACCAGTGTTTACAAGAAAAAACTGAACAATATGAACTGAGGTTACTGAGCAAGCTGTTAATCCAAATCAAGAAAAACAAGAACATTTAGAGAGAGACAGCAGAGATCTGTTAACCTGGAACAGAAAGCTCTGGCCCATTAACTGGTAGGAATATTTAAAAGCTACTTGTAAGCAAATTGCAAGAGGCTAAGTATGAGCTAGCATGAGCGTGAGAAACTCCTGGGACAGCAGTCTGCAGGGGGCGTGGGATGGGGAGATTGACATGGGTACAATTCTGTGGGCTTTACTTCTAGGAACCCCACTAAATTCTCACAGAAAAAAATCAAGAGAGATGCCCTCATGACCCTGGCAAGGGAAAAAAAAAAGAATAAATATTGTGAAATATAGAAATAAAAGAGCTTTTTTCGCAGCAAAGGCTTACTTTCTAGGTGAAAGACATTGCCAGAACCATGTGGGATCTTTCTTAGGCTTCTCTGTGGTAACCTGGTTGGTTTCCTAGAAGTAAGGCATTCCGCCCACTCCCGCACCTTCTAGCCTTCCTGCCTCAATTAACAGGGTTAAAAAAAAAAAGTCATAAGGTGCCAGAGCTTATATTGGGAATGCTACAGCTGGGAAAGAAAGTAAGGAGCAGGGGGCATGAAATGGGGGAAACCCTTATGAAGGTCACAACTCCAAGAAAGAGGCCCACTAAAATACTGAGATTTAATTGGAATATTATAGAATGCTCCACCTCCTCCACATCTTACCACGTGACCACCACACCAACAGATTCCAGTATTACAAGAGTGGATTACAGCTGAAAGAGCAGCAAAACATAGATTCTTGCTGAGAAGTACTTAGGAAAGCTCAAATTCAGGAAGGGAAACAAAAAATAGAGAAATGTGTAGCCTCTGCTAATTATAACTACAGTAAATATTAAGCATAGTCCAATTCCTAGCCAGGCTAACAAATCCACACACTAAAGGCCCACTTACCTCAATTCCTATCTGATACAACACATTCAGCTTTCAAGGCATGTCAAAAGGCAAGAAAAACCAGTATGAAGAGACAAACCAAGCATAAGAACAAGACTCAGATATTACACAAATGTTGAAATTAAATAGGAAATTTAAAACAACTATGATGAATATGTTAAGGGCTCTAAGTAGACAACATTCAAGGACAGGTGTGTAATTTAAACAGAGAGATGCAAACTCTAAGGATCAAAAGAATGTTAGAAATCAAACACTGTAACAAAAATGAATGCCTTGGATGGTCTCATCAGTAGACATGACACAGGTGAGGAAAGAATTGATGAGCTTGAAGATGTGTAAGAAGAAACTTCCCAAATTGAAATGTTAAAAAAAAAAAAAAGACAGAACATCTAAGGACTCTGGGATAATTTGAAAAGGTGTAAATTGCATGTAAATGAGGACACATGGAAATGCTCAAACATAAAACACAATAATGGGGGTATGTTAACTGACATAAGAGCCAACAGGAAGAACTCCCAATGGCCAAATCTAAAATAATTTTAGCAACAAAATAAATATCAGATTATAATCCAAAATATAAAATGAATATCTATGAGTCCATTCTGATATAAATAAATGATTGAATAAATAAATAAATAAATGGGAAGAATAGATAATTCTTCAATACAGAAGAATTCTACATAATTTATATAGATAGTCTATCCTCAAGGAGGAGGACCATAATTCCCCACTCTTTAGGTGTTGTCTGTGTATAGTGTATCTTCTCAGATATAAGAACTCTTATAGATCAATAATAAGAACTCAAAAATAATAAAAAAACATAACTTCAGTCTAATCATGAGAAGAATATCAGTCAAATCCCAGTTGTGGGATCTTCTACACCATACCTGTCTCTTCAAAATTGTCAAGGTCATCAAAAACAAGGAAGGTCTGAGAAACTGCTACAGCCATGTGGAGTCTGAAACATAACAATTAAATGCAATGTGATGTCATAAATGGTATCCTGAAATAGAAAAAGGATATTAGGTAAAAACCAAGGAAATATGAATGAAGTATGGACTTCAGTTTATAATAATGTATTAGTATTGGTTCATTAACGATAGCAAATGTACCATACTATGTATTGTAAGATGTTAATAACAGAGGAAACCAGGTTTGGAGTGTATTGGAAATCCTTTGTACTATCTTTACAACTTTTCTGTATATCTGAAACTATTCTATAATGAAAACATCGTTTTTTTTTAAGATTGTATGGGAAAACAAATATACAAAAATAGCCAAGAAAACACTTTAAAAAAATCTATGAAGGGTACTAGTCCTACCTGACATCAAAATATACTACAGCTTTGGCCAGTATGGCTCTGTTGGTTGAGCATTGTCCCATGTCCCTAAAGGTCGGTGTCTTGATTGCTGGTCAGGGCACATGCCCAGGTTGTGGGTTCAATACCTGGTCAGGGAATGTACAGAAGGCAACCAATCAATTTTTTTCTCTCTCTATCCCTCTCTTTATCTTCCTCCCTCCCTCTCCTTTTCTCTCTCTCTAAAATCAACAAAAACATTAAAAAAACAACAACAACATACTGCAGAGCCTCTATAATTAACACAACATGATACTGGAGCATAATTAGAGTAACAGACCAATTAAATTGAATAAAAATCCCCAATATAGGCCCAAATAAATACAGAAATTTCGTATGTGATAAGAGTGTCATCTGAAATCACTGAAGCAAAGATTTAATAAATAGTGCTAGATCAACTGAGTAACCATTTGGGGAAAAAAATGATATTATATACAGATCTCACATTGTATCCTATATGATAAAAGGCTAATATGTAATTGTCCCCTGGACCGGGATCCCCACCAGGGGGCGGGGTGGCCAGCCAACCACCCACAGCCCCGCCCCCTGGCCACCCCACCCCCGATGGGCCACCCTCCCCAATCAGGGCAGGCCCGCAGGACTCCACCTGTGCACAAATTCATGCACCGGGCCTCTAGTATAAGTATAAACTCCATGGATTATGAATTATAAATATTTTAATAGAACTAAAAGAAAGATTGAGTGATTTTAAAAAAATATTTTTTAAGTTTTCAATTACAGCTAACATACAATATTAGGTTATTTTCAGGTGTACAATATAATGATTAGTTTCAGGTGTACAATATATAACTTATGAAGTGATCACCCCAGTAAGTGTAGTACACATCTGACACCATACATAGTTATTATTATACTAGGGTCCCAAGGCACGAATTCGTGCACCTTGAAAGGAATTGTGGGTTGCAAAGCTGCAGTAGGCACAGGGGCGGGTCTCAGCTCATCCTCCGTGCCCCACCCAGCCCCTCCCGTTGCAGCCCCTGATTCCCTCTCTGCTGGCAGCCCCGCTCCCACGCACTGATGGCTCCGGCCCCACTCACACCCGCTGAAGGCGCAGAGCGATTGGGACTGGCACCAATAGCGGGTCCAAGTGGGGCCAACGCAGGCAGTGGGTGCAAGTGCTGGGTAGGACCATGGTGCACGGGAGCAAAGAATTTTTAGTAACCACCAGAGGCTCGTCCTGATGACAATGACCGGCACCCCACCTTGGTCTGGCGCCCCAGCTCACCAGCCCCACCATCCCGCCCCAGCCAACGCTTGCCATGTTTCGCACATGGCCCCTGGTGGTCAGTGCACATCATAGCGAACAGTTGTTCGGTTGTTCGGTTATTCCGGTTCTTTCGCCATTCAGTCTATTTGCATATTAGCCTTTTATTATATAGGATTATTGACTATATCCCCTATGCTTTTCATCTCCATGACTATTTTGTACCTACCAATTTGTACTTCTTAATCTCTTCCTCTTTTCATCCATGCCCCCAATACCTTTCTCATCTGGCAACCATCAAAATGTTCTCTGTATCTATGAGTTGATTTCTATTTTGTTTATTCATTTACTTTGTCTTTTAGGTTCCAGATATAAGAGAAATCATATAGTATTTGTCATTCCCTATCTGACTTAATTCACTTAGTATAATAAAAGTATGAGTGAATTCCTCTTCAAATCTCATTGTTGAGAGAGACCTCCTAACTATGATTCAAAATTCAGTGGCAATTTAATAAATTGATAACTTTGAGTATAATTTTTTAAATAAGCTTTTTTTTTTTTCATGGCAAGAAATACCATTAACAACATAAAAAAACAACAACAACTGACAATGGGGAGAAAATATATGCAACATTTTTGCAAGAGAGATATCCTTAAAATAAAAAAAAGAAATTTATAAAAATTAAGAGAAATGTTCAGGACATATAAGAACCTTTATAGCTCAATAATAAAATCTCAAACAACCTAATTTAAAATAACCTTTGAGCAGCACTTTACCAAAAAGGATATACAGAGGGCAAATATGCACATGGCAAAATGGTTTATATCATTAATCATTAGGAAAATGCAAATTAAAACCACAATGGGATACCATTACATATGGCAAGAATGTGGAGCAAATGGAAATCTCAAACATTATTGATGAAAATGTAAAATGATACAGACCATTTGGAATATAGCTCAGCAGTATCTATAAAATTAAACACACTTACTATATAATCCAGCAACTTCATTCCTAAGTATTATCCAAGATAAAGGAAAAAATATGGCCACACAAAGACCAATATGAAAATGTTTATAACAACTTTATTTATAATAGCCAAAAACTAGAAACACCAAAAATATCTATCAACTGGTAAATGGTTAAACAAATTGTGGTATATCCATAAAATGGAATACTACTCACCAGTAAAAAAGGAAAAACCACTAATACATGAAACATGTATGAATTTCAAAATTATGTTAACTGAAAGAAGCCAGACACAAAAGGCTACATATCCCATGATTCCAATTACATGACATTATGGAAAAGACAACAGTATAAGAAGAGAAGTCAGGTATGTCGAAGCTGGGGGTAAGGAGAAGGAATTGTGCAAAAAGGCATGAGGACATTTTTAAGCATAAAATTTGTTAAAAATAAAAGGGAAAGGCTATAATAACCATTTTGGGGTTGGAATGAAACTATAAACTCATGGCTTTTTATAAATAGAGGCCTGGTGCAAGAAATTTGTGCATGGGTAGGGTCCCTGTGCCTGGCTGGTGATCATGGCCAATTGGGGCCTTCCGGCTGCTGGCCAGGGCCTTCCTTCATTCTGTGCCACCCCTGGTGGTCAGCACATGTCATGGTGAGTGGTCAAACTCCTGGTCGGTCGAACTCACAAGGGGACAATTTGCATATTAGCCTTTTATTATATAGGATAGATACAGAAGTGTGTGTGTGTGTGTGTGTGTGTGTGTGTGTGTATGTTCATATAATTACTAGGTTTATCTGCTGAAAAGGTCCAGAGGCAATGGCATCCCAGCACCAATGGGCATTGTCAACAATAAGAAAGGACTCAAAAAATGATGGGAACCTGTCAAAGGAACAAAAGAGTCAACTTGAAGGAATTTCTTACAGCTAAATCTGTGAAAATTTGAGTAATAAAATAGTGACAATAATGAATTAGAAAACTCTAAATAAAATAATTATCCATGAGGCCATGCTCACGTAAGTAAATTAATTAATTAATTAATTAATTAATTAATGGGGAGAAGTAAAATCTATTCCTTACAGTAGCATTCCACTTAAATGCTAAAGGAAAATAGAAAATTACCATTTGGCAAATACCACAGTAATAATTGTTTTAGGCAAGAGTCATGTACGGATGCTAAAATTCCTGAGCAAAATTAATATAAAAAAATAGCTGATTTATGTAATCTCAAAATATCTCCCCATAACGGAGTTATTAATTACAAAGGGGAAATCTTGCATTTACAGCAGAGAAAACCAGGCAGACATCACCTTGACCAAGAGATCAGTGTTAGCAGTACTAGCCAGTGAGACGAACTGATGTTGGTACCTCCTGATATGGTGCAGTAAAATGGACCAATGCCACTTTTGTGGTATTCTTGCCAAAAAATGCATAATCTGAATTTAATAGTAAGGAAATATCAGGCCAAACAAAATGGAAGAACATTCTACAAAATAACTATTCTATTTTGTTTTCCAAGTGTCTAGGACATAAAACACTAAGAATGATAACTGTTCCAGATTAAAGGAGATGAAGGACACTGACAACTGAATGCAGCATGTGATCCTGTATCAGAGGGAGGACTTTAGTGGAACACTGGTTAAATGTGGTAAGGTTTTGAGATAGTACTATACCCATGGTAATGTCCTGAATTTTAAAACTGTGCAGTGGTTATTGTTGAGATAGAATTCTCCAAGTCTTTTGAACAGAGGCTCTGACTGCCCTTGTTTTGAACTATTTTTCAGAAATCCTAAATAATAAAAGCCTAATATACTAAGTGTCCGGTTGTCTGGTCAGCCATTCAACCAATCAAAGCATAATATGCTAATGATAGGAAAATGTTAGGCCGCTCAACCATTTGCTGTGATGTGCACTGACCACCAGGGGGCAGACACTCTGACTGGTAGGTTAGCTTGCTGCTGGGGTCCGGCCAATCGGGGCTGAGTGAGACAGGCCAGACATGCCCTGGAGCCCTCCAGTGGTCCTTCCCCGGTTGGCCAACCTCCTGTGCCCCTCCCCAGTCCCAATCGTACACCAGTGGGGTCCCTTGGCCTGGCCTGTGCCTCTCACAATCCGGAAGCCCTACGGGGATGTCAGAAAGCCAGTTTCAGCCTGATCCCACAGGCCAGGCTGAGGGATCCCACTGGTGCCCAAATTCGTGCACCGGGCTCTAGTGATATATAACAAACAGTCCTGGAAGATAGAGGTAGTATCTTTCTTCAGAGCAAAAGGCAAGCATACTTATTGTCTATTACAAAAGATCTAGCTTCCCTAAACTTAGGGGTCCTTTACCATAATGCACATAATCAACTGTATGTGAGAGTATCAGTCTATCTAGCCCTCTTCACATGGCCCTGTGGGAAGGAGAGCACAGGAAACCTATGTAAATGTTGGCACTCTGCCTCTTGCTATTACTGTGCGTAGTAAATTCTCAATTTCTGACTCAGGAGACTCGTGTCTTTTACCACCAGAAAACTGTAGCAGACTCAATGAACTTTTGGTAGCCTCAAGGAAGTGAGACAGTGCTGGGCGTCAACCTATGAACCAGGAGGTCATGGTTGGATTTCCAATCAGGGCACATGCCAGGGTTGTGGGCTCAATCCCCAGTAAGGGGCATGCCGCAGGCAGCTGATCAGTGATTCTCATCATTGATGTATCTATCTCTCTCTGCCTCTCTCTTCCTCCCTGAAATCCATAAAAATATTTTTTTAAAAGAAAATGGTGACTTCAAGTCACCATTTTCTGGTGACTTCAGAAAATGGTGACCGAATTCTGTCAACAAATTAGCCTGGAAGAGAACCCTGAATTTCAGAAAGGCACACAGCCCAGCCAACACATTAATTGTAGCCTAGAAGACTCAGAGCATAAGACCTAGCTAAGCCATGCTCAGACTTCTGAACCACAGAAACTGAGATAATAAAAGTGGCTTTATTATTTGTGGCCATTTGTTGTGCAGCAACAGAAAATTAATGCATGATACACCGCAGAAATGAGTTCTACTCTTATATCAATACTAGAGGCCCAGTTCACGAAATTTGTGCATGGGGGGGGGGGCGGGGGCTCCCTCAGCCTGGCCTGCACCCTCTCCAATCCAGGATCCCTCTCACAATTCAGGACTGCTGGCTCCTAACCATTCACCCGCCTGCCTGCCTGATCGCCCCTAACCCCTCTGCCTGCCTGCCTGATTGCCCCTAACTGCCCTCCCCTGCCAGCCTCATTGTCCCTAACTGCTTCCCCCTGCCAGCCTGATCGCCCCTAACCCCCTCCACCGTGGCTTTGTCTGGAAGGAAGGCAGGACGACCGGAAGATGTCTGGTTGACCCAGTCTAATTAGCATATTACCCTTTTATTAGTATAGATCCTTCAGAGCCTAACATTGCAGCACATTTGAGAAGAAGGAACACTTTCCTTATGCACTTCAGCAGTTAAGGAGCCTCAGTTCTGTACAATGTGTTCAAGGCAAAATTAAGTCTTTGAAAATATTCCCTGAATAATGGGGTTATACGCTCTCCATAACAAGTAATTCTCAGTAATTTACACCTTCTCATCCGCTACTCCACAGGCAAAGAACAATGGCTTTCTTCTTTTTGTTTATTTGTATGAGCATGTGTTACTTATTCAACAATCCTTCTCAGTAGCTAGAATGAAAATTACATTAGAAAAAGAAACAAGGACCAACACTATTGAGGTGTTGCTTTGATAGTCCACTTCTGTCT
Source organism: Eptesicus fuscus (assembly GCF_027574615.1). Taxonomy (NCBI): domain Eukaryota; kingdom Metazoa; phylum Chordata; class Mammalia; order Chiroptera; family Vespertilionidae; genus Eptesicus; species Eptesicus fuscus. Next base: position 39,641,958 of record NC_072475.1, read on the forward strand.
AAATCAAGCCTCTGATGGCTCCCACTTTTTATGGGGAGATGGCATTTTTCATGGGAAGAAAGAAGCTTCTCTGAAAAAATAAAGTGGGGGAAGAAGAAGCAGAGGAATTAGGAGTTTCTTGGGGGCAGATAAGGACAGGGAATGGGACAGAAAAGAGGTACCGGGTGACTAGAAGCTGGGAGGAGATTTCCAGGAGAAGAGATCACTTATGGGGATTTGTCTGGAGAAATTCTGAGTTTTTGTGTCTGAGACCTTTTTGTGCTCCCACAAATGGTCAGTAAAAAAGCAAACATTTTGCTAGGCTTGGCTCAGTTGGATTTCTTGTGGACACATCAAGCTTAGGCCCTGGCTTAGACAGACCCAGCTGAGCAGGGTCCATCAACACCTGGCTTTTGTTTGAAGGTTTCAGACTGAAAAGATGAGTGCACAGTGGCTGGAGTTACCTTGGGATTATTACCAAGCATAACTCTGGAGATGATGATAATTTTGAAAAACTATAGCCTTTTATCTTTTTTATATCAGCTTTATTTTATGAGAAAAATAATTGCCTTTTCTTAATCTAGGCAATGCTTATAGTTTTGTAATGTCTATTTATGATGATAAAAAAAAATGAAGAATTAGAAGTAGGAGAAATTGGGAAGAGTGGCCCTACAGCAATTAGGACTATGTTTACATTCAACAAATTTTATTTTAAATTTTAGTTGAGCTTATTTTTCTTTTTCTTCCCCCACTCACTTCCTTTTTGGGAAACAAGTCCTTTCCTTATCTGTTTGACACGAAGTCCTGAACATGTAATTACTTCCTTCTGTTTTATAGAAATAGTGGTAGTCTCTTTAATTTTCAAGTTTCTCCTTGCTTCACTTATAAAAATAAAGAAATAAAACAAATCCCTGTAATTTGTAACTTTAATTAGTAAACTTATAATTATTATTTAAACAAACTATACTTTTACTATTCTAAAAAAACTTTTTTCTATTAAATCTGATTTTGTACAAAGCATCATTATGTTGCAAAGTCCATGGGTATTTTCTTTTGAAGTATGTGTGGCATACTTTCTATTCTCTCTATTCCCCCCCCCCCCTTTTCTTTTGGTAGACAGGAAATCTTTTTTTTCTGCTGTTTCCAATTGTCAAAAAAATAATCTTATAGTGCCTTATATCACCATCCTTCTCAACCTTCACCACCCTACCCTTTTCTCTCCAAATACCCACCCACGGTCTTCTTGAAGATGCCCAGAAAGTCAGGACATAGCACCAGGCTAATAGCTAAGGAAAAAAGTGAAGCCTCAATCACGTGGCACCCTAGGAGTAATATAGGTATCACTACTGCCTCTCAAAGTCCTCATTTCTTTTTTTTTCTTTTTTAATACATTTTAATTGTTGATAGTATTACAGATATCTCCCACTCCCCCCCCCCTTTTATCCCTTCCTCCCAGCCCCTACCCAACCACCCCCAGGTCTGCACTACCCTAATACCCATGTCCATGGCCTATGCATATAAGTATATATAAGTTCTTTGGTTTATCTCTTCTTGTCCCCCCAACCCCACATCAAGGTATGTCAGTCTGTTCCATGCCTCCATTTCTCATTTCGTTTTTAAATTAAGATTTCTCTAACAGCTATAATCTTTCATAACTGATTATATAGAAAAGCCATCTGAATCTAAAATGTCATTTTAGATTAAAAAATTGAGACCTTCATTTAGGAGTAGGTATAAATATTTCAGTTTATGAGATCTTTGTTTAGGGGTAGTTGTAAATATTTTGGTTTACAGATGAAAAAATAAATAAAAGATATAGAGTAGCTGCCCTAGCTGGATTGCTTCAGTGGATAGAGCATGGGCCTGCAGGCTGAAGGTCCCGGGTTCGATTCCGGTCAAGGGCAGGTACCGTGATTGCAGGCTCGATCCCTGGCCCTGGTCAGGTGAGTGTGGGAGGCAACCAATCAATGCGTCTCTCTCACACAGATATTTCTCTCTCTCTGTCTCTCTCCCTCCCTTGCACTCTTTCAAAAAAAAAAAAATCAATGGAAAAATAACCTTGGGTGAGGATTAACAACAACAACAACAAAAATATGGAGTGGCTAATGAACTTTACCAGGATTCATGCTTACAGCTTTGCATAGTTTGTAAATTTTAGAGTTTTAACTTTATATAAACATTTAATAGTGCCCTCTGGTGACAGCATGGATAAGAATAGTGTGACACTGGCCTCTTAAAATGTTGCTTTTCTTTTGAAAATGGAAATTGAGACTATTTGGATAAGCATGAAACAGCTTTTACTTTTTCTGTCCTGGTCCCACTGATGAGTCAATGGGATTTTCCCCCCAATTTTTTCTATGTCTCTTATTTATGAGTATTGAATAATCAAATCGGAAATGGACACCCCCCTCTACATCTTCTACCTTCAGCTTTTGTTTTTGTTTTTATTCTTTCATCTTCCCATTTCATTCATGAGGAGATGAAAGGACAGAGGTCATGGATGTTGCTCATTTGTATCCCTGCTGCCTTTTATACTGCAGAACACCCAACTGATCCCAGGCTGCCTTCATCTGAATCAATGGTGTCTCTTTGCAATGCACCCCCGGTCATGCTCTACAGTCCCACCTAAGTTTTGTCTAACAACAACTGAAACAGCAGCTGCAAGAAAGAAACTGCCTCAGATTCACCACAGGAGCAGTGACAATCAATCTGGGGAGTCATTATAAAGAATCTTCATCTATTTGTATTCCTCTCATAAGCATTTTTGTTTTAAGATCTAAAGACTCCCGTAAATGATTAGAAAGCCAATGAGAGTAAAATAGACAAACAAAACAAAAACACATTTGTACCATTGTAATTCCATTGAAAAAAATAATAATTTCGTCCACTATTCCAATGAGGGGAAAAAAAATCAGACAGTAGCCTGGAATCTTGAGCAGAGGAGAAATTGAAGAACTGTGATGGCCATGCATGAGATAAGCCTCTTCTGAAATGGAATTGGCATCCATTTGTTCTCTCTAGCAGCATCTAGTAGTATTCCACAAATAACTGGCCCATTGGTGCAAGTTACATACCTCCTGTGTGCTAAGTGGGCCTGCCAATCTGCTCTGATTCTGAACTTACCCCAGGGTTTGATCTTCCTTAGTGTGAGTTAAGATAGAAAGGGATGTGAGAAAATATTGAACACATAAAAAAGTGCTTTTATTTTTTTCAGGTGTTTTTGTTTTATATTTGTTTAAAGCCTGTGTAGGTAGTTCTGGTGTTTTGCTTGTTTGTTTTTTATTGAATTCAGCTTTATATTTGTTTAAAACCTGCCACGGACTTTCTTATTCTGCTAGGATCAATGTGCAGTTTCTCATTGGGCTTTCATGAAACATTAGTCTCATGAAATGCTCCATGAAATAAAGATTCTGAAGCCATATAAACCTGGGAGACAGTGCAATTTTATTCACAATGAACAGCAGCAACTTCAAGGTTCAGCGTAGTCATGTAGAAAAGAAAACAGTTTAATTTTGTTAACTCAGTGTCACCCACATTTATTTGACTACTGAACACTGTTTTTTCATATAACACTCTTTTTAGCAGGCTAATGTTCAAAAAGTATACTTTAGAATATTGACGTAGAGGCTCACAGGCCTGCAGGTTTTGTTTGCTATTTCAGTAAAATACGTTATTTCTCTTTAAATGTGTGTATGTGCTTATCCTATATAATAAAAGCCTGATTTGCTAATTGTCCAGTCATCTGTTCAACCAATCAAAGTGTAATATGCTAATGATATGCTAAGGCCAATCAACCACTCGCTATGACATGCACTGACCACCAGGGGGCAGATGCTTCTACTGGTAGGTTTGCTTGCTGCTGGGGTCCGGCTAATTGGGACTGAACAAGACGGGCCGGACATGCCCTGGAGCCCTCCTGCGGTCCCTCCCTGGCTGGCCAACCTCCTGCGTCTCTCCCCGGCCCTGATCATGCACCGGTGGGGTCCCTCGGCCTGGCCTGTGCCCTCTCACAATCCAGGACTCCTCGGGGGATGTTGGAGAGCTAGTTTCGGCCTGATCCCACAGGGGGAGCGCTGCTCAGCCAGAGGCCGGGCTCACGGCTGGTGAGCGCAGTGGTGGTGGCAGAAGCCTCTCCCACCTCCATGGCAGTTGGACATCCCCCAAGGGCTCCCGGACTGTGAGAGGGGGCAGGCCAGGCTGAGGAACCCCTCCCTGCCGAGTGCACAAATTTTGTGCACCGAGTCTCTAGTAAATTCATAAAGATACATCTAGAACTATAGGTGACTTGCCTCTCTGGGGACATTTGGCAATGTTTGACAATATTTTTGGTTGCCACAACTTTGGGTTGCTATTAACATTCCTGGAAAAAGCAAGAATAATGCTAAGTATCCCACAATGGACAGGACAACAAAAAATTATCTGGTCCATGTGCCAATAGTGCCAAGATTGTGAAATTGCTATCTAGACTGTGGTTAACTCTGATGAGTGGGATTGGAGATGAGGGTGAGGAGAGAGAGTTTCTCTCTTGATTTTGTACAAGCATACTTCAATTACTTTTGTAATTAAAAAATAACTAAACAGAGTAATGTATATACATTATAGAAAAGTTAAAAAATACACCAAGTATAAATTTGAAATTACCCAGACATAACCACTGTTAAAATGATAATTGATGAGATTAGAAATACTGTAGTATGAATGCCCATTCTATCCTCACATCTCACCCAAATTTCTAGAAATAGAAAAATAATATTAATAAATCCACAACAGCCCAGGATAACAATAGAGGATGGTTATGTTGGTCTAGAAATATGGGAAGCAGAGAAGGCTACTGAAGGAAAAATCACAGCCCAGAAAGATGTGCAGAAGCAGTTTGAGAGGCACTTCAGGACAGAGGTAGCAGACATGACAAACTGGAGGAAGTCTGGAGAAAACTAGGGAATTCTTTGGGAATCCACAGAAAGAGCAGCCAGCTAGGTCTAACACTTACTACCTTGCCCCTATTTATCTACTGCAGAGCAACAGACAAAAGCAGTGAGTGTGGAGCACTTAACTCAGAAAGCAGGTTAGGACCCAGTGTGGAAGGCATGAAGAGCTCCTATACCCAGAATGCTCCACTGCACCTATTACCCATGCCATCTCTCCCCACAATCACTCCAGTCAGGTTAGAGTTAGAAAAAGCAATGCACAGGTGAAACGAGAGAATTTAGGCCCAACAAAACAGAAGCAAAAGTAAATGTGCTCTGTAGAGATATAGCTTCACCCCAAGCAACTGATGTAGTCTTCAACCTGATGAAATCAGTAGGTACCACTGACTAAGGTGTAGTTTTATATTGAACTAGAGGCCCAGTGCATGAAATTTGTGCACTTGGGGGAGTCCCTCAGCCTGGCCTGCGCCCTCTGGCAGTCTGGGAGCCCCCAGATCGATGCCCCTGAGGGAGGCCCTGCCCACCACTCCAGGGCTCTGTGATTGATGGCAGCCAGCACAGAGGGAGGCCCTTTCCACCCTGCCCAGGCTCTGTGATCCATGCTGCACAGAGGGAGGCCCTGCCTACCCGGTCGGGGCTCTGCCATTGATCCCCACCCACAGGGAGGCCCTGCCCGCCCTGCCCACCCAGCCAGGGCTCTGTGATCAATGCTGCACAGAGGGAGGCCCTGCCTTCCCGGTCGGGGCTCTGCGATGGGCCCTCCCAGCCGTGGTGGCTTGCCTTGGCCCTCGCAGCCGCGGCTTTATCTGTTAGGATGTCCAGTCTATCCGTTCTAATTAGCACATTACCCTTTTATTAGTATAGATGTATCAGAATTATGATAGTTGCTGTGAAGACATTTTAGGAGTACCTTGACAATTTATCTTGCCTATATTTTTTCTAAGTAGGTACAAGAATAATATATAATAAAATCTATGTTTAAATAAACTAGAAAAGGTATTTCATTAAATATTTTTAAACATCTAAGTGAATAATTTGTTTAATAATTTAATTGGGCAGCATTTTTGTTTTTTCATAGTGATACTAGTATATAAAATAATGGTATCTTAGATTCTATAGCACATGATAGATGCAGAATTCCTAAACTAAATATTAGCAAACTAAAATCTATCATATATTAAAAGAATAATTTATTATGTCTAAGTTAGGTTTATCCAAAAATGCAAGATTGTTTCAACTTAAGAAGCCAATTAACGTGCTTCACTATATTTGCAGATTTAAAGAGAAATAGCATGTGATCTTCTATCTCAACACAGAAAGACTTCTGATAAAAATTCAACATCCAGTGCTAGCCGGTTTGCTCAGCTGTTAGAGTCTGGCCTTTGGACTGAAGGGTCTCGGGTTCAATTCCAGTCAAGGGCACATACCTCAGCTACAGGCTTGATCCCCAGGCCTGGTTCAGGACACCTACAGGAGGCAACCAGTCTATGTATCTCTCACATGGATGTTTTTCTCTGTTTCTCCCCCTCCCTTCCATTCTCTCTAAAAATGGAAAAAATTAGGGGAGGATTAACAAAACAAAAAGAATAGAAGAGAATTTCTTTAACTAATGAACAGTCTTTACAAACAAACAAACGAACAGCTACTGCAAACATTATGCATAACAAAAACCCTTAAAAGCTTTCCCTCTGAGTTCAGGAACAAGGCAACTAGGCTTATTGTCACCACTTCAATTCAACATTGTATAAGGATTTATAATCAGAAAATATAAACAACTAAAAATCAGTAGGAAAAAAGTAGAACGTAATTTTTTAAATGGGAAAAAGTCTTGAACTTCACAAAATGGAAAATCCAAACGTATGACAAAATATGAAATTCTACATGCTGTTGATGGGTACGTGAATTGTTTCTAAAACTTTGAAATGTATAGCTCTGTGAGTATGAACTGAAATGCCACTTAATTATAGACTAAAATATAATTTTCTCAAAATTTTAAGAAAATTATATGTAGATAGACTTGAAGTAAGGAAGGCCTCTTAATTAAATAATACATGAATTGCAAAAACTTAAAGGGAATTGTTGGCAAATGATGAAAATATGGTTGTATCAATATGAAAATCTTCTGGAAGACAAAAACAACTTAAAGTATATTATAAGGCAGGTCACAAATAACAACCAAGAAAGGATATGATACTGGAAAACTTAAGAAATATGCAATAACTATATAAGGGAAACTTTAAAATATCATTGAGAAACATAACAGGAAGCATGAACCAATATATTGTCATACCATGTTCTTATATACGAGAACTAAACTTCAAAAAGATAGTTAATGCTCCTCCAAATAATTTTTAAATAAATTATAATCCCAGTTAAAGGCCAGGAGATTTTTTTTTTTTTTTTTTTTTTTTTTTAGTTAAATAAGCTACATCCAATTCATTGGGAAAATAAAAAAGCAAGAATTGGTGGGACTTTTTTTTTAAAAAAGAAGAGCAAAAAGACAGTTCCCACAGGGTATCCTATATAATAAAGAGCTAATATGCTAATGGTCATGACGCCCTCACACTGTAACGACTGTTCAGCAGGAGGCTGCGTGCACGGCAGGGCGGAGCCACCACATTGCTCCAGAAACGGGGCAGAAACGGAGAGGCGCCTGGAAGAGGCGGGACCATCTAATAGCAGGGAGGGCGGGGGTGAGAGCCCATAGCACCCTCCTCACCAGTCCTTCGCCACCCACCGCTCGCACTCGGTGTGCCCACCGCCCACCTGCCAGGGGAAGGAGCGCAGCGCGTGCGCTGCCAGGAAGCGGTGCTTGAAACTCCACAGCAGGCAGGAGGCTTCCATGCTCTCCTCCAGCGCCATGACGGGCTAGAGCCACCACGTTGCTCCAGAGACGGGGCAGAAGCGGGGAGGCACCCAGAGAAGGGGGGACCAGCCCAAGGCGACTCGCGGGACACAGGGTGGGGCTTGAAGCAGCCAGAGAAGACCGGAGGGAATGGGGGCAGGGCCAGGCACGCTCGAGCTCTGGGTGGAGAGATTAGGGTGTCAAGGCAAGGCAGCGGGCGGGTGGGCAGGGTGCGCGCGAGTGGGCGAGGCTGTGGGCTTTCGCGTGCCAGGTTAATAGTTTACGATAAAAATAACAACACTATTGCACTTGCTTATGAATAGACAAGCAGCTCAATAGAACAGGAAAGGATATCCAGAAATAGACCAAAAAGCATAAATACATTATGTAATTAAAGTGCCATTTATTATAAACTAGGGGCCCAGTGCATGAATTCGTGCACCTTTAAAGGAACTATGGGCCGCGAGGCTGCGGTGGGCACAGAGGTGGGTCTTGGCCCATCCTCCATGCCCCTGCCCAGCCCCTCCCGCCGGTCCCCAGTCCCCTGTCTGTCAGCAGCTCCCACTCCCGCCGCCACAGCTCCCACATGCTGACAGTGCCAGCCCCACTCACATCTGCTGACCTCACTGAGCGATTGGGGCTGGCACCAGCAGAGGGTGTGAGCAGGGCCGGTGCCGTCAGCGGGTGCAAGCAGCAGCTGCTGCCCCAATCGCCCCTCAGGAGCAGGGGGAGGTGAAGAAGCCCTCAGGGGAAATTAGGGCTGCAGCCGCCGCTTGCACCAAGCAATCAGACCGGTGCCAGGTGCCGGCAGTGGATGGCAGCAGGTGCGAGTGCCAGGCGAGACTACAGTGTGCAGGAGCAAAGAATTTTCAGTAACCACCAGAGGCTTATCTCAATAACAGCGACCAGCGCCCTGCCTTGATCTGGCGCCCCACTCACCTGCTCCCCGCTGTGGCTTTATGCCCGTCATGCTCTGCATGTGCCCCCTGGTGGTCAGCGCACGTCATAGTGACCAGTTGTTCGGTTGTTCTGCTGTTTGGTCTATTTGCATATTAGGGTTTTATATATATAGATGATTTAAAATGAGCTAGTGGGTCATATGAGTACCTATGGGGGAGGGGAGACATGTAAAGGCAGTTGGGGAGGGAAGTAATATTTAATGTATTCCTTACATCTTACTCCAGATGAATAGTTTCCAGATGAATCAAAGATTTAGATGTAAAAAATGAAGCCATAAAGAACTATAAGAAACTGTAAAAATATGTTGCATAATTGCAGAGTAAGGAAGGCCTTTTATATTTTAGAAAACCTAGAAGTCATCAAAAAAAAAGTTAATGAGTTCAATTATGTGAAAATGTAAAATGTTATTCATTGGGGAAAAAGAGCAAAAGTAAAGTTAAACATGAAATGAGAAACTGGAAAAAATTATTTGTAACTCATATCAATGCAAAGGGATAAATTCCAAAATATATATTTAGATTCTATAAACCAGTAAAAAGGGGAACAAAAACATAATAGAAAAATGAGCAAAAGATATCAACAGTTTACAGAAAAATAAATAAAAATGGCTCTTAAATATATGAAAAGATGCTCATTCTCTCATTATAAGAGAAATGAAGATTAACCCTTTGCACTCGCTTGCTTTTTTCTCGATTCCTTTATTCTAATGCTAACCGTGTCGAGTCACACTCGACATCCAAGTGCAAAAGGTTAAAACTATATTGAGATACAATATTGAACCTATTTGTGTGGCAATGGTTATTTTTTAATATGTTTTTATTTTTTTATTTTGTTTTTTAGAGAGAGAGGAAGGGAGAGGGAAAGAGAGATAGGAACATTCATGAGAGAGAAACATGGATCCAGCTGCCTCCCGCAGGTCCCTTACTGGGGATCATGTGCCCTGACTGGGAATTGAACCAGTGACCTATTGTTTCATGGGTCAATATTCAACCACTGAACTACACCAGTTGGGCTGTGTGGCAATGATTTTAAAAATGAACACATTAGCCCTAACCGGTTTGGCTCAGTGGATAGGGCATCGGCCTGCGGACTGAAAGGTCCCAGGTTCAATTCTGGTCAAGGGCATGTACCTTGATTGTGGGCACATCTCTAGTAGAGGGTGTCCAGGAGGCAGCTGATCGATGTCTCTCTCTCTCATCGATGTTTCTAACTCTCTTTCCCTCTCCCTTCCTCTCTGTAAAAAAGTCAATAAAATATATATATATATATATATATTATTTTATTATTATTATTTTTTAATGAACACATTATTGAAGATTCTATGGGGGAAAAGTCACTCTCAGACCTGTCTGTGGGAATGCAATACGGTACAGTTGCTATGGAGGGCAATTTAACATCACTGTCAAAATTACTAAAGGTACATCTTTAATTCTACAAATATATACATACTAGAGGCCCGGTGCACAAAATTTGTGCACGGAGTGGGGGGGGGGGATCCCTCAGCCCAGCCTGCACCCTCTTGCGATCCAGGACCCCTCGAGGGATGTCCGACTGCCAGTTTAGGCCTGATCCCGCAGGCCTAAAGTGACAGTCAGACATCCCTCTAGCAATACGGGACCACTGGCTCCTAACCGCTCACTTGCCTGCCTGCCTGATCATCCCTAATCACTCTGCCTGCCTGCCTCATTACCCCTAACCACTTGCCTGCCTGGCTGATTGCCCCTAACCACTTGCCTGCCTGCCTGATCGACCCTAACTGCTCACCTGCCTGCCTGACCACCCCTAATCACTTGCCTGTCTGCCTGATTGCCCCTAACCGCTCACCTGCTTGCCTGATCACCCCTAACTGCTTGCCTGCCTGACTGACTGCCCCTAACCACAATGCCGGCCTGCCTGATTGCCCATAACTGCTCACCTGCCTTCCTGATCACCCTTAACCACCTCTGCCTCACCCCCAACACCAGTTTCATCCAGAAGGACATCTGGAATGATGTCCAGAAGGTTGTTTGGCTGTCCAGTCTAATTAGCATATTACACTTTTATTATTATACTAGAAGCCCGGTGCACGAAATATGTGCTTGGCGGGGGGGGAGGGGGGGAGGTCACCTCAGCCCAGCCTGCACCCTCTCCAATCTGGGACCCCTCAGGGGATATCTGACTGCCAGTATAGGCCCGATCCAACTGCCAGTTTAGGCCCGATAAACTGGCCGTTGGACATCCCTCTCACAATCTGGGACCACTGGCTTCTAACTGTTCACCTGCCTGCCAGCCTGATCACCCCTAACCGCCCCCCCACCACCTGGTCGCCCCTAACTGCACCCTCCAACAGCCTGGTTGCCCCTTACTGCCAACCCTGCTGGCCTGGTCACCCCTAACTGTCCCCCTGCCGGCCTGGTCACCCCCAACTGCCCCCACGTCAGCCTGGTCGCCCCACGCAGCCCGCTGTTCAGTCGTTTGGTCATCCCTCTCTAACCCCCCTGCCGACCTTGTTGCCCCACACAGCCTGCTGTTTGGCCGTTACTGTTGCTGTGACAGCATCCTGGACAATTTGCATATTCCTTTATTATTAGTATAGAAGATTTCTAAATGTGTATAATGACATCTATACAAGGTTGTTTATTGCACCACTTTCATAATATCCAATTATGTATGAAAGACAACCCAAACATTTGGAAATCTGTAAAGAAGGACTATCCTGAGTGAATAGGCAAACTAGGTGAGTGTGCTACAGCAGGAGACAAGAGAAGAAAATTTGCAAAAGGATCAGAGTGATCAACAGTTTCAAAGACTGATGAAAGGTCAAGTAAGATAGAGTATAACATAGACAATAGATGTTGGGAGGATATCTATCATATTTCATCTTTAAAAATAATGGCAGTGAGGGAAAAATGGAATGATGAGATAAAAAATCTTTACTGATATAGGCTAAGAAGAGAATGGGAGATGAGGAAGTGGAGGCAATGGTATAAGTTGTAGCTGGAAAGTTTTGGCTTTAAAAAAAAAATGGGTGGTGGTATAAGAATAAAATAATCCTGTAGAGAAATAATAATTTCATAGCTACTTGGAAAGAAAAAAGAAGGAAGGAAGGAAAGGAGGGAGAGAGACAAATGAGTTTGTGATGGTATCCCATTTAAATTATCATTATTAGCCCCTCAAAGAAAGCTGATTCATGTTAAGATCCTTTAACTACTATTAACTTAGATCAGTTGGACTTTTTTGGTGGTCTCTTAACATCAAAAATTATGATAGTAGTGATTGTTTTTAGAACTGTGTATATTTCTGATTAGTAAGCATAGAAATTCTTGCTACATAAACTACATTGTCATTTAGCTGATCTGTAGCCATTCTTCAGGTCTCTCATGGGATGCAGCTCCTGTGCTATGATTCCCAGGCCTGTCACTATGCCAACATGGCCTATCTGACACTGTTATTTATCAGCAGTAAATGTAAATGGTGCTTTTTTCTAAGGTTTAGATTTGGCCTGACTTTGTAAGTTTCTTTTTTTTCTTCATTATTGTTGTTGTTCTACTATTTGCCCCGTTTAGAGTGATTATTCAGCTATTCATTTGTCGTCTAACTAGTCATATATTAAAACTACTCCATGTTGAGAATAAGGATATCACAGCTACGATGCTGGTGGCATGCCTACACTTCAGAAATTTTGTATGGTTTGTTCAAGTATGTCATCTAATGATAAGTATGGTTTAACTGATTTGATGACAGTAGCAGAAAATTCAAGTCTTATAACTATGCAACAATTTGAACATTACTCTTTTCTGTAAACGGCCCTATTTGCCTGAATGTTAATGCCATTATAATTATGTTCCACATTAATTTATTTTGAGAATAGGAAGAAGCTCATTTAAATTTTAAAAGATAATATTATTTATTCATTCTTATGAACTTATCTATATATATAAAAAGCCAGTGACTGGAACACTGTAATGACCAGAACAACCGGTTGCTATGATGCCCACTGCGGCAAGTTAACTGGCCTGATCGTGGGTGGGGCCAGTGGCCAACCTCCTGTGGCCCCTCCCCCTGGCTGGCCCCGCCCCTGATCGCTCCCCCCTACCCTACCCCAATAAGGGGCAGGGCTGGCCGACCAACCTCCTGCAGCCCCTCCCCCAGGCCAGCCCTGTCCCCAATGGGCCCCACCACTGTGATTGGCCTGCAGCCCCTCCCCCCAGCTGGCTCCACCCCAGATTGGCCTGCCACCCCAATTAGGGGCTAGGCTGGCCAGCCAACCGCCCTTAGCCCCTCCCTCTGGCTGGCCCCACCCCAGATGGGCTCCCACCACCCTGTTGGCCCTCAGCTCCTCCCCTGGCCAGCTCCACTCCCAATCAGCGCCCCCACTCCAATAAGAGGCAGGGCCGGCTGGCCAACCGCCTATAGCCCCTTCCCCTGGATGGCCCCACCTCCGATCGCCCCCACACCAACTGGAGGTGAGGCCCGCTGGCCAATCACTCACAGCCCCTCCCCCCAGGCCAGCCTGGCCCTGATTGGGCCCCGATTGGGGTGGGCCGGGCAGCTAACCTCCCGCCATCTCCTCCTTCCGACATGCCCAGCTGGCCAGACCCCACTCGTGCACGAAATCATGCACTGGGCCTCTAGTTTAGATTATAAAAATCAGTAAGAAAATCATTTATGGAATGTCCACTCAGCTTATACCAATTCCTGCCCTCAGAAGCTTTATAAGCTAATGGAGTTATAAGACAATGAAACAATTACTGTAAAGTGAGATAGACACTCTTTTAGGGAAGTTTCGGATGCAATAAAAACACATCACACAGTTCTCAGAGGGAGCCTCTGCAGCAGGTCTCTTGTGTATTTATCACTGTCTCACATGATGTCATCACCAGTGGAGTTATGGGCAAAGTCTTTTTTTTTAAACTTCATATTTGTGTTGACACTATTCCAGCTATCCCCTGTCCCCCCCACCCTCATAGACAAAGTCTTCCTGAAAGCCAGGTGCTGAGGAGCTAAACTAGATAAGTCCTCCAGAGTTTATAATTTTATTGCCACTTGGATCTGAATGCATTCAACCTGAACTGTCCCTAAAAAAGATGCATATCTAGTTTATTTATTCTTTACACCTAAGTATAAATATATTTATCGGATTCTGTCCAAAAATCACTTAGATAAAGAAGGATAAGCATCTTCAGCCCCAGGAACCATGGGAAATACTTGCAAGTAAGAGAAAAGATAACAAAAAGGGGAAGACAGGAGATATTTTAGACAAACACTAAACAGGCCCTGAAACAGATTGTGGTTGTATTGCTAAATTCATAGTACTTATGCTCCTATGAGCTCTGAGAAAGTCCCTCACTATTCCCTGTTTCCAGCTGAGCCTGGTTTCCTCACTTCTTGATTGAGATTGCATCCTTTGCTTCATTTTTACTCTAGATGGCAGCAGCAGAACAAAATAGAGGAGAAAAACCCATTTTCAATGAAATTTCTTCTTCTGTGTCTATTAGGTAAAAAAAAGTCTCAGAATGTTATTTGAAACAAAATATGCCCTTTAAAATGTTTCTTCCAGTATAGAAATACATCAACAATGTTTCAGTGATTAAAAGTCAAGGTAGAGGTGACTTCATAACTGTTCATCTTGTCAGGGCACTGATGATGTGATATCTATAGAGAATTTTCCTTATAAGACAAATACCTCTGTGAAGACTCATTGCTTATATTCACAAGTTTACATCCAGAAGCTGAGATGTCCAAATTGAATATCAAACATACTTTTAAAACTGAAATTTCATCCAATAAAGGGCCAGATCAGATAGACAATAGAGAGAAATTCTCTGGCTGAATATATTAGAGAATTAAAACTTGACTATGTCTTTAATAAATATATGTTTTTAAAGTTGTTTTATTTTCTTTATTGATTAGGGTATTACATATGTGTCCTTATCCCCCCACTGCCACCCCACCCCTCAACCCTCTGCTCATGCCCTCACCCCCCTGGTGTCTGTGTCCATTGGTTATGCAAACATACATATGTGAAACTGGTTTATATATACAGGGGTGGGCAAAAATAGGTTTAAAGTTGTAATATAAGAAAATAATACAAAGAATAAACTCAACTCTGTTTTGCTTATAATTGTAAACCTACTTTTGCCCACCCATGTATATTAAAATTACAAATAGTTTGTAAATATTTAAAAATAAGTAACTTTATTGTAAAATAAAATTTTCCACCATCACTCTATAAGCTCAGAAAATTTATGGTCCCAGAACATGGTTTGTAGGTAAGATTGCAAAAACACCGGAAATATAAAATCAAAGAGACCTTAAAAGTAGCCAATAGATTAAAAGCAGAATGAAAGTTGTAATAATTTTCAAAAAGGGTTTCAAGAAAATATGGTCTATTTTGATTGACATTATATTCTCACAAAATTCTTGGTAGGATTGAACGGAAGATTCCCAAGAGGTTGGAAAATATAGTTGTCCAGGTTTTGTACCTCAGAGCTCTAAAAGATGCAACTCACGTATCTATATTCATAGGTTTATGTGTTGACTATGTTAATTTTCCTGCAGAGGATATTAAAATACCTTGGAGAAGGGTCTTTTTTTTCCTAATCCACACAAAAGTGGCATTTGGACGAACAGAGTCAGAGGGCTTCATTAAATTAAAGCCTGAGCAAACCAATATTTTCTTTTTTGGTTAGAATTATTAGCTTGATAAATCAGAATGAATTAATCAGACTCTGTAGATTAGATTGTCCAATTACTTTTTAACTACATCAATGGAGAGGCCGCATAAAATCACATCAAGGACCCAGGCTTTGGAGTGGAGGTTTTGTAGTTGGATTGGTAGCTCTGCCATTTACTCATAGGGCCTACTGGGGTTTGGGAAGATTGGAAAGTAGCCTGGAGCCATGTAATTAAAAACCTTATATATTTTTTTTATTCCTTTTGAGCTAATAAAAAATATTATGAGGGAAAAATTCAGGAAGGGCTAAAAGCTTTATGCACAAAGAAGTTCATAATTATGAGAATTATAATAGTGAACTGACTGGAAATTATATACAACAGAGGAATGGTTAACTAAATTACAAGATATACTAAAATTCTGTAATTGAATAAATATTTACCAAGGGTTTACTAATATGATGTATTCTGTTAGGCACTGGCAATTCAGCAGTGAGCATGATAAATATGGAACTTGATTTTCTTTATACACACACACACACACACACACACACACACACACACTAGAGGCCCGGTGCACGAAATTCATGCACAGGGGGGGGGGTGCCCCTCAGCCCATCCTGCACCCTCTTCAATCTGGGACCCCTCAGGATCCGGTCTAAATGGGCAGTTGGACATCCCTCTCACAATCCAGGACTGCTGGCTCCCAACTGCTCGCCTGCCTGCCTTCCTAATTGCCCCTAATCGCTTCTGCCTGCTAGCCTGATTGATGTTTAACTGCTCCCCTGCCAGCCTGTTTGCCTCCAACTTCCCTCCTCTGCCGGCCTGGTCACCCCTAACTGCCCTCCCCTGCAGGCTTGATCGCCCCCAACTGCCCTCCCTTGCAGGCCTGGTCCCTCTCAACTGCCCTCCCCTGCTGGCCATCTTGTGGTGGCCATCTTGTGTCCACATGGGGGCAAGATCTTTGACCACATGGGGGCAGCCATCTTGTGTGTTGGAGTGATGGTCAATCTGCATATTACTCTTTTATTAGATAGGATATAGGCCTGGTGCATGGGTGGGGGCCAGCTGATTTGGGTGTCCTGGATCAGAGTGGGGGTTCCCTTGGGGCGGGGGCAGCCTGGGCGAGGGGCCTGTCGTGGTTTGCAGGCCAGCCACGCCCCCCGGCGACCCAAGTGGAGGCCCTGGTATCTGGGATTTATTTATCTTCTACAATTGAAACTTTGTAGCCTGGAGTGGGGCCAAGCCTTCTGCTCACTTTGTGGCAGCAGCCATTTCTGTTGGGATTTATTTATCTTCTATAATTAAAACTTTGTAGCCTTAAGCAGAGGCCTGGGCCAACCAGGGTGTGTGGAAAGCTTGGCTTCCTCCATCGCTGGGGAAACCCAAGCCTCCCTCCTGCTCTCTCCATGGCTGCAGTCATCTTGGTTGGGTTAATTTGCATATTTGATCCTAATTGGCTGGTGGGCATGACTGGTGGGTGTAGTGGAGTGATGGTTAATTTGCATATTACTCTTTTATTAGATAGGCTATATACATAATTGATTTCAGAGAAGAATGGAGAGGGAGAGATAGAAACATCAATAATGAGAGAGAATCATTGATCAGCTGACTCCTGCATGCCTCCCACTGGGGATCCAGCCTGTAATCGGGGCATGTGCCCTAACCAGGAATCATCGAACTGTTATCTCCTGGCTTATAGGTTGACGCCCAATCACTGAGCCACGCCAGCTGGGCAGAACTTGACTTTCTTAAAGTAACAATTTAATGTCAAGTTTTAAAAAAGGAAGAAGAAAACTCTTATCTATACTAATAATAGAGGATTATGCAAATTGTCCAGGCCACTGTCACAGTAACAGTAATGACCAAACAGCAGGGTGGGTTGACCAGGCCGGCAGGGGGATTAGTGAGGGATGACCAAACGACTAAACAGCAGGCTGCATGGGGTGACCAGGCTGGCAGGGGGTCAGTAAGAAGTGACCAGGCCAGCAGGGGGGGGCAGTTAGGGGCGTCCAGGCCGGTAGAGGGGGCAGTTAGGGGTAACTAGGCCAGTGGGGGGGCAGTTAGAGGTGACCAGACCGGCGGGGTGGAGGAGTTGGGGATGACCAGGCTGGCGGGAGGGGGGCAGTTAGGGGCGATCAGGCTGGCAGGCAGAGGTGTTTAGGGGTGATCAGGTTGGCAGGGGGACATTAAGGGCAATCAAGCAGGCAGACAGGTGAGCAGTTAAGAGTCAGCAGTCCCAGATTGTGAGAGGGATGTCTGACTGCCAATTTAGGCCCGATCCTAGGCAGTCGGACATCCCCCAAGGGATCCCAGATTGGAGAGGGTGCAGGCTGGGCTGAGGGGGACCCCCCCCCCATGCACGAATTTTGTGCACCGGGTGAATATAATACTTTACAATAGTACTGTACAACGCTTATTAGTCTATCTATTATATATTTTGTGTGTGTGTGTGTGTGTGTGTGTGTGTGTGTGTGTGTGTAGAAAAATATTGGAAGAAAATACATCACAATGATAATAATTATCTCCAAGTGATGGTAATACAATAATTATTCAATAATTTTCTGCATTTTCTACAACCAATATGTTATGTTAAAAATTTTAATTATGCAAAATGGCATTATACCAAAGTTGAGCAGGATCACTTCATGGGAAGGAAAATCCCTAAGCATATAAAGACAAATTACTTTGTCTATTCTCATGTTTTGATTTCCATTGCAGTGTTTTTTGCAAAGCCTGCTTCCTTCTCAGAGTTGCGAAGGGTTGTTCTTCGGCAGAAAAGAAATGCAGGCAGCACATTCCACCCTGGTGACACAAGGGGGTGCACAGGCCCTGCTTCCACAGGGAAAAAACAAAACAAAGCAACAAAAAAAACTCTGACACTTCACTGGATTTGGTGACCAGTTAAAGTGTTTTAATAGGCTTATATATACCGTCCTCAATGCATTTCTGTCCTGAGAGATCTTTGAGGGCATGATCATCTGTGCAAAACAACTCTACTTCCCCACAGTTATTTCACAAGAAAAAATATTGCAGAAGAAAGAGAGGCCTGTTAAAACACAATTAATAGAACTGGAGACAGTCTAAATGGCCTAGAGGAAGAGGTTGTTACGCAAATTATGGTACATCATAAACAAATTAGAAAATAAGCATTAAAAATGATATTGACATAAAAGGACATTAAAAAGCAATTTTAAAAGGCAATTTATACAGTAATATGTACAATATGGCCTAGTTTTTAATTTAAATATATTGCATGCATAAATAGAAAAATCTTGAAGGATATACACCAAAATATTAAGTCATCATCCTTAAGAGGTGAGTGACAGGTGACTTTTGGATTGCCTTTTTGCAACATATCTACATTTTATCATTTTTGTCTACAACAAGTAAATATTATTTTTTAAAACAACAAGAATAAATGACTACTTCCAAATAAAAATACATTCTGGTTCTTGCGAACTTTGTTAATTAAATATGGACGTAAGTCACTACAAGTTACCCAGAGATCTGGTAACATTACTGCCGGATTTGCTAAAGACATTTCCACTTTATGACTCTTTTTCTGGAATAATTATTAATAGCATCCCTTTCACTTTAAAAGTTTAAATAAGTTACTATACAGGTATGTGTTTAAATGTTTCCCAGGAAGTTAGCAAGACTTGCAGCTTTTCCTCTTAATGTCAGCAGAATGCTTCTAATCCAAAGAATCCTAATCCTTGTCTCCACCAATGTGCTAAGATGCTAGGCTGGCCCAGAAACTCTGAAATTCCTTGGGCTGCATTAGGGTCAGGGTACATCTCATGACCCATCTGGTCAGTCAAGACAGAAAAATCTTCTTGCGATCCAGCTTGATGCCTTGGTGGAAGTGCCCTCAAGATTGATTTATGCATCGAGCACCAGGAACCCTCCATGGGACGGTGACGTGACACCCTCCATCACAACACCTCTGACATGTCTTTTGGGACAGAACCCTGGCACTACTAGGATAGATAGTATTTTCAGAAGAAGTAGCAAACACCATTCAAATAACAAGCAAAACCGGAAAATGTTCTAAATTAATCTAAGGGTACTTCTGGTACTTAGAGCATAGAGCCCAGCCAAGCCACTCACAGGACCAGGGCCAAACCTGGAAAGTACAGTTTCTCTCTTTCTCTTTCCTGTTCTTTTTTCTTCTCATCCTCTTCCATTCTGTGGGATTGCGAATCTCTGTCTCTTTGAGCACAGCATGTCTTTTTTCTCACTCTACACAAGTGCTTATTTTGCTACTCCATTCACATGGAAGATGGCCACCTTCAGTGCCCCTACATGTCCTCTCTGTTCTGGCAGCAATTAATTAGTGTCAGCACCTCTGGGTGCAAATTCCCAATTCCCAAGAGACAGATTCTCATTGATTTATATAAATTAATAGAGTCAGGTGTCCACTGTGGCTCAATCAATTATGGGTCGAATAACGGTACTAACATGGCCCGCCTATATGGATTAGGGAAGAGGAATGTAGTCTGGGTAGACATCCCCAGGAGCATCTGCTAGTTTTCCCTCCTTCAGAGAACTTGGCAAGTTTCTCCTTTTCAATAACATGCTCTGACTTAACAGGCAGAAAAGAAGGCGCTCTTAGTGACTCAAATCCACACACCATGGGTACTGTGATGAAACTTCCAGTGACACTGGCAACCATGGTTTTCCCCCATAGCTGCTTCAGATTTTCTTAACTCTATTGCCAACTTCCAAGAGGACTAGGAACATGGTCCTTACCCACTTTCTTGCAAACCTTAAATCCTGTGATGAGCAGTCAGGAAGAAGTCATGGGTCACCCATTTGAAGAGCAAACTCTTTATTCTTTTGCTTTTTCATCCGTTCACTCATGTAACAAACATTTATTGCATTGCTACCATATGTCAGGGCCTGTTCTCAGTACTGTGGGAAGAGATAAGACACAGTTCTTATTCACAGGCATTCACAATGTACTGAGAGAGTCAAACAGATAAAAGAATAATTATGTTACAATGTGATATGACCTACAACAGAAGTATAGACAAAGTGGGCTGAGTGCAGAGAGAAAGGGTTTAAATCACCCTTGGGGAAATCAAGAAAGGAGTCAAGCCTGGTCCATATGGCTCAGTGGTTGAGCATTGACCTATGAACCAGGAGGTCACGGTTTCATTCCTGGTCAGGGCATATGCCCGGGTTGTGTGCTCCACCTCCAGTGTGGGCTGTGCAAGAGGCAGCTGATCAATGATTCTCTCTCATCATTGATGTTTCGAAACCTCTCTCTCCCTTTCCCTTCCTCTCTGAAATAAAAAAACAAAACAAACAAACAAAAAAAAAACTCACTCCTAGAAATTTACCTTAAGGAAATAATTGAGAATTTAGGCAAAGTTAAAACTACAAGGATGGTCATCACCATATTGTTCATAGTAACAACCTATGATGTTCAACAATGTTGCCATAAAAATGATGATGTAGATGTATATTTATTGAAAGGAAAGATGTCTATGGTAAGTTTTCAAAATCAATATATAAGCAAAATATACAGAACAGTCTCAATTATGTTATGTATGTATGTATACATATATAACATTTACATTAATATCTAAATAAAAATATACATATATTTTAAATGTGTACAGGGTGGGGCAAAGTAGGTTCACAGTTGTGAGTATGCAAAACAGTTTATTCTTGTATTATTATTTATTGTATTATTTTCAAAATTTTCCACGAATAACTGTAAACTTACTTTTGCCCCACACTTTAAATCTATGGATGTGTATGTTTTATTTTATTTAGGGATATATTGTATTTTTGTATATATTTATATGAAACACTAGAAAGATATACACTAAAATTTATCAGTGATTTCTCTAGCCAAGAACTTGAAGGTTGGATAATATTTCTTTTAGTTTAGCTCTCTTTTTGAATTGTTCTATAATAAGCTCATATTATTTGTGTAAGCAAAATAAAAATGAGAGTTTAAAATGCCATTTGTTATGATAATTAATCATTTAAGCACTTGTTTAAATTGACAAACCAAGAATAAGATCTCATGGTGTGACCTACATTCAACTTAAAATTACTTTGTCTTTATGTAGCAGTAATATCTCTGAAAGTTGTAAATTTTTACATCTTTGGACAATATTTTCATAGAGATTATTTACATATCCAAATTATCTCCTATTTCAATGAAGCTGAACAATCTAATAAAGAGAAGTTCCAAGTCTGCCACTTACCAATAATTTTAGCTTTGCTAATTTAGTTAACCTCTGAGCCTCAGATTGATTATAAAACAAAAAATTATAACCTCTCTTCCTATTTTAATAAGAACTGAATGAATGTACCTGTGCACACTTTATAAAACTTTATACTAATATTCAACAAATTTAACAAAGATCAGACATTAGGTTCTTAACTTCTCCTTTTGGAGAATTTTTAGAACACCCAACATCTTTATAGACCACAAAGTTATGTGTAGTATGCTCTTTATTATTCAATCATATGCAACCCATAAAGCATTGCCAACTCAGGAAAACCATGTTGTTCTCATTAATAGGTTTGGCCACTGCTCTTACAGCTTTGGAGACCTACCATAAAGAAGGAATTTTCAACCTACCTTGCTAGTTGAAAACTGAAACTGATACAAGCTTCTTAATATACTTAGTTGCCCCTATACAGCAATATGCTAAGCCTGACAAAATAGCCAATGATAATGCTCATGCTAATTTTTTTAAAGAAGAAAGCATCTTTTTAAAAAATATGTTTTTATTGATTTCTGAGAGAGGAAGGGAGAGGAAGAGAAATATAAAAACATCAAAGATGAGATAGAATCATTGACTGGCTGCCTCCTGCACGCCCCTCACTGGGCATCGAGCCTGAAAGCCAGGCATGTGCCCTGACCAGAAATTGAACTGTGACCTCCTGGTTCATAGGTCAATGCTCAAACACTGAGCCACACCAGCCAGGCTCCCCGCACTTCTTGGAACATCATTATAATAGCTACTGTAAACACTTTGATAATTCCAACATATAAGTCATCTTGGCATCTGTTGATTGCCTTCCCTTTACAAGTTGAGATTTTCCTGGTTCTTTGTGTGCTGGGTAATTTTGTATTTTAACTGGAACATTTTGAATATTATGTATGAGACTTTAGGTCTTCTTTCAATCCTAAGGAGAATGTTGAGATTTTTGTTGTAGTAGGCAATCAACCTGTTCAGGTTGCAAGTTCCCACCTGCTTTCTATGAATTGTGGTTCCAATGTCAATTCCGTTTTCAAAGCCTTTGCAGTGCTATTCTAACATGTTCCACATGTGCACTACCCAGTGGCCAGTCTGGGACCTGGGCAGTGGCCTATTCCATAGTTCAGCTCTCAAAGCCTTTGATTCTCTGTGTAAGGTCAGAGCAAATCATCATGGCCCATAGGTGAGCCCAGGAGTTCATACACCATTTTATAGTATTATTCTCTTAAGCTCTCTTCTTTCCATAGACTCTGTGGCATATTCCAGCTCACTGAGGTCCTTCTTTCTTGTCCTCTGTCCATACAGCTAGGCTTTAGTTTTCTCTAATTTTTATGCACTTCCCATGACTATCCCTGCATCTGGGACCAAGCAGCAGGAGGACAGAGAAGAAAAGTAGGTGATGGAGATTTGCTGTTATGATCCTGGACCACATTTTCCCTAGGACTCCTCTCTTTCAGTGTTTCTGGCACCTGCCTCCCCACCACTAGTCAATGGAAAAGTAAATTGGTACTGAGCAAGGGCTTCTTTAAGAATGAATGTGTTTTAATAAAAAGAAATGTGTACCATATTTTCAGTTGTATAATAGTCTTATTTATTATACAAAAATCTCCAAATAATTTTTCTATAATAAGAATTACTTTTATAATTACAAATAATAAATATTATTTAAAAATGAAATAGCTTTTCAGATTGTTAGGCATTTTCTCCTAAATCTGTGATGCTGGTTTAATGGAATGCTAAAGTCACAGGCACATACCACCCCTGCTCCCACACAGACACCTGACCTTCCTTCCTAAGCTTGGAGCAACACATGGCTGAGCTCCAGCCAAAGCAAGGGAATCAAAGGTACCTTCTAACTTTGGGAAATTCCACGTTTTCTTTGTTCCTACACTTTGTGGCTGTTCACAGTGAGAGGTAAAAGGCTAGGACTTCAGCTTTCAAAAAACCAACTTGGACAAATCAAGATAAGTACAGTCCTAAACTCATCAGCATGATGGAGTCCCTAGTCAATTCCTCCAGACAGAAGATGTCCTTGAGAGGAGTCAGGTATGAGCACAAAAAAATGTTATCATGAAATTCATGTCTAACTGCTTCCTCTTTCCTATTTATTGTTGAAATTCAATGGGTCAGAGATATATAAACAGCTAATGGTTTCTTATGGAAACTAAATAATAAAAGTCTGCTTTTTGATAGGGAGGAAAATAATATCAGAAAATTCTCCTCCCGCCGAAACCGGTTTGGCTCAGTGGATAGAGCGTTGGCCTGCGGACTGAAAGGTCCCAGGTTCGATTCCGGTCAAGGGCATGTACCTTGGTTGCGGGCACATTCCCAGTAGGGGTTGTGCAAGAGGCAGCTGATCGATGTTTCTCTATCATCGATGTTTCTAACTCTCTATCCCTCTCTCTTTCTCTCTGTAAAAAATCAATAAAATATAAAAAAAAAAAAAGAAAATTCTCCTCCCTTTAAGAAAGGGGGTTTCTAGAGGGTATGACGCTAAGTGAAATAAAATACCATATGATTTCACTTATATATGAAATCTAAAGAATAAAATCAACAAACAAAAATAGAAACAGGCTCATAGTTGTGAGAGGGGAGGGTGATAGGGGGACTGGGTGAAAAAGATGGAGGGATTAAGAGGTATAAATTGGTAGTTATAGGACAGTCACAAAATGTAAATTATAGCGAATGGAACATAATCAATAATGTCATGATAACTATGTATGGGGCAAGTAGGTACTTGAAGCATCAGGGAAACCACTCTGTAAAGTACATGATTTTGTAACCACTCTGCTGTACATCTGAAACTAATACAGAATAATATTGAATGTAAACTGTACTTAAAAAAAAAAAATAAATTTTAAAAAATTTTTAAAGAGCACCTGTAATCCAATCCCCATGTGACCACCTCAAGAGTTTATCCTATAACCCAAGCCTCGATTTCCTTTCTCCCATCTCCATGTAATCTTTCTCATGTTCCCGCCTTAATCTTAAATACATAAAGGAAATTGCAAATGGTTATTCTGAGAAACATTTATCTCAGTTTGTTGAGATCTTTCTTCCTGTTGTAGCCTGTGTTTGGCTCAAATAAATTTTTATAAAATTTCTCAAAAAAAGGAGATTTAAATTAAAAGGAAACTGTAGAACAAAGCACTTGACTTAATAGTAGCTATTTTTTCCTGACACTTTGTTATAAGGCTCTGTGTGGGTGAGTAAGCTAAAAGGTATAGAATATTTATCATCTAAGGCAATAAATAAAAATATTTAGTCAATTCTGTATCTGCACAGGAGTAGTATTGTTATCCGAGGTTTTAGGTGATATCAACTGAGATAATATACATATGTGAAAAGTGACTAAACTACAGGGACTCTAAGCAATTCGGCATTGCCAGGGGTTGTATGCTTGTAAGGGGCACAGCAAAATTTTTGGAGTGATGAAACTGGCCTATAATTTAATTGTGGTGTACTTTTGTGCATTTGTCAAAACTTGCATGAATATTACTTAGTAAACAATATTTTAAATGCCTGGCACATAGTCAATAAGAGAAATATAAAAAATAGTTTTTGCTTTAGATAATGTATTATGTTCTAGAAAATGGAAGGAATGTGAGGGTCAGTGCATAAATTTCATACTCAGATCTTGAAAGCCAACATGACCCATTTCACAAGTGTTTGGATGCCTATTTTTCCCCATTGATGAGATATAGGAAAAGGGTTTTTAAGGGCAGACCCTGCCAGGTGTGTTTCTGGTTGGAAGGTAAAAAAAAAAAATAATTTTTCAAGTAAAATGACTCAGCAGAGTGTGTTTAATGAGACTTTTTAAATTGAGGGCTGAGAGCTACAGAGTCATGACTCTAGGTCAATCACATTGGTCAGTGAGAACGAGATTTTCCCACAGTTCTCGGGTACTTAGAAGGACATGCTCCCACAGATATGTGACTATGAAGAAGATAATCGAACATGAGGCATGTGGCAGCCACTGAGGTGAATGGTAATGAAATGGAACCAAACAATAGAGCATTTTGCAAGCTTAAGTTTTTGAAATATTATAGGTTTATTCAATAAAAACTTAACATGTCTTGAATTCTTACATATAATTTTGTGAACTTTGCTAAGTGTTTTACATTTACTACTCAGAATAATCTATTACTATATTATGTAGGCTAAGAGGTTGAGTTACTTGCCCAAAGTCACAACATAAATGTGGCAGAGCTGGGATTTGAATCCAGTCTCTCATACTCTAAACTTTCTGCTCCTAATCACTCTCGTCCAATGAATATTCACTCAGTGGAAATTCCTTTGTTCAGGTCTTCTGATAGCAATATAATATTCATTGAAGAAAAATATTCCTTTAGTTTATAAATTGCATATTGTAGAAACACCTTATGAAGGAGGACAGATAGATGGAAAATTCAATGTATTTTAGATTTTTAAATAAGGGCCCAGGAGCTTATATCTTTAAATATGGCTTTTTTTTTTCTAAGAGAAAATAGCAAAACACTGTGGAGATTGGCTGCCTTCCCTTGAGGATCCTAAGGACTGTATTCCCACCATTAATACAGGGCACTCTGACCTTGCCCTGAAACTCAGGACAAGGCAGGAACCAAGGGTTGGAAAACTGAGCCTTGTAAAAATCAGATGGAACAAGCCAGAGCCTTGAAGGATAGCCGAGCAAATACTGAGGTCAAAAACCCTATGGGGATTTATTACATGGTACGCATTTTTATCACGAGATGAAATACCAATAAAAATTTTAGTTAACATTTTAGGAACACCTTTTTGTCCAGTACAATTAATTTTTCTAGAATATTCGCTTGTTTCAACTAGCCAATTTAAATTTGCCTGAAAACTTGACTACTATTTTACTGTCAAATTTATTACTCTGACAACAATCTTATTTTACCCTTTAAATATTAGTGGAAAGGATTATCTGCCTTCTTGAGTAGGTCCTGAGCATTCCTGGTGGTAGGCTGGATTTAGATATCATAAACCCACTTCCCCACACCATGGGTATAAGACAACTCAAACAATTCTTATTGGAGTGAGAGGGCATCTGCTGTCGACCAAGTCTCTGTCCGTCACCTGAGTCCTGATCTGAGCTGGGCATGGGAAGCACGAAGCAGCCATGGGGGCAGGAGAACTCCCTCAGAAGGTGCTAGGGTTCAGGCCCCTGCAATGTTGGGGGCGGGGGTGAGGGTCTCCTTGCCATACTAGCAGTTAACAGCTGTGCATCACTACAGATTGCCCAGGACCAAACCAGAGAGGGTCAGACCAGCATTACCACCATTTGTCCACCATCCAGAACTGAAATGTCATGGCTGACATGTACACATAAGGAACTGTGTGACATTGAAATTGGATCTCAAAAGAACTGTTGGCCCAGAAAGAAACTCACTACAGACTGATTCATTTGCCTCTCAGCATAACCATTATTGCTTGTCTCATTTTCGGTTCTTATAAGTGTATTTCTAATAGCACATGATCTCACTCATCTAGGGGAAATAATGAACAACATAAACAGACCCAGAAACAAGGAGGCATGGATCAGACTGTCGGGCCTCAGAGGGAGGGGAGGGGAGGGTGGGGATAAAGGGGAGAGATCAACCAAAGGACTTGTGTGCAAGCACATGAGCCTAACCAGTGGTTAAGTACAACAGGGGGGTGGGGGCATGTGTGGGGAGAAGTGTGGGCTGGGAATGGGGGGATGAGGACAAATATGTGATACCTTAATCAATAAAGAAATATAAATAAATAAATAAATAAATAAATAAATAAATAAATAAATAAAAATAAAACCCTACGGGGAGACCTATTCTAAGTTCATTGTCAACATCTGGAAATCAGACTCTCTATTTCTTATGACTAACAATGCTCCTACACTTCTTGATGCCAATGCATGAGGTAATAAGGTGCCATTAGCATCCAGGACACAAAGCCTTATTATTTATGCTCAATCTTGATTAAAGAAAAGTTCTGAAAAATCAGGCCTACTTTCCTCTGTTCACAAAAAATTAGAGTTCATTTCTGTTCATTTCAGAGACTGTACTTTCTCTATTAAAGGAAACATGTTGAATTTGAACTTAGCATGAATCATTCAATAAATTTGTTTTCACTTTCCTGAAAGGTAGTAGAACTAGAATCTATAGTCATTTTATTTCCTCCCTGATAACACATAGAACTTATTATTTGTGCCACACACTAGGTCTTGAATATGCAGCTTAAATATCTCATTTATTATATTCTTTAATTTCCCATCTTTGTTAGTCTGGCTTTCTTAAGTCCTTTGTGAGAGGAAGAGTCAAATATTTTTTTTTTTTGGAAGAGTCAAATATTTATTCTGCAGTGAAATATATCAATATTTACATTAAGTGGAATAAATAGATTAAAAGTAGTCAGATCAAGTAAAATTTTACTACAAATTAGTTTAAAAAAAGCCTTTTTTAAAAAAATTCCTTTTGGATTTAGGAATTACAGATACCAGTTTATGGACCTGTAATAATATGATACAAAGGAGTTTTATTTATTTACACTGAATAGCAGTTCTATTTTTAAATTAAATAAATTATAGCCCTAGGCTTAATAATATACATATGCATATACACTTGTACAACTTGCAAACAGGTATTAAAATAATTTTCTATCTAGAGCCTTAAAAAGATTATATATATAATATATAGTCTTATATATTATATATTGAATCAGAGATTTGTTTTGAGAATGAATATTGATACTGTTAGCAGGATAATAATCTATTATACCCATATGTTACTTTATATTTTGTCAAACACTATTATATTTACTATCACATCAATCTTCACACCAATTCTGTAAAATAAAAAAGTCAGCAATTATTGCTTTAAAAAAATCACCTCGATTTTTATCTGGTTACCAAAGGAAGACATTCTTGCAAATAACGTGAAAGATAACAGAAGAAAGAAAAAGTTAGGTCTTTCCCCTCATTTTACAGAAGAAACTTGAGAGTCAGAGAGGTTCAATGGCTGATTCTGGGTCTATCAGCTAGGAAGTGGTGGAGCTGGAATTGAAATCTAATCTGACTCTATGGGTTTTATTCTTTCAACAATATCTAGTGAGTGCCAGCTGTGTCAGTCTCTCTAGTAACCACATTCACTACACCACAGTGCCTCTCTGCTAAGAAACAAGAGAAAAGACACAACATTTCACAGCTTAAAACACCTGCAGGAATCTAGATCTAAAAAATTTAATAGGACCATAATGTTGGCAGAATTGTTTATTTTCATTTTAAGGGAAATGTTTAATTTGCTAATGAAAGTAGAACTTTTCTTCCAAAAACTCTGTTTAAACTAGTTGGCAGGCACAATCATTTTAGTGCTAGTTGGGGACCTGCGCCCTAACATAGATTGGGGCTACCTCAGACCAGCCACTCCCATAAATGAACACACTTATTTTACTTTAAGATGTGCAGCTGTTAGACCCTATTGATGGCTGAGGTGGGAAGAGATGAGTGTAAGCCAGTCTGGTGAATTACTGAGGGTATTTCCAAAGTCTTAGTCTTGTCCCTGATACTGTGGAGAAATAGCTTTGATTAAACTTTTAGTTCCTGACTTTGGAAAACTGACTTTTAATGAATTTAACCTAATAAATTTGGTTTAGGTGTCAACTTGATGATGAAGGGCCTCAAATTTAGGTTTCAATGTAATTTCCAACTGAGTTATACATACAGTTTGTATTTACTTTCCTGGGGCTGCCATAACAAAGTACCACAAATTGGGTGGCTGAAGCAACAGAAATCTAATTTTTCACAGGTTTGGAGGCCAGAAGTCTGGAATCAAAGTCTCAATAGAGTTGGTTCCTTTAGAGGGCTGTAAGAAAGACTCTGCCCCATTCTTTTCTCCTAGCTTTTTTAAGTGCAGGTATTCCTTGGTTTATAGGTGGCATTCTCCCTGAATCTTCATATCACCTTCTCTCTGTGCATGTCTGTGTCCAAATTTCACATTTTGATAAGGACACCAATCATATTGGCTTAGGGCCCATCCTAATAACCTCCTTTTTATTTGATCACCTCTGTAAAAACACTTTTTGCAAATAAAGTCACATCCTGGGAGTTAGGACTTCAACGTATCTTTATTGGGGGGGGGTTGTGATGGTTAAATTTATGTGTCAATTCGTAGGGTGTTTTTGAATGAGATTAACATTTAAATTGGTGAACTTTGAGTAAAGCAGACTGCTCTCCAAAACATGAGTGAGTCTCATCATATCAGTTGAAGGCCTGAACAGAACAAAAAGACCGACCTCTAGAGCAAAAGGGAATTCCCCTGTCCAATGCCTTTGGACTTCATTTGCATTGTGGCCTCTCCATTTTGGAATTTATTTCCATTTTAATATTCTGGAAGCCTCAAAAACTGAAAATAGCTTAGGTCTTTCTCAATCTCTGAGAGAGTCTACTTAGCTTTCACTTCTCCACTTAGTACTTCTCCCACTTGCCAGGAAAGCCTTGCTAATTCTCCCCTGTTGGTCTTATACTATCCTTCTACTTTCTCTGCTCCAGGTCGTATTCATCACCTGCTCTAGGAAGTCTTCCCAAATAAATGCCAGGCTTATTGAATCACTCTACAGTTAATTGTACATATAATTCATGCTTGTGTAAGAAAATTTCCCCCTTTCTGTTTTCCACACCATATTTCTCAGCCTCTTTTTACACTTAAGTGTGCCTTTGTGGAAAATTTCTCTTTAATGGCCTATTGGTCAGTCTAAGGAATTTGAAGTCTAAAGTAAAATGGGAGCCACTAAAGTATTAGGAGCAAGAGAATGAAATGATTCCACTTTTATTGGAAGAGCTCCTCTGGCTCTTCCGTAGAAAATGGACCAGAAAAGGCAAAAATGGAGTGAGAAGACAAGACAGAAAGTTCAAGTATTAATCCAAATGTGAGGATTTTAGCTTTAACTAGGATGGTTGCAATGGAGACTGAGAAAGAAAAAATAAATTCTTGTTAATGGGTTAAAAATGAGGCAGGAGGGGGCTTTCAGTAACAACTTAGAGAAGGAGAAAGTTAACCTCACCCAAAATAAGATAAATGCAAATGAGTTTCTATAGTCAGATAACATTTCTCACTTTCTTGGGGGGAAATTCAAAATTTTGGTAACATACTCTGTTGGTGAGACTTGGGGACACAACACTCCCATTTAATACTGGTGGGAATGCCAAATGGCACCTCCTCTTTGGAGAAAAATTTAGCAAGATAAGCATTTATCCCTTGATTCAGTAATCCCATTTCTAAAAATCTATCCCAGAGATACACTGGCAAATATACAAAATTGACTCATGCATCAAGTTATTCATTCCAGCAACATTTGTCATAATAACTAATGAGTACACTGGAGCTGGCTTATACTGCTTACAAAAATTGATTGTTAAGTTTTCAGAAAATTTGCAAGGTATTTGTTAAACATAGTGGTTGTTTAAAAATAAATTATATAAACTTACAATTAAATAAACTATATTTAAGAACAAAGGTAAAAAGTGCTCAGAATTCATCACTTATTATTTTATCATACTTTATTATTATCTACTAGTGGCCTGGTGCACGGATTCATGCACATTGAAAGGAAATTAATTAGAAGAAATATTTTAATATCACTATCCGCCCTTTCTCTATAATAGAAGTGTCAGAGATGAAAGAAAATAAGTAAAGTATATATGAAAATCCTATCTAAAAAAAGGTTAATATGCAAATTAACTGTCACTCCATCACAAAGATGGCAGCACCCATAGCCACAAGATGGCGGCACCCAGTACCCTCAGCCTTGCTGGAGTCCCCAGTCCTGGGGGGCTGCCCCTGAGAGCGGGCAGCATGAGTGGCCTGGCGGAATGCCTGCTTCATCGCCACGGCAACGGAGGGCCTCTGGGCAGCAGGCATGGAGCGGCTGGGGCAGGATGCTTGCTTCATCACCGTGGCGATGCCTTGGCCACGGAGGACCTCTGGGGGACAGGGGGTCAGCCTGCAGCCTCCGCAGCCGAGCGCAGGCCCAGAGAGGAGACTGCAGGCTCACCTACTGCGGAAGCAGCGTGGGTCCCTCCCAGCTCTGGTGGAAGCCACCCGGCTTCCATGGAAGCAGCGCGGCTCCTGGAGGCACGCTACGGTTCCCACCGGCTCCCAGGGAAGTGGTGAGTGGCCTACTGCGCGCGATATCGCGCGATGGGCTACTAGTAATATATAAATTTATTAATAAATAAACAATATCAACATAATGTAACAACAACAAAGACATGATATAAAAACAACATTGATAAAAACAATGACTGATAAATTGATTAAAATTATTCTAATATCTCCCTGTATACCGCATTAAGAGTAAAAACACTTTCAGAGTGCTTGACTAATTTCCCTTGTGATGAAGTATTTACAACTTTAGCTTCACAAGCTCTTAAACCTCGAGAGAAAGCAACATATAATTGACCATGTCCAAAAACGGGTTCAAGTAGGAATATTCCTACTCTGGCTAGAGTTTGTCCTTGCGATTTATTTATTTATTTTTTAATATATTTTATTGATTTTTTACAGAAATGAAGGGAGAGGGATAGAGAGCTAGAAACATCAATGAGAGAGAAACATCGATCAGCCACCTCCTGCACACCCCCTACCAGGGATGTGCCTGCAACCAATGTACATGCCCCTGACCGGAATCGAACCCGGGACCTTTCAGTCCACAGGCCCACGCTCTATCCACTGAGCCAAACTGGTTAGGGCTGTCCTTGCGATTTATTAATAGTCATGGCAAATGCTGGCATCACGGGAAACCAGCTTCGTTCAGCTTCAGAGGTTCATTGTGCCAATAGTTGGTCTTCAGACATATTCTGTCAATGACGCCACTTTCTTTCAGCTTCAGAATGTCAACAAAATCAACCAAATTCATCCTACTAAAGAGGGAATGTGCTAATTAACCATCACTCTGTCACAGAGATGGCTGCACCCACAGCTGAGGCCAAGTTCCCATAAAGAGCCTTAACGAGCAATCAGCAGGGCCCTGAGGCTATGCCCTCCACTGCCCCCCGTGGGGCTTGACAGGGGCCCTCAGGCCATGTCCCCCACCCAGCAGGGCTTGACAGGGGATTTCAAGCCACGCCCCCCAACTGGTGGGGCTTGACGGGGGACCTCAAGATGCACTTCCTGTCCTGGTGTTGGGCTAGGGGACCTCAGGCTGCTCCCCCCGCCCCAGTGCCAGGCTAGGGGACCCCCCACCAGATGGGGCTTGACAGGGGTCTTCAGGCCGCACCCCCACTCCAGCACCAGGCCAGAGGACCTCAGACTGCACCCCCCGCCCGGCAGGGCTTGACAGGGACCTCCGGCCACGCCCCACGCCCCAGCACTGGACCAGGGGACCTGAGGCTGCGCCCCCCTGCCTGGCTGGGCTTGACAGGGGACCTCAGGCCATGCCCTACACCCAGCGGGGCTTGACGGGGGACCTCAAGGTGCACCCCCAGTGCTGGGTCGGGGGAACTCAGGCCGTGCCCCCACCTGGCAGGGCTTGATGGAGGACCTCAAGGCACACCCCCCACCCCAGTCTGGGCTGGGGGACCTCAGGCCACGCCCCTGTCCTGGCGCTGGGCCGGGGACCTGAGGCTACGCCCCCTGCACAGCAGGGCTTGACAAGGGTGGGACTGGCCAGGTCTGGATCTAGCCCAATGTTTAGGGAGCAGCCAGGTCTGGGTCTCATGCGATTTTGAGGTGCATGTGGGTAGGTGGGGACTTGACGCTGGGTCCCATGGTGAGCCCCGGACTCTGACAGGAGGAAGGTTTTCATATACATTTTACTAATTTTCTTTCATCTCTGACACTTCTATTATAGAGAAAGGGCAAATAGCAATATTAAATTATTTCCTCTAATTAATCCCCTTTTAATGTGCATGAATTTCGTGCACCAGGTCACTAGTGATCAATAATGACAGATGGAAACATGTGTGTGATTGGTGCCAGAGAGAGCTTTATATGTACCACACATGCGCGAATCAACATTTATTTTTAAGTTGCCAGTGCGCATCATATGTACCAGCCAGTCAGTCGGACGGTTGGATGGTCAGATGGACATACAGTTGGTCACTTAACCTTTTATATATATTGATGTTCTTGAAGGTATTTATATGTATTATGTCTGAATGGCAGAAAAGCTATATAATGGTGTGCTATTGCACATCACTTCCAAACTTCACAGTCAGTGACATGATTTTAGTAGCTTGAAATCAGCCATGGTGGGAGTATTTACACCACATAGAAATTTGCAAATGCTCCAAATCAGAGCTTTTTCCCCTGGAGAAAGCTGATTGTTAAACATTAACCAACACAGAACTGGAAAAATAATCAAACATCCATTAAAAGGGTTCTGATGAATAAACCATGACACAACTACTCAATAAAGTACAACACAACTATAAGAGGAAATAGGGCTCTTTTAGCAGAGAGGCCACAATGCAAATAGGGCTCTATAAAAGTGATCTTCAGCCCTAACCAGTTGGGTTCAGTGGATAGAGAGTCAGCCAGGGACTGAAGGGTCTCCAGTTTGATTCCTGTCAAGGGCACCTACCTCAGTTGCAGGCTCCATCCCTGGCCCCGGTCAGGATGCAACCAATCGATGTGTCTCTCTCACATTGATGTTTCTCTCTGTGTGTCTCTCCCCTTCCCTTCCACTCTTTCTAGAAATCAATGGGAAAAAGTTCTCGGGTGAAGATTAACAACAACAACAACAACAAAAAGTGACCTTCAGAGTATATAGGCAAGTGAAAAAAACAAGTTGGAGAAAAGTAAATATAACACGCTATCATTTATTAATATGCTACCTTCTATTACTAAAAAGAGGAAGGACACAATGACATATGTTTTTGCTAATTTTTAAAAAATAGAAGAGTAAAGTAAACAAAATAAACTGATGAACAAAATAGAACCAGAGACACAGAAGCATGGAACAGACTGACAGATTTCAGAGGGAAGGTCGGGTGGGGAGTGATTAACTGGGAACTTATATGCATATATGGACATGGACAATAGAGTTCTAAAGGGCTGGGAGGGGCCGGTGCAGGGTGGAGGGGGTCAATGGGAAAAAAACAAAGGGGACATCTGTAATACGTTCAACAATAAAGAAAAAAAATGGCTGCATTTAGGGAGAGGGAAGAAAGGTTAAGAAAAACAGTGACAGATGATGGACTTCCTTGAATATACTTTGTTTGGTAGATTTTTTTTGGCACCATATAAATGTCTTACATAATTTAAAATTACAATATTATTTAAAAAGAAATCCCTAAAAATCCGAAGCAAAATGAAACAAATCAATCTTGCAATGAGTTGCTGGGATAATCACATACAGAAGAATTATTTCAAATGAATTGAAAACACAATAATTCATTTGCTTAGTAGGATATAAACTAAGTAAGTAAATAAAGTGTAAATTAAATAAAGTAAATAAAGTGTAAAAAAAATATCTTAACAATTTTCTGTAATCATATTGTTAGTGATAACATTGGTTATGTTATTCTGAAACTATTTCATGCAATCTAGAATAAGGAAAATTAGTAATTATGCTTATACTATTAAGAAACAATATTTTTACAATGAAATGACATAAATATAAAATCAAAGAAGTAAAAGCATTTAAATCTTAATTTTAAAATAATGTGAACTCATTTTCTTTTCAAAAATATTTATGTGTTTTTTAGCTCTGTACATTGAAGAAGCCTAGAAACAATACAGCAGCAGTGAACACTCTTAAAATCCAGATTGTGGTCTCTAAATACTCCTTGAAGAAATGGATGATCTCAGTCCTGGAGCAAGAGATGTCTAAGACAATCTTAGAATATCTTAATATTCCAGAAAACAACCAGGCCACCAAAGTCTGTTGAGGTTTGTTAAAAAGAGCCCTAGCTGGGTAGCTTAGTTGATTAGAGCATCGTTTCAATACACCAAGGTTGTGGGTTTGATCCTCAGTCAGGGCACATACAGGAGGCAACCAATAAATGCATAAATGGGTGGAACAACAAACCGATGTTTCTCTCTCTCAAATCAAATCAATAAAAAAGACTCAGGAGCTAAATTGAAGAAGCTTCTACTAGTCAAAGATGGCATAATTTAAGCACCAATAAAATAATTATTTCAATTAATTGAAACACATTAAAAACATTTTAAAAAGTTAATTGACCACCCATGGGGAATGATGCAGAATCAGTTCATTAGGCTAACATCATATAAACAAAGGAAAAAATAGAGTATTTTTTTCTTTCCTTTATGAAATATACTGCTGGGTAACAAAAGTTGTGAAAAAAATTTTCTCTTGGGATGTGGTAGAGTGGATGAGAGCATAAATAAAATAAGATTGGTCATGCTAATTGTTAAAACCAGGTATTCTCTTTATTTTTGTATATGTTATAAATTTTCCATATTAAAAATTTTAATTTTAAAAAATATGACTATCCAGTTTTTGTTTGAGCTGGGTAAATAAAGATGCCATTTGCTGACTTTACAGGGTGAGGCAAAAGTGGGTTTACAGTTGTGAGTACCCAAAACAAAGAGTTTATTTCTGTATTTATTATTAATTAATTATCATATTACTTTCCGTTCAAGAAAAGATTGGCCAATGGTATTGAACAGTGCTGAGAGGTCAAGGAAAATGCATGCTGAAATTAATTCTATCACTGGTAGCAGGTTCCGCTCGTGACTCACATTACAGTTTGTTTCTGTCAGTATTCTTTTCAATAGAATGACTAATGGTGTGATTCTAACTTGATAAATAATAGAGATATTTGCTTCTACTTTTACACATATAAATAAAAAACTTTACCTGTAACATATCTTGCCTTAAAATACATAAAATGTGCAAATCTCGACACTCAAAATATAATTTAGTTAACAATAGAATTTCTTACTTAAACGATTCATCTTATGATTCTTTTATATGGGGATTTATCCTAACACATTAATGTGATTCAATTTTCAAAGCTGTCAGACATGACATCTTACAGACACGTTTTCTGCATACCTTTACTATGATTTTTACATGTCATAGTGTTTGCTAAGATTAGGAAGTATTTAAACTTTCAGAAAGAATAAAGCTTTAAAGCTGTTAAGTACAAATTAGTGGCTTTTTTTATTGCTCTAACATTATCTTCTTTACATTTTCAAATCTTATTTTCATTTTCCATGAATAAAGTGCTAGCATTTATGTTCTTGGGTTCTTAGGGAGATTCTTCACCTTCCCAGGAAATTTACTTGTGATGTGGCTAATAGTGAAGAACTCCATTTTCATCTGCATATTCACACTTTTTTTAATACACACTTCTTAAGGAATGTTCAAGTACTAAGTATGTTGCACATAGTGGAAAATGAGTTAGATATCTTTCTTTCAAGTAGTCTATTTGCAACTATCAGTGTAATGTTAGCTTAGGTTTTCATTTTGATGAAAGAAATATATACCACCCAAAGTGTTTTTGGTTTAAATGTTTTAAACCTTAATAACAATGCTAGAAAATGGGAAATGCTTACTTTCCCATCTATGTTTGTTTGATTTTAAATTTGACCTAGAGGTCAAGATACAATTATTAATAGTCTGACTCTAATCTGAAAAAAAAAAAGTAAAAGGATAGAGGAAAATGATGTGTACTTGACATGAACTGCATAATCTAAGGAAGCCTAAGGAAGTGAATGTACTACTTCCCTTTCCTAGTATCTTCAGGGAAAGAATAGATATATTGGAGCTGCCAACCATGAGCAGGTTCATCCTCTAGCACAGTGACAGTTACACAGTGGGTGTTCAGTAAATCAGTATAGAACAAACAAATGAATTAAAAAAATGAATAGCAAATGAAGCTTGTTTGCACCAGTAATGAGAAGCAGGAGGCGTTGTGTTGAATAATAATAATAGCCAACTTGTACTGCATGGTTTTCATGTGCCCAGCAATGCAAATAATTTTAATAGCCAAGATTCATTACTATTTCCCATGTGCCTTACTACTGCTTGCCAGACTATTACTAATTGAAGCCACAACAAGTAGCATTATCATCATCACCATCTCTCATTATTTCATCTTACAAATGAGTACAATAAACCACAGAGAGGTTAAGTAGCTTGCCCCAAATCACAAAGCTGGTCAGTGGTGATTCCAGGTTTGAACCGTTTGCATTCATAGCCTGCTCTTTTAATCTCCAGGTCATGTTGTCTAGTTTCTGTATCATTAAAAGCTGCCTATTCACTGCATTTGCTCAAGTCCTTCCAATTCACCCAATTCCTTTGGGTGCGCACCAGTACTAAACTTTCCAGGCTGTCTGAGGGCCCTATTTCTACTACCAGCAGCCTCATCTGCCACTCCTGGAATAGATTTGTCTTCCAGAATCACTGACTTTCGGAGCTGAATAGCAACACAAAGATCAGTGTAAGGTAGTAGCCAAGTATATGGGCTTTGGCCCCAGGCTAGATCCAAATCCTTGTACCAAGAATTTCTTAAAGTTCTGATTATAATACCACCTTGGAAAAATAGGCATGTATAGTGAGAAGAAAATAGTTGCATACTGGGTACCAGCTACTTGACTACATTAGTTCAAGTTCCTAACGTTCCTAAACTCTGGCCCAGTCAGCCAGACGGGCAATCAATTCATAAAGCAGTGGATCCCTGTTCCTAATGAGTCAGCCTCGTTGTCAATGATTCCTTACTTCTGAAGAAGCAACTGTGTGGGAAATGGAGCAGTGAGAAGCTAGCCCATTCTCTGACAATAGGTGAAGGGGAAAACTGAAGACCATAATAACACTGAACTTGGTCCAGCAGTTTTCTAAAGGCAATCTGCATATTCCTGGGGTCTCCAAGATCCCTTCAGGAATCTGCACAGCCAAAGCTAGATTTTTAATAAAACTAAGACATTCCTTTTCTTCTTCACTATAATAATATTTACTAGTGGTGCAAAAGCAATGGTGAATAAAACTGTTGGTCTCTCAGGAAGAGGTAGTTATATTCTTCACCATCATGCAGTCACAATAAAAAAATAACATGTCTGGTTCACTTCAGAATAGCCTTTATAAAGCAATAAAAATGGTTAACTTTACTATATCTACACTTCTTGTAATTATTCTGTATGATGAAATGGAAACTATGCGTAAAGCACTTGCTCAACATACTGAGATGCGATGGCTGTCTCTAGGAAAAGAATGTTATGCAGTTGAGTTACAAACAGAACCAACTTATGTTTTCATGGAACACCATTTTTACCTGAAAAAAATTCTGACAAATGATGAATTATCAGATTGAGTATTTGATCAACACTTTTTTAAGTGAACAAGTAAGCTTGTCACTACAAGGAAAATAACAGATGATATTTCTTGCCTCTCATTTGAGCCTTGAAGAGAATTTTGGAAAACTTGAGTTCACCACAGTGAACTTTATAATTTCTCAGCACTTACAGGCTTTCCTGATGAGATTGGTGGTGATAGTAACAAAAAAATTCTTTATATTGTATAATAAAATGAGTCAACATTCAGAAGACCTAAATAAATCAGTAAACCAATATATTTTCCCAATGATCAATGAATAACATTACAAAACATGCATTAGGTAAAAGATCCATTTAAAGTTCAAAATAGATCAATAGATTTTAACACAACTGAGTGCACAAGGTTTATTTTATGGTTTCAGATTCTGCACTGCCATTAACCTTTAAGAAACTACCATTTGTAGGTATTTGGTATAGTATAAACGATAAGAAAATAGGAACAGACAGAACGAGCAAATTGCCCAATATCAGAAATAAACTGCTGAGGGTCTGAGATTAGAAACTTGATTCCTAAATCCCTATCTCCCAAGAAAAGGTTTCTAAAAATATTATCCCTGCTTTAGTGATAGTTAACATTATTAAGATTCTGAAGAAGGACATGGCCCCAACCTTATCCCTGATCACAAGAACTTAAAATTTAGAAATACTCCCCAAATTTTTAATGCTAAAAGATTTTCAGGACTTTTACGTTTAGTGTTTATATTTTAAGCATCTATTGACAAAATTCCACCAGGTATCACTGTCAGTCTACTGGCAATATGTGATATACATTTTGATTAGGAGATTCCTTCCAAGGATCCAAATCCCACAAACTGGAATGCAAAGGTCTTTATCTAAAATTTAGGAAGAGCTAATAACAGAGGTAGCCATCAGATTCAGATCAACACAGAAGGCAATAATTGGCCCCACCAGTAGTGGAGAAATCTGAAGTGTGTGTGTGTGTGTGTGTGTGTGTGTGTGTGTGTGTGTGTGTGTGTGTGTAGGAGATAAATTTCTCAAGAGAAGTCTGCTTTTTCAAAATTTCTAGCAGCTTAGGCTTGGTGGGAGAAATGGGACTCAGTCTCACCTCCTTTGTGAACCTAGTACTGCTCTGGTTTTAACCTGTGCTTCACATATATCTTATTTCAACTCAGAGATGTAACAGAACCATGTTATTGCATTGCCAAGCCAAACCTAGATTTGAAGCAGACAGGAGCTGCAAAGTAAGAATGGCAATGTGCAGATATAAGGTGTTGTCAACGTCTGATCATATTCTGCCCAACATTTAGATGCAGAAAATTTCAGAGGAATCTTACACATCATCTAGCCAATCCTTACTTTTCAAAGGTAAGGAAACTATAGCTCAGAAAAATTAAGTAGCTTGCTCGAATTTCTGCAGTGAGTTAATGCCAGAGATGGAACTGAAAACCATAGGCCTTCCTCTGTACCAGGACCTGATCACCTAATTGCTGTTTTCCTTGATGGTCAGTTCCCTACCTCTAAACTTAGCTTGACGGTTTCCTAACCACAACATAAAGAATACAGTGTGCTAAAGAACTTGTTACATAGAATCAAGAAACCCTATTTAATTTCCAAAAGAGAGAAGGGCTTGTTAAATGCTAAGAAGTTTTATAATAGTCTAATCATTTGACACAGGTTCTTGGGTTTCAATTACAGGAAAATATTATTGCCAAAGTCTGCAAGTGCTATCCTAATTTATCAGATTACTTCCTTGGAAAGTGTGCTTTT
Organism: Eptesicus fuscus; assembly: GCF_027574615.1. Classification (NCBI taxonomy): domain Eukaryota; kingdom Metazoa; phylum Chordata; class Mammalia; order Chiroptera; family Vespertilionidae; genus Eptesicus; species Eptesicus fuscus. The sequence goes on from NC_072475.1 coordinate 39,682,558, forward strand.
GATTTGCTCTTCCGAAGAAGAACAAATGTGCAGACTTCAATGCTTAATAAAGTTGAAAGCTTCTCCCTGGGGTAACTGAAATTTCCATCAAAGGGGCGATAGACCTGGTGCAGCTGCAACAAAGAAGTGCCTGATAAAGCCAAGTGGAAAGCAGTTATCCATCATTGGTGGTACAGGGCCATTGAACGTTGTGGTATTAATTGGAATCCATTGCACAGGACATTCCACTACATGCTGGGCAAATGACCCTGAAAGTTTTTAGTCTCTCTGGTGTATAAAAAAAGTTCAGATGTAAAAATAAGCATACAGATAGTGAATTCACTATCCTTGAATGAGCATAGCTACCCTGAAATCTAGGTGGCTGAAAATTTTCTTTTTAAAATAATGCCCTTTGAGTCCCATATATGCATCTTCTTTTACAACCATTTAAAAATTTTCTAATAATTTCACACAGAGCTTTAGGCATAGCAACATCCAAAAGAATAAAACCATGAAACATGGCAATTTTTACTTTTGTGCTTTGGGAAAACTCCGATTAAAAGATACAAGGCATTTCAAGTTGAAATTTCTTTATTGCTTCCAAAATGAATGACTTCTACTAATCTAACAGAAAAAATTAGAGATATTTAAGGCCAAGGTAGGATGAAACATGTTTCAGGTATGTTAGGTTGCAACCCTTATGCACTTATGATTTAAATTCTTATATCCTTAGATGCTAAGATTGTTCCTGATTGCAGGTTGTGTATAAAGAGCAATCACTGAATTTGTCTTTTAGGCAACAGCCATTTCTGAACTTCATCACAGCCTCTTTATCTTACTCTTTAAACTAAATATTAAAAGAAAATCCCTCGCCCTAGCTGGTGTGGCTCAGTGGATAGAGCGTTGGCCTGTGGACTGAAGGGTCCCAGGTTTGATTCCAGTCAAGGGCATGTACCTTGGTTGTGGGCACATCCCCAGTAGGGGGTGTGCAGGAGACAGCTGATCGATGTTTCTCTCTCATCGATGTTTCTAACTCTCTATCCCTCTCCCTTCCTCTCTGTAAAAAATCAATAAAATATATTTTAAAAAAAAAGAAAATCCCACAATCCAAGATAATAAAAGCCTAATATGCTAAGTGTCCCATTGTCTGGTCATCCATTCAACCAACCAAAGTGTAATATGCTAACGATATGCTAAGGCCGCTCAACTGCTCGCTATGACATGCACTGACCCAGGGGGCAGACACTCTGACTGGTAGGTTAGCTTGCTGCTGGGGTCCGGCTGATCAGGACTGCGCAAGATGGGCCGGACATGCCCTCAAGCCCTCCTGCGGTCCCTCCCTGGCTGACCAACCTTCCACATCCCTCCCCGGCCCCGATCGTGCACCAGTGGGGTCCCTCAGCCTGGCCTGCACCCTCTTGCAATCTGTGACCCCTCAAGGGATGTCGGAGAGCCAGTTTAGGCCCGATCCTGCAGGCCAGGCCAAAGGACCCCATTGGTGCATGAATTTGTGCACTGGGCCTCTACTGTGTAATAATATCGATTAATAATAAACTTAAAATATCAGAAATATCATCAAGCGATAGCCAACTGATGAGAATAATACCTTCGTTGAATTCCAAAATTTTGTCCAATTTTATAAATAAATTTTCTGACATAACAAATCATTGAAAATGTAAGCCCTAACTGCATGATGGCTGGAGGATGACTGTCCTTAAAAGTATTGTACTTCCAGCCAACTTTCATTTACTTGAAACTCAAAGCCTCAAAATTTTATGTACATCAATCTTTTCATCAATCCATACAACACATGCTAAAGAGACGCTGAGTTTATATTATGTTCAAGTTCTATTTTCTCCCTAGAGTCAACACATAATGGTGACTGGATTTTTTATTAACATGTTTATCTAAAACATAACATTCATAAGAAGTCCAAACATAGAAATCAACACATTTACAAACACATTTTCTTAAACTAATTAAAGCAAACAGAAGAACTATACTTTTTTTCTCTTCCATAACCATAACCACTATCCCCTCTATATTTACCTTTCTACCAACTGGTGAAATTTCAATGATATCTACCTTTCTCAAAATGATTACCTTTGGCCGAAACCGGTTTGGCTCAGTGGAGAGAGCGTTGGCCTGCGGACTGAAGCGTCCCAGGTTCGATTCTGGTCAAGGGCATGTACCTTGGTTGTGGGCACATCCCCGGTAGGGGGAGTGCAGGAGGCAGCTGGTCTATGTTTCTCTCTCATTGATGTTTCTAGCTCTCTATCCCTCTCCCTTCCTCTCTGTAAAAAATCAATAAAATATATATTTTTTTAAAAATGATAACCTTTGAACCTGCTGGAGCCCCCAAAAGGCGGACATTATTATTGCTGAGGAGAACAGGGAAGATATTCACAATCAGAGCTCGTTCAATGTGGGAAAACTTGAATAGCCTACCTATTTCTTAAGGGTCAAATATCAATGAATATATTATTTAAGTAGAAGCAACATGACTTCTTGAGTCAAACTTCATTGGGCAGAATGGAATTGATGAAAGACAAATGGCAGATGAAAGAGTATGATAGTCCACTGTGGGCCTTGCTTTCCAAGTAGTATCTTGCACTGAGCAACAAACAGACCAAGATTTAATGGAATTCACAAGATAGGCATGGTAAAACTTGCCAGACTCTTTATAATAAATAACTCTGGTCATCACTGGTTTCATTAATTATAACAGTAATAATCCAATGCAGTTATCATTGAAAAAGGATTAGCAGGGGAGAAACCAAGATGGCAGCATAGGTAAACACCTGAATTGCTGCCTCACACAACAATTTCAAAACTACAACTAAAAGAGAAAACGGACATCATCCAGAACCACAGGAAGGCTGGCTGAGTGGAAATTCTACAACTAGAAGGAAAGAGAAAAGCACACTGAGACTCACAGGAGCTGCGGAAGACAGAGGTATGGAGGCGCGCACGGAGAGGCGTGGCAACTGAGGACGCAGCTGTCTTTTTCAAACAGGAGGGAGACAAAAGCTCCCAACTGCTCTGAACTCCAGTTCCGGGTGAGACTCTGGGGACCCAGACTCATATGGGGAGAAACTGGACTGTCTGGCAGCGGGCGGAACTCAAGGGTGGCTTTCTCGCAGAGGTGCTTGCAGCAATTACCACGGGACACTGAGACCCAGGGGCCTCTTAGGGCAGGGCTTACAGGAAGCCATTGCTGTTTGCTCTGCCCTGAGAGTCTGCCCCATCCAAGCTGAGAGCAGAGATTTTTGCATGTGAATGGCCTGGTGCTTTGAATTCTAATCTAACCTATCAAACTGCAGCTGAGTCAGTGAGACCCAGAACATCCAAAAGAAGGCCCAAGGCCCTGCAGCAGCTTGCATTGCTTCACAGCTGGGCCTCATCTGGGCATCCCCAAAACCAAACAAAGAAGAGGAATCTGCAGATCTCTCCGTAGCTCCAGCTGGGTGGCCTCAGGCAGAAACTAAATTAGCACCTCCCTGGAGATCCAAGAGCTAGTGTACCCAGTGGTCAGAGAAGGACCATCCAGATTACAACTCTTCAGATCCATAAGGGACACACTCAGGGGGCAGATTCATTTAGCACCAAAACCCCACTGAAGCAAGTCTTTGTCTCATAAGGGTGTCTCTAGCACAGAAGTTTTCCCAGCATAGACACAGCTGATCCTTACAGCCAATTGGCCTGGAGGTCAATTCCTCCCAGTGATACCAACAACAATCAAGCCTTAACTACAACAAGACTGTGCACACAGCCCACAAAGGGGTGCACGAAGAGTGTCCACCTCAGGTAACTGGGGAGGCTGAGCCACTGGGCCCTATAGGACACCTAGCACACAAAACCACTCTATCAACTCAGGGAAGTAGCCAAAATGCAGAGACAAAGAAACAGGTAACAAATGAAAGAAATGGAGGAAAGCAAATGACTGGATATAGAGTTCAAAACCACGGTTGTAAGGTTTTTCAAGAATTTTCTAGAAAAGCCTGATAAATTTAGTGAGACCCTCGAGGATATGTAAAAGGACCAACTAGAAATTAAGCATACACTGACTGAAATAAAAATAATATACCGAGATCCAACAGCAGACTAGAGGATCCCAAGAATCAAGTCAAAGATTTGAAATACAAAGAAGCAAAAAACACCAAACCAGAAAAGCAAAAAGAAAAAAGAACCCAAAAATATGAAGATAGTGTAAGGAGCCTCTGGGACAACTTCAAGTGTACCAACATCCGAATTATGGGGGTGCCAGAAGAAGAGAGAGAGCAAGAAACTGAAAACCTATTTGAAGAAATAATGACAGAAAACTTCCCCCACCTGGTGAGAGAAATAGACTTACAATTCCAGGAAGCGCAGAGAACCCCAAACAAAAGGAATCCAAAGAGGACCACACCAAGCCACATCATAATTAAAATGCCAAGAGCAAAAGGCAAAGAGAGAATATTAAAAGCAGCAAAAGAAAAACAATTAGTTACCTACAAGGGAGCACCCATACGATTTCTAGCTGATTTCTCAACAGAAACTATGCAGGCCAGACAGGAGTGGCAAGAAATATTCAAAGTGATGAATAGCAAGAACCTACAACCAAGATTACTCTACCCAGAAAAGCTATCATTCAGAATTGAAGGTCAGATAAAGAGCTTCACAGGTAAGAAAAAGCTAAAGGAGTTCATCACCACCAAACCAGTACTATATGAAATGCTGAAAGGTATTCTTTAAGAAGAGGAAGAAGAAGAAAAAGGTAAAGATAAAAATTATGAACAACAAATACACATCTATCAACAAGTGAATCTAAAAATCAAGTGAATAAAAAATCTAATGAACAGAATAAACTGGTGAATATAATAGAACTAGGGTCATAGAAAGGGAGTGGACTGACAATTCTCGGGGGGAAAGAGGTGTGGGGGGGGGTGCGGAAAGAGACTGAACAAAAATCATACACCTATGGATGAGGACAGTGGGGGGGGGGTAAGGTCAGAGGGTGGGGTGGGAACCGGGTGGAGGGGAGCTATGGGGGAAAAAAGAGGAACAATTGTAATAATATGAACAATAAAGATTTATTAACAAAAAAAACTTTTATAAAAAATAAAAGGATTAGCAGGACATTAAATGAATCATTTTCATACCAAGTCATTATGTTCTCCATAGCACTTTATTCCACGGCTCTCTATTAAAATTTATGTGGCCATAATATTCTGGGGAGGGTGTGAGCAAGCATTATTCTATAAGTATCCTAACTACAAAACACAACATTAGGTCAAAAGTTGTAATAGAAATCTCTTCCTAAGTTATCTACTTTCATAAATGTATATCACCTTGTATTCTCCAGTTTATCTGTATGCACATTGGGTAATCAAAGTAGAGAATTTTCATCCTCAGACAGAGTACAAGGGTTTTAATACACTCATGTTATTATTGCTTTATTTTTCTTAGTGACTGATAAATTGTGACCACTTTACCCGCTCAAAATACTTACAAGAGAGATTTGAGGAACATTTGATGGTCCAACGAACTAAAAAATCAATCACTAACAATATAACATAGTAGGTTTAGAATCAGACAAATCTAATTGGAATTCAGACTACAATACATATCAATTCTACAACTTAGATCCGGTTATATAAGTATTCTAATCCTCAGTTTTTTAATTTTTAAAATGAAAATGATAATACTTTCAATATAGGGTTGCTATGATTAAATGTGATGACACATTTAAAACGTTTAACGCCATGTCAGACACATAGTAATTACAGAGATAAATGGTCGCTATCAGGACCTCCTCCAGACTTCATCATTCTTTTGAATTAGAAAAAGACCTGAAGGTATCAAGTTGGAAAGCAGAGCATGAACTGAATTTTAGCCTTTCCTGGCCACCTCAGCCAGGTGTTTCTGTTCAGTGTACAAACTGCACAACTGTACTCAGAGGGCTTGGGAACTACCATCAACTATACCACCTGAAATTTCTATCCTTTAAATAATTCCTTGTTAATATGGTTTATTCCCTCTCTGTAGGAAGCACCTACTATTTTGACATTCAATGAAAATAAGAAGGTGATGAGATGCATAGTTTCATACACATTATTTCAGGTGTCAAAACCGGAAAGATATCTGGAAAATTCTCCAAAATTTAGAAAGTAAGAACACACTTCTTAATGGATCAAAGAAATCAATATGGAAATTAGACAGTCTTTGCAACTGAAATAATAGAAATATAATATTTCAAAATATATGGAATACATCTCAAGCTGTATTTAGAAGGGGAACTTATAGCATTAAACACTTACATTAGGAAAAAAGAAAGGTTTCAAATTAATAATCTTAGGTTTAATCATAAGAAACTAGAAAAACAAGATCATATAAAGCTCAAAGTAAGCAGGCTAAAGGAAATAATAAGACCACAGAAGAAATCAATAAAATAGGAAACAGAAAAACATTGGGGATCAATTAAAAGAAAGGCTTGTTTTGTGAGAAGATCAATAAAATTGACAAACCTATAGTCTGACTGATTGATCGGGAAAAATGAAAGAAGGCACAAATGACCAAGATTAGGAATGAGAGAGGTGAATTAACTTCAGATTCTACAGATATTAAAAGCACAATAAGGACATATTATGAACAACTCTATGCCATTAAGTTCAACAACCTAGGTGAAATATTAAAATTCCTTGAAAGACACAGACTACCAAAGCATTTCTTTTGGAAATGTCATTTCTGCTCAGTAGGCAAAAGCAGGTTAGCATATAATGAAATAAAATGGAAGCAACATGGAAAATTACAGGGCATAATCATAATGATAGTTTTCAATACCTAGAAATTTTTAGTTCCTTTTTAATCAGTTCTTTAGCAAAAAGGCATCGGTAGAATCTGAGATTATAATTTTAAAGATGTATTGGAAAGCATTGAACTTCATTAAGACCTAAAAAAGTCATTGAGTTTTATATACTTTAATGTAAGATCTTAATTTACAGTTTTAATGCAGTGAATAAGGCAAAGTGAATGATTTCTTATATTCTCCAGAATTATCTTTTTATAAACTTGGATAAAATGACTATAATCTTCATAAATGACATGAAATAAATATCTATCCTATATAATAAAGAGGTAATATGCAAATTGACCCTCACGCCCTCACAAAGATGGCTGTCTATGACCAGGCTGGCAGGGGGGTTAGTGAGGGACAATCAAACGACTGAACAGCAGGCTGCATGGGGCAACCAGGCCAGCAGGGGGGGCAGTTGCGGGCGACCAGGCTGGCAGGGGAGGAAGTTGGGGGCGATTAGGCTGGCAGGGGGAGCAGTGAGGGGCGACTAGGCCAGCGGGGGGGGGGGCAGTTGGGGGCAACCAGGCCAGCAGGGGGGCAGTAAGGGGTGACCAGGCCAACAGGGGGGCAGTTAGGAGTAACCAGGCCGGCAGTGGGGGGCTGTTAGGGGCGATCAGGCAGGCAGACAGGTGAGCAATTAGGAGACAGTGGTCCAGGATTGTGAGAGGGATGTTTGACTGCCAGACATTCTCCAAGGGGTCCTGGATTGGAGAGGATGCAGGCTGGGCTGAGGGGACCCCCCCCCATTCCCTGTGCACAAATTTCGTGCACCGGGCCTCTAGTGTTATATAATGGGCTTCCACCAATTAACAAGAAAGATAAATGAGGCTGTAGAAAATGATCAAAGGATATGTAGAGTGTGACAATTCAAAATAAAAAATTAAAATGTCCATTAATTTAAAAATATTTCCAACTTTGCTAGTTATCAGAAACATACAAAGTAAAACAATGAAATCACATTTTTCACCTATTACATTGACAAGTAAAAGACCTTATAATAATAATTGCTAATAATGAGAAAATGAGAAGTTCCATAATTTATTTTGTAAACATAAATTGCTATAGCTTGAGAAGAGCAACTTAGCATTATCAAGCAAAATTTGAAATGCACATATCCTGAAGAAAAGATAAAACCCATATGATCATCTCAATGGATGCAGAAAAAGCATCTGACAAAATCAGATACCCTTTATGACAAAAAATATTCAACAAACTAGAAGCAGAACAGAACTTCCTCTACCAAATAAAGGATATCTACAAATAAAATATATAGCTAATATCAACTTAATGGTGAAAGACTGAATGCTTTTTCCTTAAAATTAGGAATAAACAATGTGTCTGCTTTCACCACTTCTATTTATCATTGTACTGGATGTTCTAGCTAGGGCAATTAGGCAAGGAAAAAAAGGACATCTGGATTAGAAAGAAAGAAGCAAATGATCTATTTGAAAATGATACAATTTTGAATGAAAAAAAATTCTAAAGAATCCACTAAAAAACCACAAGCACTAATAAATTAGTTTAGCAAGTTTTCAAGATACAAAATCAATATATAAAAATCAATTGTATACACTAGCAATGAACAACCTAAAACAAAATTAATAAAACAATTTCATTTATAATAACATCAAAAAGAATAAAATACTAAGGAATAAATGACCAAAAATAAGAAGTCCAAGACTTGTACCCTGAAAATTACAAAACATTATTGAAAGAGATTAAAGAAGATCTAAATAAATGAAGACATATCCCATGATCATGGTTTGGAAGACTTAATATAATTACAATGGCAATATTTTCCAAATTGATCTACAGATTCAAAATCCCAACTGCAGTTTTTTGCAGAAATTAATAAGGTGATCTTAAAATTAATGTGGAAATTCAAGTGACCCAAATCACCAAAACAATTTTGGAAAAAAAGAACAAAGTTGAAGGACTCACCCTTTTTTATTTTGAAACTTACTATAAAAGCTACAATAATAATAAAAAAAAAAAGTGTAGTACTTGAACAAGAATAGACATGTAGATTAATGGAATATAATTGACAGTGCAGAAATAAACCTTTACATATACAGTTGGTTGATTTTTGTCTAGCATGCTCCCCTACTGGTAATAAAACCAACACCCAGGTATGTGCCCTGACTGTGAATCAAATCCATAACCTTTTGGCGTACAGGACCACACTCCAATCAACTGAGCCACCAGACAGGGATGAAGCTGAGTCATTCTTAAAAATGGCTTTATGGTTCTTTAGAGACTATCCTTCCAACTGCAACTCCCATGACATGTTATTATTTCTGTATTTATAGCTACTGATCCACCCTTCGCTGCTGCTGGATACAGCAGCCCACCTCTCAGAGTCTCTATTAGAGATCCACCACCTTCCCAGGCAATCTTCTTGGAAACACCTTGCTATGTGAAATTATACATTTTGCTTTTTGTTGAAGTCAATCGAGTCATAGTTTTAGGTTATCTGCAACCAAAGCACTTTTACTGATAATAGTGACTTAAAGGTTATTCTTCTCTTCATTGTATCCTGCTTATTTTGTGGAGTTACTGATTGTTTGCGCATTTGATTTCTCTTTAGGAAGGTTCAGTGGTCCTGTTTCAGATGCTCTAAGCTTAGTGCCTTCAGAGAATACTGACAAAATTAATGAACTATAATTATGAATAAAAATTATAATAAAGAAGTATTTTTAAAAGTCTTGAGAGCCTATCCCAAAATAAAAGGCAACATCCCTAGACTTTTCTCCTTAAGCCTCAAGTAAGTTCTTTTTAGTTGACATTTTATTTTTACTGTATGTTGAAATTAGAATGCCCATATATTTAAAGCAATAACTATAATATACAGGTGTCCCCAAAAATGTAGACTCACTTTAACAGTTGATAGTTCAATTTTAATGTATTTTAATAAACACTGCTTTATAATTATTCAAAGTGTGTGTAGACATCTTTGGGGACACTCTATATTTGCTTTAAAAACTGACAAGGAAACAAAAGAAGTAGAACAAAAAGCACTAATTTTGTACTCAGCTGCATGTTAAACAGACAATGAACCAATTTGAACTCAAATATAACTGCTATTTTCAGATGTCTGTTTAATTCTATAAGTAACACATAAATATATTTTATTACAAAAGATTCAAACAGTCTCAAAGTAACTTTCCTTTTTATAAGTATTTTAATACATGCATACATATAAATTTAAGTAATTCACATAAATGGAGTCATTGTAAATGTACTATTGTTCTGTGGCTTGCATTTTTATTTAATAATTAGAAGCCCGGTACACGAAATTCGTGCACAGGGGGTGTGTCCCTGGGCCTGGCTGGAGATTGAGGCATGAGTGTCTGGCATGGAGGGGCAGGTCCCAGCTGACCTCTGGGCCCTGGGCAGCACCTGGGCCCCTGGGCTTCCTTCCACTCACCCCTTTCCACCTGAGTCATCGGGCCCCCACTCCCGACTGCCGCTGCTGGTCGCCTTCTACAGGGCGATCAGTGGGGTGATCGGACTCTCACCCGGCTACCTCAGCACTGCTGGTCAACATCTGCGGGATGATAGGCGGGGTGATTGGTGGGGTGATTGGGCCCTGCTCACACCTGCCTTGGCCTGATGCTGCCCAGCTTACCTGCTCCATCATCCCGCCACGGTCCCCCTCTCATCAGGGCCCATTGGGGCTGGCAGTGCCTCCACAGCTGCCTGCTGCCAGCGCTGTGTTGCTGATGCCCGCCATGTTCTGTGCCACCCCTGGTGGTCAGCGCACATCATAGCAAGTGGTTGAACTCCCAGTTAAGAGGACAATTTGCATATGAGGCTTTTATTATATAGGATTTGTTTTAAAATGTTTTCCAAGTCAGTATACAGAGCTCATTTTAACAACTGCATAATATTCAATAGTGGAATGCATATAATTTATTTAACCATATCTACTAATTGATATTTAGGTTAATGGTAATTTTTAGCTTATTACAAACAATGCAGCAACTACAAACATTCATCCTACCTAATAAAAGAGTAATATGCTAATTGACCGTACCTTCGCTATGCCCACAGGCAATCAGGGCACTATGCAAATTAACCCAGCAAAGATAGCGGCCCCCACGCGCTGCCCCGCCCCTCATCACGCAAGTCCCGCCGCCTGTGCCTCCCGCTGCCCGATCTGCCGCCGCTGAGGGGGGACCGATTGAGGGGGGACCAATTGGGTCGGCAGGAGGCGGGGGCCTCCCACCGCTCCAATTGGAGGGTGGCCAGAGCCAAGGCCTGGGTCCCCGGTGCTGGAGGAAAACTGGTGCTGGCAGCCAGGTGAAGGAAGGTCTATTGCACGAATCTTCGTGCAATGGGCCTCTAGTTTATTCATATTTTCCTATAGTATTTAAAAACTTAATTGAGACATATGTACCTGAAACAATAAAATATTCTCTGATCAATTCCATATGTTGCTCAAATTACATATAGACAATTGTGTAACAGGTTATAATAATGAATCATTTGAACAAACAGATCACTGCCTACATGGTCATTACCTAAAATAGTCTGCTTAATAAATGTCTCATGTCTCAAAATGGAATGTAACACACAAGTTCATGAGCTGACTAATCTAATTGGGAATGCCAGCTGACTTTAGGCATTGTTTGTTAGACCAAATTTTCTTCCTCCTTCCCCTTTTCTCCCTTCCTTCTTCTCACATTTGTGGATATCACTTATTGATTAAATATTTTATATTATACCTTTTAAGTCTTGGTACTTCCATTACCCACTGAAGTATATCTGTATAATAATGATTATATATGGACAACTATTAAGAGGTGTTTCTAATTTTCACAACCTGTTAGAAGACTGAAAGATTGATTTTGAAAAGTAATCCTCTTTTAAGCAGTTACAGAATTATACTTGTCAAACTGTTCATTTTTCATGATAAGGGAAGACTTGCATTACATTTTTATTGCCTGAAAGAAAACCCTGCCATGCTTTTCATGTAGTCTATATATAGATTTTTCTCATTCAGCAGAAAGGAACCAGATATTCTTTTTCACATAAGATATCAAATACTCTTGTGGTTCATGGATCAACAAACCAAACAATGACACCAAATCTTCCTCACATATTACCACCTGCATTAGCAGTAATTCTTAGTTTAGCAACCTAAGAAGAATATTGTAACAGAATCAAGGTCCGGCGGTATCATAGGGTATTTTTAGATTATTGTGGGGTCATGATCTGCTCTGTTTAGGTGTGGATTTCATGTATTAAAATTCAATAACTAGTTTTCCCAACTTCATAAAGTCCTTAAGGCAAAATGCATAATGAAAACTTTTATGGGGTCTCAAACAGTAACAAAGGATACATTTTAATTTTAATACCAATGTAGTTTTCAGTAATTATTCAACTTGTTTACTATTGTGCCCTAGGTTTTCCTAGGCAGCCAGTTGTAAAAGCCTTCTGTGATTTGGCAGCATAAGAGCCCATAAAGTAATGAACACTAAGTCATTCCAATTAGCACACATGCCAGGTCAGATATCAGTCAAGTGCAGCAATAGATAACATTCCTTTAATGTGTAAGGAATTTTGTTAAACAAAACATCCTGCCAGGTTGAATTTAACTTAACTGTACTAAATAAAGAAAACTTTCAGAGACTTAGTAAATAGACTTTGTATAAGGCAATAAATTTTACTTAAGTATCTCAGTTGAGCCTTTGTAAAAAATCTTAATTATACTCTTTCAGCATTTTCATACTAACATCCAAAGGATTCTCTTCTTACTTTGACCAACGATTGTTTTAAAATGTAATGAGTTATGCCCGACCGGCATGGATCAGTGGTTGAACATCAACCTATGAACCAGGAGGTCACAGTTCGATTTCTAGTCAGGGCACATGCCCAGGTTGTGGGCTCAATCCCCTGTGTGAGGCATGCAAGAGGCAGCCGATCAATGATTTCCATCATTGACGTTTCTATCTCTCTCTTCTCCCTTCCTCTCTGAAGTCAATAAAAATATATTAAAAAATAAAAGGCATCCAAATTGGAAAGGAGGAAGTAAAACTCTCATTATTCACAGTTGTTATAGTATTTTACATAGAAAACCCTAAGGACTCCATCAAACAACTAGTAGATTTAATAAATGAATTTGGCAATGTAGCACAATACAAAATTAACACCCAGAAATCAATGGCATTTTTATACACCAATAATGAATTCTCAGAAAGAGAAACTAAACAAACAATCCCATTTACCATTGCAACAACAACAAAAAATAAGATACTTAGAAATAAACTTAACCTAGGAGGTAAAAGACTTGTACTCAGAAAACTACAGGATGTTGAAAAAAGAGATAGAGGACGATGTAAAATAGTGGGAGAGTATACCGTGTTCATGGATTGGTAGAATTAACATTATTAAAATGTTCACACTACCCAAAGCAATGCAATTCCTATTAAAATACCAACAGCATATTTCACAGAGCTAGAACAAATACACCAAAAAATTATATGAAACCAAAAAAAAAAAACCAAAAACAAACAAACAAAAAAAACTGACCCCAAATAGCTGCAGCAATCTTGAGGGAAAAAAACAAAGTTGGAGGGATCACAATACCAGATATGAAATTATACTACAAAGCCACTGTAATCAAAACAGACTTGTACTGGCACAAGAACAGGCATATAGATCAATAGAACAGAACAGAGATTCCAGAAATCAACTCAAGCCATTATGCTCAATTAATATTTGACAAAGGAGGCAAGAGCATACAATGGAGTCAAAACAGTCTCTTTAGTAAATGTGTTGGGAAAATTGGACAGATACATGCAAAAAAATGAAACTAGACCATCAACTTACACCATACACAAGAATAAACTCAAAAAGGTTAAAAGACTTAAATGTAAATTGTGAAACCATAAAAAACCTAGAAGAAACCATGGGCAGCAAAATCTCATACATCTCCCATAGCAATATGTCTACAAATACATCTCCTAGGGCAAAGGAAATTAAGGAGAAAATAAACAAATAGGAGTACATCAAAATAAAAAGCTTCTGCATAGCAAAAGAAACCCTCAACAAAACAAAAAGGGAGCCCTCAGTATAGAAGAACATATTTGGAAATGATACATCTGATAAAGGATTAATATCCAAAATAATATTAAGGAACTCATACAACTTAACAAAAGGAAGACAATCCCATTAAAAAAAATAGGCAAAGGACTTAAATAGACACTTCTCCAAAGGGGACATACAGATGGCCAAGAGGCATAAAAAAAATGCTCAAAGTCACTGATCATCAGAGAGATGCAAATGAAAATGACAATGATACCTGTCAGAACGGCGATCATCAACAAATCAACAAATGACAAGTGCTGGTGAGGATGTGGAGAAAAGGGAACCCTAGTGCACTGCTGCTGGGAAAACAAACTGGTACAGCCATTATGGAAAACAGTATGGAGTTGTCTCAAAAAATTAAATTGGGAACTACCATTTGACCCAGTGATCCCATTTCTAGGAATCCTATATAATAAAAGAGTAATATGCAAATAGACCGAACGGTAGAACAACCGAACAACCAATCAAAGTACAATATGCTAATGATATGCTAAGGCTGCTCAACAACTCACTATGATGTGCACTGACCACCAAGGGGCAGATGCTCTGACAGGTAGGTTAGCTTGCTGTTGGGGTCTGGCTGACGAGGCCTGAACGGGATGGGCCGGACACGCCCTGGAGCCCTCCTGCAGTCCCTCCCCAGCCCAATGGGGAACTGGTGGGGTCCCTCAGCCTGGCCTGTACCCTCTTGGACCCCTCGGAGAATGTCGGAGAGTCAGTTTCAGCCCGATCCTGCAGGCCACTCCCCTAGGGAGGGCGCCAGATGCAGGGCTCATGGCTGCTGAGTCTCCCGATTGGGACTGATTGGGCACGAGCCCACGGCAGGCACAGTGGGGCCTGGATGAGCGGGAGTGGCAGGTAGGAGCTGCAGGCAGCATTGGACTGTGGGTTTCAGCCCAATCCCTGCAGGCCACCCAGAGGGACCCCACCCGTGCACAAATTCGTGCACCGGGCCTCTAGTATATATATACTAGTGGCCCGGTGCATGAAATTCATGCACATTTAAAGGGGATTAATTAGAGGAAATAATTTAATATTGATATTTGCCCTTTCTCTATAATAGAAGTGTCAGAGATGAAAGAAAATTAGTAAAATATATATAAAAACCTTCCTCCTGTCAGAGTCTGGGGTGCACCATGGGACTCAGAGTCAAGTTCCCACCCACCCACATGCACCTCAAAATTGCGTGAGACCCAGACCGGGCTGCCCCCTCCCCATTGGGCTAGATCCAGACCCGGCCAGTCCCACCCTTGTCAAGCCCCGCCAGGCAGGGGCCGTAGCCTCAGGTCCCCTGGCCTGGCACCGGGAGAGGGGTGCAGCCTCAGGTCCCCATCAAGGGGGGCGCAGCCTCAGGTCCCCTGTCAAGCCCCACTGGGTGGGGGGGCGCAGACTGAGTTCCCCGACCCAGCACTGGGGGTGTACCTTGAGGTCCCCCATCAAGCCCCGCCGGGTGGGGGGTGCAGTCTGAGGTCCCCCGGCCTGGTGCTGGGGTGGGTGGCATGGCCTGAAGTCCCCTGTCAAGCCCCACCTGGTGGGGGGCACGGCCTGAGGTCTTCCAGCCTGGTGCTGGGGCGGGGGGAGCAGCCTGAGGTCCCCTAGCCCAGCACCAGGATGGGAAGTGCACCATGAGGTCCCCCATCAAGCCCTGCCAGGCAGGGGGCATGGCCTCAGGTCTCCTGGCCTGGCGCCGGGGTGGGGGGCATGGCCTGAGGTCCCCCAGCCTGATGCCAGGGTGGGGGGTGCAGCCTGAGGTCCCCTGTCAAGCCCTGCCAGGTGGGGGGCACGGCCTGAGGTACCCTGTCAAGCCCCACAGGGGTGGGAGAGGGCATAGCCTCAGGTCCCTGTTGATTGCTCATTAAGGCTCCTTATGGGAACTTGGCCTCAGCTATGGGTGCAGCCATATTTGTGATGGAGTGATGGTCAATTAGCACATTCCCTCTTTATTAGATAGGACTAGTGACACGGTGCATGAAATTTGTGCACATTAAAAGGGGATTAATTTGAGAAAATAATTTAATATTGCTATTTGCCCTTTCTCTATAATAGAAGTGTCAGAGATGAAAGAAAATTAGTAAAATGTGTATGGAAACCTCCCTCCTGTCAGAGTCTGGGGCACACCACGGGACCCAGAGTCAAGTCCCTACCCACCCACATGCACCTCAAAATCGCGTGAGACCCAGACCCGGCCAGCCACCCCTACCATTGGTCTAGATCCAGACCCGGCCAGTCCCACCCTTGTCAAGCCCTGCCTGTCAGGGGTGTAGCCTCAGGTCCCCTGGCCCAGCGCCAGGACGGGGGGCATGGCCTGAGTTCCCCCAGCCCAGACCGGGGGGGGGGGGCATGCGTTGAGGTCCTCCGTCAAGCCCTGCCAGGTGGGGGACATGGCCTGAGATCCCCTATCAAGCACTGCTGGGTGGGGGCACAACCTGAGGTTCCCGGTCAAGCCCAGCCAGGCAGGGGGGCACAACCTCAGGTCCCCTGGCCTGGTGCTGGGGCCGGGGGTGCAGCCTGAGGTCCCCTGTCAAGCCCTGCCAGGCAGGGGGGTGCGGTCTGATGTCCCCCAGCCTGGTGCCAGGGTGGGGGCATGGCCTGAAGTCCCCTATCAAGCCCTACCTGGTGGGGGGCACAGCCTGAGGTCCCCTAGCCCAGCATCAGGACAGAAAGTGCATCTTGAGGTCCCCTGTCAAGCCCCCCAGGGTGGGGAGAGGGTGTAGCCTCAGGTCCCTGCTCATTGCTCGTTAAGGCTCCTTATGGGAACTTGGCCTCAACTGTGGGTGCAGCCATATTTGTGACGGAGTGATGGTCAATTAGCATATTCCCTCTTTATTAGATAGGATATCCTAAGAAGCCTGAAACACCAATCAGAAAGAACACATGCTTGCCTATGTTCATAGCAGCGTTATTTACAATAGTTAAGATCTGGAAACAGCCCAAATGCTCATCAGTAGATGAGTGGATAAAAAAGCAGTGCTGCATTTACAGCATGGAATACTGTGCAGCAGTAAAAAAAAAAAAAAAGGATCTCTTACCCTTTGAGAAGCATGGAGGGACCTGGAGAGTATTGTGCTAAGCAAAATAAGCCTGTCAGAGAAAGACAAGTATCACATGATCTCACTGATTTGTGGAATCTAATGAACAAAATAAACTAATGAACAAAATAGGTCCAGAGACATAGAATTGCAGAGGGAAAGCGGGGGAGGGTGGGTGGGAGGGAAGAGATCAACCAAAAAACTTGTATGCATATATGCATAACCCATAGACACAGACAATAGGGTGGTGAAGGCCTAGGATGGGGGTTGGGGGCAGGCTAGAAGGGGCCAATGGGGAGGGGAAAGGGGGACACATGTAATACTATCAACAATAAAGATTTTTTTAAATAAATAAATAAAATGTAATGAGTTAAAATCAAATTTGCATTAGTACTTCCGAAAGCACTTACAAATTAAGGAAAACAATTTTAAATGCATTAGTATAGCACGGGAGGTTTTCATTCTAATTCTGATTCACTCTAATAGTCTTAGCTGCATAAGTATTTCATACCATTTATTTAATAAACGCTTTCTCAAATTTTAATTGTATGATAACATAGTGTTTCATTATTTTTCAAATTTTTGAAGTGTGAATTTTAAATGATTGTATTAATTACATATAAAAATAAATGACTATTCTATTCTTTTATTTTTACAGCATATGCAATTTATTTGATTCCTGCTTGGTGGTAGCATGGGACTAGATCATAAAAGGGAGAAATTCCATTCATTATTCATTTCAATGACCAAGGTTTGCCAAATATTCATCACTAACCCCTTAGCAGCTTCCATTTTATAGTCAAGGCATATGAGGCATGAAGATGTTGAGTAAGTTTCTAAAGCTCACATAATCTATTTATATAAAAGGCTAATATGCAAATTGTCCCCTCAGGAGTTCGACGGGGAGACCAGGAGTTTGATCACTTGCTATGACGTGCGCTGACCACCAGGGGGTGGCACAAAATGAAGGAAGGCCCTGGCCAGCAGTCGGAAGGCCCCTATCAGCCCTGATCACCAGCCAGGCCTAGGAACCCTACCCATGCACGAATTTCATGCACCAGGTCTCTAGTATTTTAGTAAACAAAACAGAATTAGATTTCTGGAAATTTCAGCATGTGACAATTTTCCAAAAGATCTTAAAATATCAATGCAATTACTGAAGACAGGAATGAATTATAGCTGATGCCATACAGCAGTAGTGCAGAAGCTCATTATATTTTACATGTGTCCTATGAGGGGAAAAAGGGCAAAGTATATAAACAAAATAAGAATACAAATAGCCTATTACAGTGATTGGCAAATGGCGACTTGCAAGCCACATGTGGCTTGCAAACCACGGTTTGCCGCTCTGTTAACTAATGAGTTTGCCGACCACTGGAATAGACTAAATGTTACCGTGTAGTTGGAAGCAGTGAGGATTAGGCAATTGTGGCATATTGTGTGCAAAGAGGTAAAGGGTAGTATATGACAGTGGTTGGCAAACTCATTAGTCAACAGAGTAGCAAACCTCGGCTCGCGAGCCACATGTGGCTAGCGAGCCACGGTTTGCCGACCACTGGCCTATTAACATATAAAGTATGTACCCTCACTAAGAACTAAAAAAAAGTAGATATACATAGAAATATGTGTACAAGGACACACACTCCCAACAGTAGTTACTCTGGGGAATCAGGATTATGGGAGGAAAGACTTTTACTTTCAAATGTAAATATTTTTGTTTTGTTTTATTTTTGTTACAGACAAAAACTATGATAGTCAACAAATATTTACTAAACTTCTACAGTGTATGGGTACTGTATTTGAAATATATCAGTGAACAAAACAAAATTTCCTCTTGCTATGGAGCTTACATTCAACTTCCGTTCATTGAATAAAAAAAACAAAACAAAACAAAACAGCTGAAGCACCTTTAAGCTTAATTCAAAAGCCACAGCAGAAAAATTTAACAGAGAATTGCTGTCTCAAGCAACATAGGTTACATTGAAGTGTATTTGTTTTGTCTGTTTGTTTGTTTTTAATGGCTACGAGAGAAAAAGACCTAAATGGAAAAAAGGAACAAAATAAACAAATAAAAACAGAATTTAGTAATAGGTAATATTGCAATATCTACACTATTTTTATCTTTAATACTAGTCATGTTTTATGTGTTTTTTTTTAAATATATTTTTATTGATTTCAGAGAGGAAGGGAAAGGGAGAGAGAGAAACATCACTGATGAGAGAGAATCATTGATTGGCTTGCCCCCTGCACGCCCCCTACTGGGGATCAAGCCTGTAACTCAGGCATGTGCCCTTGACTAGAACCAAACCCAGACCCTTCAGTCCGACGCTCTATCCACTGAGCCAATCCAGCTAGGGCTGTTTTATGTTTTTAAAAGTTATCTAAAGCACGAATCACAAAACTTAAAGTAAACCAAGAATAGGAGTTAGAGTTTAATTTTTGTATTTCACATTTGAGAGAACTTTTAGCTTTTCATAACTTGGATGGCAGATGACAGGAGGAAGAAATCTGTGAAGGAAATGAGGATACATCAAAATACAATCTGAATTGGGGCTTCGAGTCTTAGCCCACTAGTTCAGCTAATTTGCTGAACAAGTTATTGTTAATATTCCAGAGCAGGGGCATTTACTGATTTGGAGTGGAATAAACCAAGGGGCAAAGTGACTGCTTCAAAATCTCCCTTTAATTAAAAATGGATTCCCTTCTTACAAGGGTGACTCATATATTTTATTTAATATTTTCCATTATCAAAAAGGTGGCTTATGTTATTTCACACATAGAAGGCACTAATTTTTATTTATGAGTACATACATATTTTTCAAATGTCTTTCAGATATGTACATGAAACACTGTACCATTCATGGTATGGTTTCAATCAGCTTTAATTTTTAAATGTTCTTAAATTTATAATTGAACATTTTTTCTGCTACAGGATACATTTCACCTGCATTTGATTTTGGGTGGTACAATGAAGTTTTCAGAATGCTGTATATACCTTGTAGTTTGTCAATTATACTGAAGAAAACACTAATTTCTAAGTACTCACCCATAACAACCATAGCTATATTCCTATTGAATACAATAAATTATGCTATAGAGAACTATTGCACATATTAAGGTAAATTCTGACATACATTCATTCAACTTTCATTCTGCTAATCTTGGTTTCTGAAATATATATTTGTATATATTTATATAATATATGTTAAAATATATTATATATACCTATATAACACATATTTCCTTTGTACATTGCATGTATGTGTTTTTTTCTTAATTTAACTACAAAAAAGAAAATGTCAAAATAACACTGGTGAAGAATGATTTCTTAATTATTAGAATAAAGCAATCAATATTCTTGGTATTTAATATTATTATTTTTTAAATGTTAATACTTGCCAGTTAAGCACTCCACATTTTAAAATCACATTTTCCTGGAAGTAAGGAAATATTTTAAAGTGAATCAAAATGCTCTTGATTCTTTTACACATGAGTCTTCTAAAAGTTTCTTGGTAAAATCAAATAGTCATCCAAGAATAGTTGACATAGTTTTTGGAATTCTCTATATTTTTTATTAAGTTGACTTTTGTTTATATCTTCTCAAACCAGAAGTTCTATTTTATGAATTATGAACTAAATTGATATTGAAAATCTTGAATTCATGCCTAAAACTCTGAATTTATGCAACACAGGCGCATTAGGGCAGATTAGAATGATTAATTTTGCTGTGGTGTTAGGAATCAGAAAGAGTAGGTTCTTTCGGTGGCCAAGACATGGAGGCAACCAAAGTGTCCTGCCATAGAGGATTGGATAAAGATGTGATACATATGTACAAGGAAATACTACTCAGCCCACAAGAAAAGGTAATATACTGCCGTTTGCAACAACATGATGGACCTTGAGAATATTATGCTAAGTGAAATAAGTCAGGAAGAAAAAGCTAAGAACCACATGATTTCATTCATATGTGGGATATAAAACTGAAACTCATGGACATAAACAGCCATGCGGTGGTTGCCAGAGGGAAGAGGGTGGGGGGCTGTGGGTGAGAGAGACCGAATAGATGGTGACAGAAGATGATTTGACTTTTGGTGGTGGGCACACAGTGCAATATACAGGTCTTGCAACATATAAATCTGCACCTGAAACCTATGTGATCCTATTAACCACTGTCACCCCAATACATTTAATTTAAAAAAAGAAAAAAAGAAAGAGTAGGTTTTGATTCTCTTTTAATTCTAAATTAATCCAATGTCAATGAAAATACACACAAATAGTTACATGTTGTTTTAATAGTAGAATGGAAAAAAGAAATAAGTAAAATTAGTGACGACCTAAATTTGCCAGGAATTTATACGTGTTTTTATTTTAATCCTTACAACAGTATTGTGATGTAGGAAATGTTATTTTCAACAATTTAAGGATGCAGAAAAGTAACCTTTTTTAGTGCCACACAATTAGTAAGTGGTTGTGTGGTTCAGCCCAGGATTTGTGACTTCAGAAGCTCAGTCTTGAACAACTATAACCTGCTGCCTGTTTGATTAGTTTTCATTTCCTTTGTCTCCTATTTTACTATTAATTTCCTATTTTCATCCTTCTTTCTTTTCTCTTCTCCCTTCTTTCTTTTTTTTTTTCCTTTTCCAATACAAATGGAGAAATACAAGAAAACAGTAAATATTACTTCCTTGTATTGAGAAAACTACATTATGGTTATCTTAGATATTTTACCTTATTTATTTTTTAAAAAATTAGGGTCAAAAACAGCAGAGTTCTAAAGGGCTCTGTCACTTAGGAACTGGCAGGAAATAGGTGGCATACTCAAATTGGATAACTTGAGGAGAGTTTTATTTTTTTTAAATATATTTTTATTTATTTCAGAGAGGAAGGAAGAGGGAGAGAGAGATAGAAACATCAATGGTGAAAGAATCATTGATCAGCTGCCTTATAGGAGCACACCCCACACTGGGCATCGAGCCCACAACCTGGGCATGTGCCCTGACCACGGAATCGAACCGTGACCTCCTGGTTCATACGTCGACGCTCAACCACTGAGCCATGCCAGCTGGGTGAGATGAGTTTTAAAAAGACGCCATTAATAAGAAGAGGGTCATCTGACAGGTAGCTTCGATCTTCAGCCAATGGATGCAAACAGATGTCAGATAGTGGAACCAGCTCCTATGGCTCTCTGCCCTCCTACCATCTCCTGAGGGGGCTCTCTATTGGCGGCATCTGTACAAAGCTAGAAGGCAAAAAAAGCCTGCTGGTGCGGTCTGTGCAGTCAGTCTCCCAGGGCATGGAGAAAGCTGGAGAAGAGTGGAGAAAGGACATAGGGAACCAAACGGAAGATGTCCAGCACAAGGTGAAACTTGTGGTGAAAAGAGGTAATGCAGCTACTCTAGCTAGACACATTTTCTTGTCTTCCAAAAGCTTTCATTTTTGCCAATATAAAAAAAAAAAATAGCTTTCCTTGATTAATCCCATTGGCATTCATGTAATGTCTTCATACAAATGTCAATGACATTAAACATTTTATCTGTGCCTGATTATCATATCTTTCATACATGTCATTGCTCCTAAATTTTTGCAACATGTGCATGTTATGTATGTTACCACTGAGTCATAGAAATAGCAGGCCTAGGGTACCCAAGGTTGACTTAGCTGATCCCACATCTCAAATGCCTTGAACCAACCACTTTCTCTCTCTCTGTCTCCTGCGCTGTTCTGTTTCATTTAATGCCACTTTGTTTTCCCTGCTCCTAGGGACAATATTTTTCACCATTCTTGTTCCCACAGTTCTCTAGTTAACTTTGCCTAGTTCACATTTAGGACCCAGGATTATTCTCTCTAGAAGCCTGTAGCTTTATTTTTATTCCTATCAAACAATTTCTGCCTTATACAAAATTATTGCCTTAGACTAGTCATTTTATATATTACTCATAACTTTCGTGGATCCAAAAAGTGAAAGCAGAGAAAGCATGTTATCATAGATAAATAAAGAATATTATTAGCAACCTAACAACCTCAGTGTTTTCCAAACTGCAGGCCATGACCCATATGAGTCATCAACTAAATTTTGTTGGAAAATTCCAGAATTTTTTAAATTAAACAAAATACAATGAAATAAGAAAGAATAAGAAAAATACAGCCTAGTCGGTGTGGCTCAGTGGTTGAGCATCGACCCATGAACCAGGAGGTCATAGTTCGATTCCCAGTCGGGCATATGCCTGGGTTGCAGGCTCAATCCTCAGTCAAGGGCATGTAGAAGGCAGCCAATCAATGATTCTCTCTCATCATTGATGGTTCTATCTCTCCCTCTCCCTTCCTCTCTGAAATCAATAAAAATATATTTAAAAAAATAAAATGTAGAAGAGATAAAAGCAGAGCTGATCATGGAGAGAATAATGATGACAGAGCAACTAACTCCTTTCCCTACCCAACAGTATCCAATTGTTATATGATTGGAAATAATTCAGTAGGGAAGATATTCCTTTATTATTTATAAATCACTAGTCCCAGCACGCAGCAAGCAGGAGAAAGTTGTAGGAGAGTAAACTTAAACAGCCTTTAGGAGTTTACAAAGCACACGGTTATATTTCATTTTCTCACTATAATCCTGTGTGGTAGGTTCCAGCAGAGATTTTAGACAACTTGGCCAGGATTGTGGAGTTTCAACCCATTTTTTTAAAAATTCATTTTCCTTCAGGGGCACTCATACAAGTGACTTTATAAATGTATTCTTAAAATAATTTTGAAATATAGGATTCCTTAGCAATGCCAAAAATCACTTGCTTTTTATCTCAGAAAAATAATATAGTTGATTAGTGATGGTGAAATGAGTCTATATTTTTTTCATTGTCCTATTCAGTATGCTTTGAGATTTCCTGGGTACTGAACAAATTACATTCTCAGTTCTCTTGATTTTAAATTAATGTGCAAGAAAGGCTTAAACTTTTTTAAAATATATTTTTATTGATTTTTTACAGAGAGGAAGGGAGAGGGATATAGTGTTAGAAACATCAATGAGAGAGAAACATTGATCAGCTGCCTCCTACACACCCACTACTGGGGATGTGCCCACAACCAAGGTACATGCCCTTGACTGGAATCAAACCTGGGACCCTTCAGTCCGCAGGCCGACACTCTATCCACTGAGCCAAACAGGTTAGGGCAAGGGCTTAAACTTTTTATGTCAACAATTATATATTTACCCCCCCCCCCTTTTTTTTTAATATGCCTAAACTTGATATACACTGATTCAAGGGATTAGAATCTCAGTTATACCTTACCATCTTTAACATGTTTCCTCTTCTTTAAAGTGGGGCTGGATTTGCCTGCCTAATGATCATTTCTTTATAAATTAGTTTATAAAGTTAATTACCTGTCAAATGTGAAGCTTATGAACGTTTATGGATGTATCTTTAAGAATTACAATTATATTGCTGAAACCGGTTTGGCTCAGTGGATAGAGCGTCAGCCTGCGGACTGAAGGGTCCCAGGTTCGATTCCGGTCAAGGGCATGTACCCTGGTTGTGGGCACATCCCCAGTAGGAGGGTGTGCAGGAGGCAGCTGATCGATGTTTCTCTTTCATCGATGTTTCTAGCTCTCTATCCTTCTTCCTTCCTCTCTGTGAAAAATCAATAAAATATATTTTAAAAAAAAGAATTATCATTATAATTCCATATATCCCTATTATAGATGCATAGTGTAATTTCTTACTGTAAAATCTCATTTAACCCTTTGCACTTGCTTGCTTTTTTCTCAATTCCTTTATTCTACTCGGGATTTAATTTTTTAAATACCCCAGATTTTACAAAGCGCGGCAGTAGAATAAAAAACTGGAGTTTCTTTTCATACAAACTTATTTATTTGGATTTTTTTATATTTCAAATTATTGATACATTCAAAGAGTAATTTTAATCTCGACATCCGAGTGCAAAAGGTTAAACCTCACTTCCTCCAGGAAATAGTGCATTGCCTTCCCATGTGATTATGTTATGACTAGAGGCCCAGTGCACAAAATTTGTGCACTGGCGTGGGGTGGGCGGATCCCTCAGCCCAGCCTGCATCCTCTTGCAGTCTGGGAGCCCTCACTCCTTACCACCTGCTTGCTCACTGCTCCTTACCACTCAGCTCACTGCTCCTTAGCACTGCTGCGGAGGCAGGAGAGGCTCCCGCCACTGCTGCTGCACTCGCCAGCTGTGAGTCCAGCTTCTGGCTGAGCAGCGCTCCCCCTGTGGTAGTGCACTGACCACCAGGGGGCAGCTCCTGCGTTGAGTGTCTGGCCCCTGGTGGTCAGTGCGCATCCGATCATTCTGGTCATTCCGCAGTAATGGTCGCTTAGGCTTTTATTATATAAACTAGGGGCCCAGTGCACGAATTTGTGCACCTTGAAAAGAACTGTGGGCCACGAGGATGCAGTGGGCACAAAGGGCGGGGCTTGATCCATCCTCTGCACCCCCTGCCCGGCCCCTTCCATCATAGCCCCTGGTCCCCTCTCTGCTGGCAGCCCCGTTCCCACTACCACTGCTCCTATGTGCTGCCAGCCATGATTGCCTCTCAGGAGCAGGGGGAGGTGGAGCAGGCCTCTGGGGTGATTGGGGCCAGCAGTCGCTGCTCACACCTGTGGACAGCACCAAGCAATTGGGGCCGGCGCCAGGTGCCGGCAGCAGGTGCAAGCGCTGGACAGGACTGCGGCACACAGGAGCAAAGAATTTTCAGTAACCACCAGAGGCTTGCCCCAATGACAGCGAATGGCATCCCCCTTGGTCTGGTGCCCCCGCTCACCTGCTCCACAATCCCACCGCAGCTGATGCCCGCCCTATTCCACGCGCACCCTCTGGTGGTCAGCACATGTCATAGCATCCAGTTTTTCAGTTGTTCCGCCATTCAGTCTATTTGCATATTAGGGTTTTATATATATAGATACTTTGTTCTGGGCTCTAAAAGAACCAAGTCCTTTTCCCCATCTGGAATCTTTTCCCCATTTATTGTAATTGTTGGTTTAGTCACCTTCATTGTCTGATAAAATGAAAGCTCTTAGAGAACAAGGATTTTTTCTCACCAATATATCCCACATGTGCCTAGGAAAATAGTAAAAGTCTAATAAATCCTTGTAGAATGAAAGAAAAGTCAAAGCTAGAGCTTTTTCTCCATTTTACTAAAGTTCATTTTCATTACTGAGTATTATTACTTAAAAAATGAATTTTATCCTCATTTGTCATATAAGCAGCCCAGACATTCTCTCTCTCTCTCTCTCTCTCTCTCTCTCTCTCTCTCTCTCTCTCTCTCTCTCTCAACTGGCCCACCCCTCATTTGGAATATATCTTCAATAAACCCCATTTTGCTTTACTTAAAAAACACATAAATATGAACATTTTGCATAGAAAATGCAATAATAATAACAATGAAACAATATCATTAAAATGCCTTCACAATATATCTGCCTAGAAAACCAGTGTCTTTGAATGAACATCATCAAGAAGATACACTTCAGAGTTACCACACATGTTGAGTTGTTGTTAGTTACATATTATTCTCCAAAGATGTCATCTTACCAAAGACAGCCTTTCCCTAAGAAGATGATTCCTTACTTAAAGAAGCAAAAAATATGTCTATTTTCTGGCCTTGATAGAAAAAGAATTTACAAGACAGGATCAGAAAAGGAAGTAAAACAAATCTATAAGAAAATTTATAATAAAATATCAAGACTGCTCGGGTGCATTAATAATTTTTTTTAAATTCTCAAGGTTTCCTAAGTGAAGTCACATATAATTTGGTCTTTCTCATGATGAATGCCAAGCCAATTTTCATTTAAACAAACAATATGATTTGTGAATAGGTTTTATGGTTATTATCTTGACACTAAAGCTTATGCACAATTTAATTAGTAAATTGGAAAATTCAAAGGAAATTGAGGATGCAAGCATTATCTCCCTTTTCTCCTCTTTTCTCCCACACTTCACTTCCTGGGAGAAGATGGGGAATTCATATAGTTTTTAAATTTTTACTCAACATATACCCATCTACAGAATTTGAGGGTTAAAAATATTGACCATGACTTTTTGTGCTCTTTATGTACTGACCATTTAGGAAATACTTGACATGTTGTGTATATTCCAGAAATGTTTAATTGATGAATGAGTGAAAAACCATTTTTATAACTATCAGTTATATTTGAAATCACACTAAACTTTTCAAAAATCTTACTCTCCTTACAAATATGTATTTGATTACCAATATATCTAATAATACTTAGCAGAGGAAAATAAACCTTATTTATGGATAAGAACCTAGCTTTTTTCAGTGGATTGAATCCAATGCACCCTCCTTGTCATCTCCTGCTCTTATGGTTTCTCTTTTCTTTTAATTTTTTAAAAAATACATTTTTATTAATTTTTTAGGGAGAGAAGAGGGAAGATGTAGAGAGGGAGGGAAGGAGGGAGGGAGGAGAGAGAGAGAGAGAGAGAGAGAGAGAGAGAGAGAGAGAGAGAGAGAGAGAGAGAGGAGGGAAGGGAAGGGAAGGGAAGGGAAGGGAAGGGAAGGGAAGAGAGAGGAGAGGAGAGAGAGAGAAGAGAGGAGAAGAGAGGAGAAGAGAAAAATATTGATGTGTGAGAGAAACATAAACCAGTTGCCAATTGGGGACAAAACCCACAATCTGTGACCTGACTGGGAATCAAATTGGTGACCTTGGTGGATGGGACAACACTCAACCAACTGAGCCACACTGGCCAGGGAACTTATGGTTTCTTTGCAGCAGTGTGTCATTAGTATTATTACTGAAACTCCTTTTTAAAAAATCATTAGCTTCTTTATGAGGAACAAAATGAAAAACAAAAGAAAAACAAACAAATCTCAGAACAAAGAGTTCTATCTACCCTCAATTAGAGCAGATGTCTTCTTTCCCATATTTGCCCAATTGCATCTACCTGATTTAATGCTCTTTATACAGAACTATCTTCCTCTCAATATCACCAAGTATAGATTCAAAGCAAAACAATTTTAATCAAATTCACAGGCAGATTATAGTCGCCTTGCCACTTCCTCTTATCACAATTGACCAGAACTGTGGTACTGCCATGCTTTATAGAGCTTTAGAATAATTTTCTTTGATGCACATTTCATATCATTTTGAAATGATATAGCCTGTTTAAAAATATGTTTTATAAAATCAATTCTTTCTCCTGTCTTAATAACTCGAGAATATTGGACAGTACAATTTTTTAAAGTTATTTATTTCCATCTTTTTGCCTTTGAAATTTCCTTTATATTGAAATTTGGAGAAAACACTATTAATTTTCATCTGTGTTTCAAAGTAACTTTACTTATCCCAAATATATTTTAAAAATACTACAAAGTATATATCATCTGCAGTTATCTTTCAAAATGTCTCCTAGAAATAGTCAAAATTAGCAAAAGCAGTTAATCCAAAATACAAAGAATTTTACAGTAAAATTGAAAATGTTGATTTTTTTTTAAAGTTTGCAAATAATCTTTAAAAATTTTAAGGTATAACATGTACTCAAAAAAGTATATAAAAATCAGGCAGTCTAGACAAGAATAATAATAATAATAGAATGAACACCCATTAGCTTAATATATAAAATATTCATCAGTGTCTTGGAAACTATTTTAATATCCCTGCTAGCTGGAAAACTTTGTTTTTCCTATCCCAGGAGGTAACTGCTATTTCCTTGCTTTTCTTTATAATTTGTATTATTTATCCCTTAGCAGTTTCACACTTATTGTTTAGTTTTGAAAACCTAAATGATAAATCCAAACCTTGGTATGTGGGAGGCAGTTAGGCAGACATGAGCAGAGCAAGGATGATGGGCCAGGTACAGGTCAGCAGGGTGGAAAGCCCCAGGTGCCTAGCAGAGGACAACTGTAGGATGGGACCTCCCCGCAAGGATGACCTTGGTCATGAGGTTTGGACCCCCTGACCTTTCTTCCCTAAAGATAACATCTAGGCTTCAGTTGCATTTCAGCTCTAGGCCCAGAAAAACAGCAAAATCAGGCAAGAGACCCCATGGCTGACCTCAGGACCAGCTGCATTGACTAATGACCCACTGCCCTGGTGCTGACGAATCAATCAGTGGAGACCTAGATCCTGAAAGGATACACTTCGAAAGCTGCTGAATGTTCTAATAAGATCTTCCCCTGGGCCCTAGCCCAGTGGTCGGCAAACTGCGGCTCGCGAGCTGCGGTTTGCCACTCTGTTGACTAATGAGTTTGCCGACCACTGGGATAGGGGCTTAATCACAAGGAACAACAGCCTGTAATTATTGGAATCCAGAGTCTAGCTGGTTTGGCTCAGTGGACAGAGCATCAGCCTGAGGACTGAAGGGTCCGGGGTTTGATTTCTGTCAAAGGCACAGGCCCAGGTTGTGGGCTCAATCCCCAGTAGGGGGCGTGCAGGAGGCAGCTGATCAATGATTCTCATCACTGATGTTTCTCCTTCTCCCTTCCTCTCTGAAATCAATAAAAATAATAAAAATAAAGCTTCCCCTGAGACCTCCCCCAAAATCTCCATCCTTAAAACCCTTAGGACAGAGAACCCATGCGCTCTCCCTCCTGGGAGCTGGTCCATGCCTGTGCCTTTCCCGTTCTTTTAAGATTCCCTTTCCCTCCCTCTCCACCCCGCCTCCCCCCATTACCATTACATTCCTCACTCCCAAGCTCCAAGGGCCCTTTATTTCTATAACTGGTTTCCTAAGCCCATTTCTTCTAGGAATTACTTCTTCTACTTCTGTGATTTACCAAATAAATGTTCTCTTATAGTTTGGGTCTTGGCTCTGAATTCTTTCCTGGCCAGAACCCAAGTACTGAGGTTGCTGAACCCAGATCCAGACCAACCCCATCCGTCTCACACCTAGTGCCGTTCCAGCCGCCTAGGACAGATAATGGACAGAAAGGACTATGTTGCCAATGTTACATATACCTTCCAAGGAGAACAGAAACTGAACAGAATTTGTACGAATTGCTTCCGTTTCCCTGAGACTTTTATTATTAATCCTTTCCCAAGGATATGCTCTTGCTCCAATTTAGTCTTATTGGAATTTACAGTTTAAAGAGACCAATTGTACGGTATGTGAATTACATCTCAATAAGGCTGTTGGGGGGAAAAAGCAAACTAGAACATTATAATTCTGAAGGGTCATAATAGGTTAGTATTTAACTTGATTGCTTTCTTCACCATGATCAACCTTTTTTAAAACATTCTGTACATAGCAGTACAATACTGAGCACTTTCGCAGCCACCATTTTCTTTCAGAACTTTTGGAGATTAGGAGTGCTGATGCAATATTAGGTACATATTTTTTTTTTTAGGAACACCCCTCTAACCCCCCCCCCCGCCCCCCCGCCCCAGAAAGACTGGGCCAGTAGTGGGCATTTCCTTGAGAGTATAGAGGGCCAGGAAAGCATCCTTTTTTTTTTTTAGACATTTTCTGTCAAAATGACAATACAATAGACACATAAAAAGAGTCCTAGCATTCGTTCTAAAGACCTCGTTTTGGAAGTTTTTAGAGTGTTAAACTCTTCAGAGTATCTCCATCCCCATGCCTACAGCATTGGTGTAGGTTCTGGTAGACAAGCCTCGCCAGGACGTTCCCAAAGCATTGCAGCTGTGGGGGGGGGAAACGGGGTCCCCGCTCCCTGACCACCTCCAACCATGGCCGTGCACCCACGCGCTGCGGCGGGTTGCGGCCACATCCGAGTGGAACGGAAAGGAAGTTTTACACACTCAGGTGCTAGCACGTGGGGAGAGGGCCGGGCCCGACTGCGCCAGGTAGGGAACTGTGGACTCTGGCTCAGGAGCAGCCCACCGATTTATTTTTTATTTATTTTATCTTTTTAAAGAGATAGGAGAAAGGATTTGGAGCACATAGTATGTTCATTTTTTAGGCTCTCTTCTCCCCTCGAAAGTCTGTGTCCGTGGGCAGGTGGAGCGCCCCAGGTCGCTCTTCCCTCGGGGCGGCCACCACGCCAGGCTACCAGCACTTGCCCCAGTGGTGGGGCCAGACCACAGAGAGTCGTGGGACCGAGAGGAGAGGGGCAGGCGGGGTCCGGTGGCTCCTTTCCCGGGGCTGCAGGGAGGGCCTGGCTGCGGCGGGCGACCCGCGGGGAGCGGGAGGGGGGGGGGGGCGGGGACGCTCGGGCGGGTCAACAAAGGTCGGCGATTGTTCCGGGAGGAAAACCGGGCGTGGGCGGCGGCGCGCAGAGCCCGGGGCGGGTGATGTAAAGAGTGGAGGGATCTCTCCCGGGGAGAGTCGGGGCAGCGCGGCGAGACCCCCAGGGGTGTGGGGCGGGGTGTTCCAGTCCCCGCCCTATTTCCCCGCCCCTCCCCCCCGCCTCCTGCACGCCCCTCCCCCGCCTCCCCGCTGGTTGGAAAGTTTCTAGAACCTCTTCCCAGCGGCCTTTGCGGTTCCAACATGGCGGAGCTGACGGTGGAGGTTCGCGGCTCCAACGGGGCTTTCTACAAGGTACCCTCCTGCCGCTGTGTCGGGTCTTCTGGCGGCCGGGGCGGGTTTGGGGGAGGCTTGGTGGTACCGGGGAGTGAGGTTTGGAGTCGACCAAGGGTGGCCGGGCAAACGCCCGAGGCCGCGGGGTTCCCTTGCTTCTCCCCCCCGCTCCGCCCGCGGTTTAACGGTCTCGGGGTCCGGCTCTCCGTTATGTTTTTGAAACAAACGTCGGACACGGCTTGCGTTTTTCCTCCTCGTGAACCTCTCCCTGGGGCGCCAGTGCGGGCCTCGGCCGGCCGGTGAGGAGGGGCCGAGTCCCTGCCGGGAGGGAGCAGGCCCGAGCGCCGCGCGGTGGGGGAGCCTGAGGGGAGGTGGGGGGATTGTGTGGTCACAGCCGCGCTCCCGCCCCTCGGACGGGCCGAGCGGGAGCGCCGCGCCGGCCGCGCCGACCCCTCCCCACCCTTTCGGGGGCCGCGGGGCGGGGGGGCGCGTCGCGGAATCTGAGGAATTCACCTTTGTCCTAGGATGTGGGGCTAATAAACTTGAGTGTCTGAAGGAGAAGCGGGCGCTCCATTTGAGGGTCAGAATCCGAAGGGAGAAAAAACTAGAATACCTTGAAATGTGGCGGGCTGAAATCTTTTTCTTTTTTTTAATTTTTTTATTTTTATTTTTTTTTTTTTTTTGCGGCCTGGGAAATTGGGCGGCGCCTGAGCCCCTCTAGTAAGGAAGAAAAGGCGAGACTTGCCGGCTTTCAAGTCATGATTTAAAATGTGAAATGGGTCAGGGGGAAACCAGGTAGGGAAGTGACCATTTTCTTTATGGCAAGTACCCAGTGGTTTGGGAAGGGGTTGAGTTTTGTGGGGTTTTTTTTTCCTCCCCCACGAGGGTTTTTTTTTGTTTGTTTGTTTCCATTGGGAGGAAGGAGATTCGTTACTGCGGGATGGGAGCTGGGAAAGGGACGAGGAATTCGAGAGCAGAAGAACTTGGTAGGGGCTTCGAGTGCAGGGGGTCCCGGAGCTGAAGACGAAATCCTTCCAGTTTAGTTCTGCCATGGGAACGGCCTCCTCCCGAATCTCCCCTTTCTCCCAAAGTCTGCCGAGACGTTACCAGATCAATACAAAACCTCCCCAGCTGTTGTCTGTCAGTCAGTCTCGCTAAGCCAGCATCTCAAATGTTTGAGAGCTCTGGCTATTTTTACGAAGGGGCCTTCTCCTAATACAGGAGCGCTGTGCATACGCAGGACTTACTCTCTCCCCGTTTCATTTCAGCGAACCTGTTATCCCACGGAGTTTTACTTTTGTTTGGTGGTCAAAATTTCCCGTTTTCAGCGAGTTTTTCCCCCCTCCCTTTCCCGGTTTACGGATTAGCTATGGAGATGTGGTTTGAGCTGTCACCTGTAACAGCATAGTGGGAAATCACAGTTGGCGTCTAAAGGATCTCCCTCTGCTTTTGACAACTTTACCTCTAGCCTTAGGTGATCAGCAAAGTAAAAAGGGTGTGGTGGGAAGAAATTTTAATGCATGACTAGTTACATTAGCCGTCTAGGTTTAACACTCGGTGTCAGACAGGCCCTGGCTGGGTAGCTCAGTTGGGTTGAGGGTCCTCCCAACTTGCCAGGGTTGCTGGTTCCATCCTGGGTCAGGGCATAGACAAGAACCAACCTGTGAATGCATAAATAAATGGAATAACGAATTGATGTTTTCCTCTCTTTCTTAAACCAATCAGTAAAGAAACAAACTTTAGTGTCAGACAAAGGGACCTAAGTAAACTTTGAGTAGATACTTGATTGACTTCTGCTCTTATTGAAACCTAGAGGTTGCCTCTGTGAATGAGTGCAGGCACAATGCACAAAGAATGGGCTTACCATACTTTTTCTGTCGAGGGTAAATAAGGTTGGTAAGCTTTGCATCAATACTCTCTCACCTTTGGAAAAGTTTAATTTATCACTATTTGATTACACACTTCTTGTGTAATGGAGGCATGCTTTTTTTTGTGTCATACTGAAAAGGACTATTTTGTCTTAAATTATTTTGCAGCATGTAGATGGTAGAACACCATTGCTTTTTTGCTAAGTATATTTTATGTCGATTGCTACACAAGATAGCCTTCATTTCTTTTTTCTACAACTCATTTGTGATCATCATTGAAAGTTTTCGTCAAGACTGTTTACAGTCTTTCTTTGGCTTCTCGGTATCAAGTCACAATAAGTCAAATGTCCCTATTTTGGAACTCTAAAGGTACCTATTATTTATCCTTAACCACGTATCTGCTAGATTCTACTTAGACTTTGATTCAGTTACTCTGTGTTACCTAACAAAGAAGTGGTTCTTTGGCAAAGGTTGGGAAGGACCCCTTAGCCACGTTTTTATGTACTAAAATAATTGCATTTGAACATTTGAATTTTACTCTTGCCATAATCCACGGGTACATGCATTTTGTGGAAATTGTGGTCTAAAAAACTCCAGAAGAGAGAACGGTGAAGTAGAAGGAAGTCCTGGATTTGAAGTTAAATAAATGGGAATTCTTGGGTCTGTACTTCAGCTTACCATTATTTAGGAATGGACCCTGAACAGACCTCTCTGGGCCTGTTGTCTTTTGTGTAAAATGAGGGGATTGAAAGAGCTCAGGGTCCCCAATATTTTTTTTTTTCTCCTACTTGGAAAAATTGGCTTAACACACAAGCACTTTTTTACTTTTAACTATGTAAATTTAGATTAATTTGAATATAGTAAAATTCACCTTTTTTGAAACACAATTTTATGAGCTTTGATAAATGCTCACAATTGTGTAACCATCACCAGGATGAAGAGATAGAATAGTTTCACCATCCCCAAAATTTCCTTTATTCCCCTTTGTAGTTAACTTCTCTCTTAGGTTGTTTTCTGTTCCCATAGTTTTGCATTTTTCAGAATGTCCTCTATTTGTAGAATCATACACATTATAGCATTTTGAGTGTGGCTTCTTTCATTTAGTGTAGCAGCAATTGAAATTATTTTTTTTTCTAATTTAAATAATGCATGGTTAGTTAGGGAATTTAGGAAACTGATCAGATATTGCCTTGAGAATAACAGCTAACATTTTGGTGTATTTTTTCTTTCAGTTGTGTTTCTCAATGTATAGGTGATTGATTTTCCTTTTTCTCCCCTTCCGTCCGTATGCACAGACACACACTTGGATCTAAATGTGAATTGCCAGTGGCCCTGGCTGGTTTGCTCAATGATTAGAGCATGGACCCACGGTCCAAAGGGTCAAGGTTTCGATTCCTGGTCTAGGGCATGTACCTCGATTGTGGGTTTGATCCCCTGACTGGTCTGGGCTCTTGCAGGAGGCAACCAATTGATGTTTCTCTCTCTTTTTTCCTCTCTCTCCCTCTTTGACTATATAATTGACTACAAAACAAATTTTAAAGTATATTTTCAAAATCTTATTAACTTAGCTTAATTTAATATTAAAATGAAATTTGATAATAATTAAGTTATACAAGGTTAGCATCACTAATGATGATGACCAATGGGGCAATAGTGAAGGAGTTGTATTCTGAGAGTGTAATGACTTCACAGTTAGTATACGTTAGTGTTGATTTCTTTGTGGAGATTAGTTGATGAAAAAGTGGTGGCTGTCAATAATACTAGGAACACTTAATAACATATAATTCCAGGTATTTTAAAGATAATTTTTAGTTTCACATGTTTAAAATGTGATTTTTATAAAAATGTAAAAGAACTAAGACTTAACTAAATGAAAAAGGCCAACTAACAATTTTTAAAAATTAAATACTTCTCCTGTAGTTTTGTTTTTATAAGAACAGCACGATTATGAAAACTCTGAAAAAATTAATAAAACTATCTATCTATAGATATATTGCCAAGGCCTTGGCTTTATTTACTTACAGAAAGCATGCTTTTTCCATATTTTTACTTTTTTTGCAGCAGCATATTTCCAATACCATATTTGTTTGCCTTCTGTGAGTTAGGTAATAGTTTTCTATGAGTGCCTGTTATTGACTAGATATTCTGTGTCACTTATGCATGTATTTCCTGATTTTCTCTCAAGGATTCCATGAGGTATGTGGTATCCTATCTCCATTTTACATTTTAGGAAACTGACATGATTAACTTGTCCAAGGTAACACTATAGCTGAAGTGAGATTTAACTCTAGGGCTTCTCACTTCCAATTGCCTTGTTGAGCATAATATTAGTTCTTCAAAGGAAATTTTAGAGTAGTGAGCTTACATTTCAGTTACAAATACAGGGCAGACATGTGACTGGATAACAACTGGAGAAGTGAGTTCTCTACCACAATGTTAAAGATGTAGCAAACTAGTTTTTGTTGTGTTTTTTTTGTTTTTGTTTGTTTAGTGGGAAGAGCAATATGCCTTCCATCTTCCATGTCTGACCCCTAATTCTTGTACTGGCTGGTTGTGAGACCTTGATATTTTTCATTTGCAGTATGAGACGATTGGAGTGGTGGAATCTGCTAGATTCTGTTCACATCTAGCTCTAACAACAATAACACCTATTATTTATTGAGCATGCAAACTATCAGATGGTGCAGGTACTTTACATGAATTTATCTCAGTCCTTTTATTCACAATGAAGGGGAGATCATGTTATCAATTAAGGAAACTGAGGCTATAAGTGATTGTAGGTCCATAAAATTAATAGGAGGCTGATTCAAGATTCATACTGATCTTTCTGACTCTAGAGAGCCTGATGTCTGTCATCACTACAGTATTTTTTTTTTTGGAAGTACAAGTATTATATGGTTTATCCAATTATTTTTAACTAGAGGCACAGTGCATGAATTTGTGCACGGGTGGGGTCTGGCTGGCACACCCCAATGGGGGCCCATCGGGCCTGGCTGGTGGGAGGGAGGAGCCATGGGCAGTTGGCCGGCTGACCCCACCCCCGATTGGGGTGTTGGGGGCCAGGCCAGCCAGGGGGGGAGGGGGCTGATTGGGACCCTGGATCAGACTGGTTGGCTACCGCAGTGCATGTCATAGCCACCGGTGTTTCTGGTCGCTCTGATCGTTCAGCCGTTCTGGTCTCTGGGCTTTTATATATACATATATAGATTACAAATTACTAATTAATACAGTGGAAGTCAGGAGGACTGAATTGTGAGGATTCCTGAAAAAATGATTTGAGCTATGTCTTCACTTTACAAAAATCTACTTTTTAGCCACATCACTGTAGTTCAGTAGTTGAGCATTGACATATGAACCAGGAGGTCACAGTTCAATTCCTGGTCAGAGCACATGCCCAGGTTTTGAGCTCATTCCCCAGGAGAGGGCATGCAGGAAGCAGCTGATAGATGATTCTCTCTCATTGATGTTTCTATCTCTCCCTATTCCTTCCTCACTGGAATCACTAAAAACTTTTTTTTTTTAAATCTCTTTACAACAAGCATGTCAAACTCAAAGGCTAACACGGGCCAAATAAACAAGGTTTAAGTTGATGTGGGCCGCAAAAAAACAAAAGCTTCAGTTTTCATAGAAACGTAGGCTTATTTCGATAGAGACATGCTGAATACAAAGGGCTGAAACAAATGAGTAATTGTTAACATAAAATAATAGAACATTTTAATAAAAATTGTTTTTTCTTGAACATTAACTTACCAGACACTGAATAACTGCACAAATTAATAAGCGCAACACAAATAAACCTATTTTTCTTGTGCTCCGAAAGCAAAATATTTCCTGTTGCGCACACCAAACAAGTCAGCACAAGACTAATGACGTGGCAATCAGCTGCTAAAATATCTGCTGCTAGTATTAGTGAAGAGAAATGGTGTGCCTGCGCATAAGGGAAAGGAATGCAACACGATTATAGTAATCAGTCATTAGCGAACATTGTAGTTCTGAGTTGAGGTGTGCTTTAGCTGTACAATCCATACTACATTTCAGAGACTTAGTATGAAAAAAATCATACGTATCATAATTTTAAAATACTGATTACATGTTGAAATATTTTGGATATGTTGGATTAAATTGTAAGATTTTTACCTGTTTTTATTTTAATGTAGCTACTAGAAATTTTAAAACTTGATGTGTGGCTTAAATTATAATTTGTGCTGGGTATAACTATTCACGTGTTTATATCATCCTCAATTGTTAGCTTTATATTGTGCAAAGTATTTGGGAGAATATTTGAAATATCCTATATAATAAAAGCCTAATATGCAAATTGTCCCCTCGGGGCAGTCGTTCGACCGGGAGTTCTACCGCTTGCTATGACGTGTGCTGACCACCAGGGGGTGGTACAGAACATGGCGGGCGTTGGTGACGTGCTGTGACCTCTCACCTGCCACCTGGGGGTGGGGGTGATGAGGACGGAGTTGTGGTGAGAATGCGGTGTGTCTGCCGAGCTCACTCTCACTTCTGCTACCCTCCACTGGGACGCCAGGGCTCGCGTGCCAGGGAAGCCGCCGTGCTCAGGTGCCAGGCGCCTGCAAGGAGCCCACCCCGTACATGTGCGGCCTCTTCTGGGTGAGCCAGGCCACAGCCGCTGGGACCACAGGGGCCAGTCTGCGAGGCTGGCTGGGAGAGAACGTGCTGCCTCCCCCCCACCCCCAGCTTCCATGCGGTGCCACTGAGCAGCCCAGAGGCCCATGCTGCACCCCGGGCCGCAACGTCCGGCCGTGCTCACTGCATCTCCGCATGGGGGCTCGGGCACCGTGACTCAGGTGGAAGGGGGTGCACGGGGGCCCAGGTGTTGCCCAGGGCCGAGAGGTCAGCTGGGACCTGCCTTTTCCATGCCAGATGCTTGTGCTTCGATGCTGGCCAGGCAAAGGGACGACACCCGTGCACAAATTTCATGCACCGGGCCTCTAGTTTTATATACATGCATACGTAGTATGAAACTTTTTTTAATAATGTGGCATTTCTTGGTGGTAATCGTGCCACGTAACATTTTTTTTAGGGTGCCAGAGCTTTTTTAACAAAAGTTTTATTTCCAATTACAGTAGATGTACCATACTATATTAGTTTCAGGTGTGCTACAGTGTTTAGACATTTATATACCTTCTGAAGTGATAACGCCAATAAGTCTAGTGTTCATGTGACACCATACATAGATATTGCAATATTATTGACTATGTTTAGAAGATTCTTTGGCAGATCTTTAGCAAATAGTAAAACTGTTTTGATGGTTATTAAATTTTCTAGGACCAAATCTTCAAAAATAAAAAATAAAAACAGCTCAAGCAAAACAAAAGCAATACTAGGCATTACTTTGTTACTCTGAGCATGTATATTTAGATGTATAACAATCCTTTTATTATTTTAAAGAAGCCAAAAGAATGGCAAAAATTGAACCAACATTAAATCTGAGTAAAATACCAAATATTTTGTCTCTCATACTGTAGCTTCAACACCTTTTGCTTAGTTTTCTTTGAGGTTGAGTCTCTCCCAGTAATAACTAATGGAGTTTATAGATATTGTTGGCAAAGGAACATGCATTCCCCTGGCAAGATTTCTTCAGGATAATTAGTCATATTAAAACTTTTCTTCCTTTCCCATGTTATAACTGTTTGGTTTTATAGTTTTTCAGGTTATTTTCAAGTCTCAGGTTTTTCAATAACTTTGTGTGTGTACTTAGTAATAGTAAGCCTTCAATACATATTGAATGAACAAATGAATCAGTTATTCTTGACTTTTGGACACTTGTCTGATATACTGTTAGACTTATACATTATAGCATTGCATGTATATAAAACTAACTTTATCATTTTAAATTTTGATTCAAACAACTTAAATTGGCTTTTTTTTTTTTTTAGGGGTTACCTATTAATTCTGGTCAAGTTCAGATATTGTTACAACTTCATGCATACAGAAAGAACTATTGGGAACTTCAGCTCTTTGCAATAGGAAAGTCATAATAGTTTTGGGTGGCCATTTGGAACCACTAAATCATTCCATTTTAAGGTGAACTGTTGGATGTTACAAACTTGTGAAATTAACAGGCAAAGAACATTACTGGTATGCAAGCATTAGTAGGTACTTATGCATTCTTATGAAATTTTCATACCTTCATTGTCATTTTATTTAGAACACTTAAATGTTCAATACTAAAGAATGCTGAAGGCTTACCTTGAATAACTTTTTTCCTTAATATAACTTATTCCATAATGATGTAATAATTTATATATAACATGATTAGTAAATTTGCAGATTTTTTTTATTTGTGGGATGTGTCCATTGATTTAAAATAATTTCTGTTTGTAGATTAGTTTATCTTTTAAAAAGTGTATTGTTTGAAGCTACTTTTTATTTTTTAAAGAGATTTGCAAAGTTTATTTGAAAATTCATAATTGTAACAGGACATTTTAACATGTTTTCTCAGGGAATTAAAAACAATATTTGGTAGAATATAACAGCTGAGAAAACAGTTAATAAAATATTTTTATGAAATACCTACAGAAGTGTTCATTTGACTACCCCCCAAAATATATGTACTTTTAATCATATCCAGTCAAACAATTGAAAATATATTGAGGGAACGCCCACAGTCTTCCTGATGACAGGAGGAAGGTGCTTATTCTCACACGTAAGGACCAGGTCAGTGCAGCAGTGCACATGCAGCTGAGAAACAAACGCCAATGTCCTTTTTGACTGCACCATTGTAGATGTAATGGCAAATCAGGAAAGCATACCCACTGACACTGTTAACTGCAGAAGGTGTTTCCTATACAAATTAGACCATGTCTACATATATAAAAGCCTAAGCGACCGAAGGACTGGTCAACTGGTCACTATGAAATGCACTGACCACCAGGAGGCAGATGCTCAATGCAAGAGCTGCCCTCTGGTGGTCAGTGCACTCCTACAGTGGTAGTGCCGCTCAGCTGACCACCCATCCTAGCGGTCCACTAGCCTGGCAGCAGCCACTCACTACTCAGTAGTCCTGCAGGTCCAATCTCCAGAGAACGGGCCAGGCACTGACAGGCTGGCACCGCTGGCCTCCTGGAAATCAGCCTTAGGCACCATGGCCGCTTCTGCTCCCTAGATGCTCCGCAAGGAAGAAAGGATATAAAAGCGGCCACCAGGTGGTTCCCAACAACCGGGGCGAACGTCAGTGGAATGGATCTGGATCCCAGTCCTGCAAGGGTGTCCCACCACCCGCCCAGAGGGCTGATTGCGTCCTGGCCGCACCCCCACCCTCCTTGGGACAGGCGCCATACGCAGGGCTCACAGCTGGCCAGTGCTGCTTTGGTGACGCGGCCTCTTCTGCTTAGGACTGACTGGGCGCAAGCTGGTGGCAGGCACAGAGGCTGGGATGAGCAGGAGTGGCAGGCAGGAGCGGCAGTGGACTGCCGGGTTTTAGCCCAATCCCCGCTGGCCATGCTGAAGGACCCCACCCGTGCGGATTTGTGCACCGGGCCTCTAGTACAGATATAATCTAGAGAAGAGGGGAATTAGACATAAACACGGGAGTTTGAATCAGTTACCTGGTGAAGTTAAGACTTTTTTAATTGCAGCAACAGTCTTGAATGTTTGTGCTTGTTATTGGAATCAAATTACAGCTTAGATCTTTTAAGTGTAAACATAAAACAAGTCTGTTACTTTAAAAGTAGATTTGAGGTCCCTAGAGATAGAAAAATTAAAGATGTGCCGAGTAGTAATGTATATACTAGATGCTGTAAGGAAAAAATGCTGACTTAAGATCTAAACCCTAAAAATATTTATACATACATATACATACGTATAATTTTACACATGCGTAAGTATATTGCTTTATTGTAAGTTTTAAAAATACGTTTTGTGTGTGTGTGTGTGTGTGTGTGTGTGTGTGTGTTTAATTTCCGAGAGAGGAAGGGAGAGGGAGACAGGGATAGAAACAACAGTGATGAGAAAGAATCATTGATCAACTTCCTCCTGCACACCCCCTACTGGGGATAGAGCCCAAAACCCGGGTATGTGCCCTGACCAGGAATCAAACCTTGACCCTCCTGTTCATGGGTTGACATTCAACCACTGAGCCACACCAGCTGGGTGCTTTATTGTAATTATTTTCCTCCTCTAGGCTTCCTTTCACCACTTGATATCCTTTCTTCCCCATTTCATTTTAGGTAATCCATTTATAGCCAAGTATACATCATACCTGATTTGCCTACATACTCAGTAGAATTGTATATAGGTACACATTCAGATACTCGTGTATGTTTTTCCATACTCTATAAAAAGAAGATAATCTACATCTTGGCTCTTTTTACTTGGAATGTAATTATGTTTTAATGGTTATGTAATGTTTCACAGTAAGAATTACCATGAAATTCAGTCATTCCCCAGTTAGTAGACACTTGGTTCTCATTTTTTTGCTACTCCACATACCTGTTTCCATTGCATAGATTTCAAAGAGTGGGATAGCTTGTAGAAGGGAACTTTTTTTTTTTTTAACTCTAATAAATGTTAACAGATTAAATTTCCAAAAAGGCTTAGCACTTCCTTTTTCTTCCATCGGTGAATGTCAGCTCTTTTCTTTACATCTTGCCAGGAATGGGTTTTATAATCTTTGATCTTTGCCTGTCGGATGTAAAGGAGTATCTCATTGGAACTTTGACTTGCAGATCCCCACTTGTGAATTTTAGTATTTGTTGGCCACTTGGATTTACTTTTCCGTAAGTTGTCTGTCATTTGCCCATTTGCTTATTGGGATGTCATTTGTCCCTTTTTGAGATTGCTTAAGAGTCATTTATTGTAAGAGTTCCCCTCCACATCTATTATCTGTTGACATTCTGGTATCCCTGGCCATAGAGAACTTTAATTTTTTTTTTTTATATAGTAGTACTGAACTATTATTTCCCTGTTAAAGCTTCAGGGTTTCCAGTCCTGATTAAGACATCCTATGTTCAGACTATACATAGCATTTCTTAGGTTTCCTTATAGTGTTTCACTCATTCATTTTATATTTACTACATCAAGACTTATTTTTGAATATTTATAGGCAGTTGTATTAGCACCATGTATTAATGAGGAGTGGGGAGATGTGGGGGAATTGGTATTTGCTCTCTTTAGCCAAATCTTCCTCA
The DNA here is from genome assembly GCF_027574615.1 of Eptesicus fuscus. Classification (NCBI taxonomy): domain Eukaryota; kingdom Metazoa; phylum Chordata; class Mammalia; order Chiroptera; family Vespertilionidae; genus Eptesicus; species Eptesicus fuscus. Next base: position 39,724,982 of record NC_072475.1, read on the forward strand.
ATTCTAGGATTGGGATGGGAGGAGGATGTCCAACTCCAAGAAAGCTGGGTCTCATTCAGAGTTTATAGAATCTGCTGAGAATTGCCCCCAAAAGTCTCTTAGGTGCTTTGGGAAGACCATAGAGTCCTGAAGTGGGACATTGTGACTTGTTTTTGGGCAAATAAGTGAGTTAGGAGCCTTATTTTCCTTATCTTACTGTCCTGGGCCCTGTCTTTTGTTTTACCTACCACATAGTAAATAGTGGATTTGAGCCCGTCTTAATAGTGAAACCCCACTATACTATATTGTCTTTTAATAGATTTTTTTCCCTTTCCCTATTAATGAGTTATTTCTATATGTGCTAACTGAAACATTGCTTTATTATAAATTATTTAAATTGTGTGACATAAAAGCTCCAGGGAGATTTACCATGGTATTTATTGGGGGTTCGGGGGAGGGGTAGCTTTAAGTACCTCTAGCATACCTTTAAGTTCCTGGGAATACCTTCGTTTAAGATGCTTCAACTGTTTGCAAATTGAGACTCATATAAAACTAGGATTCGTTGGGTAATGGGGGAATAAGGACACATATGTAATACCTTAATCAATAAAGAAATTAAAAAACAAAACAAAAAAAACAAAAAACTAGGATTCGTGCACCAGTGGGGTCCCTTGGCCTGGCCTGTGCCCTCTCGCAATCCAGGAGATGTGGGAGAGCCGGTTTTGGCCCCATCCCCGCAGGCCAGGCCCAGGGATCCCACCTCGTGCACCCGGCCTCTAGTATGCTATATTCTAGTAAGATCTTTGGTTAATCTCTTCCTGCCCTCCCCCCTCTTCCCTTCCCTCTGAGATTCATCAGTCTGTTCCAATTTCCCATGCCTGTGGTTTCCCCCCTTGAGTTGAGCGTCTGCCCCATGGTGGTCAGTGCGCATCATAGCTACCGGCTGGTCGCTTAAGCTTTTATATATATATATATATATATATATATATATATGTGTATATATATATATATATATATATATGTATATATATAGGTAGATTGCTTAGGTTATGATGACCACTTATATCTGGGAAGCCCCCATTCGTTTTCTCAACCTAATAGAGTTTCTCATCTGAATTAAAAAACACACTTTTCTCAAATTTTCAAAGATGGTGCATAGCTAGTGCCATTCTATATGCATGGGAGAGAAGTTTAATTTATTATGGACAATGAATGCCTTAATGATTGGGCTCTTACAGACCTGTTGTGCTATATTCAGTTTTCTCTTTTTATTCCTGTAAATCGGATCATATGTGTGTAGAGTGCAAAGTAGGACAACAGATGATTCTGACTGTTGGCATGTTGATTGGAGGTGTAAAAGTAAGCCAAAGGTAGAGATGCCTCTAGTTGGAAGTTGGGTTTAGAGTCCAAGTACTAGATTATTTTTCCATTTGGGAAGTTAGTGGAAGATCCATACAACTTCATTGTATCAAAAATGGCATCAGGTATAAGAGGCATTAAGTGGAAATGTTGCCAATTAACCTGAGAGGTAGTCTTGATCTTTTAGAATTTTGTTGTAATGTAAGCATTACATTTAAACCAGTTAAAATAAATTTGGTTAAAACACCTTTACAGGTGATTATGTTTCTTCTTACAGTATCTTCTTCAGTGCCATGGAGAGCATTGATGTTGCAAGCAAACTTTAAAAGAGCTTTCCTCAATTATCTCCAGGATTTTCTTCCAAGAGTTTTTACCCACTCTGCAACTTTTAGTGCTGGCGCTTTCTTGATTTTATCAGAAGGTGTCAGCAGAACAACCTTCTGGTAAGAAACCTTAGTCTTTCCTAGAATGGTCCTTCATTGGTTTGCTCAATGAAATGTCAAGGTGTTGTCAAGTGTCAAAGGAAATTACAGGCAAACCAAGTTTGAGCATACTTTTTTTTTTTTTTAATTGATTTTAGAGAAAGAAGAAGGGGGGAGAGAGAGAAACATTGATTTGCTTTTCCACTTATTTATGCATTCATTGGTAGATTCTTGGATTTGACTGCCATATGGCTACCAGCTATTCTATGACCAGGAATCGAACCTGAAATCTTGATATATCAGTACGCTGCTCTAACCCAGTGGTCGGCAAACTCATTAGTCAACAGGGCCAAATATCAACAGTACAACGATTGAAATTTCTTTTGAGAGCCAAATTTTTAAAACTTTAACTTCTTCTAACACCACTTCTTCAAAATAGACTCGCCCAGGCCGTGGTATTTTGTGGAAGAGCCACACTCAAGGGGCCAAAGAGCCGCATGTGGCTCGCCAGCCGCTGTTTGCCGACCACAGCTCTAACCAGTTGAACTCCTGGCCAGGGCTTTGAGCAGACTTAAACAGTAACACTTATATTTATATCCTGACTGCCATATGGCTATCAGCTATTCTAAGATGCCATCTATCATTGTAAGAAGCATTCCGATTTCAGAGAGATTAAATCATTAGTATTGATGGGCTGAGAAGGTAGACTGTGGTCAGAGGATGAATCATTAAATAAATTGATAATTGATCAAAGGGTAACAAGTGATAAATCCATTGTGGCCATTCTTGGAAAACAAAAACCTGAGGCAAATTTTGTATAAATTATGCTATTAAACTTTTCATTTTTCTTTATAATCACATTTATCCACAACAGTAAACTCTACCTAATGTAGTTGGGAAAAATGGAGACTTAACCCAGTCAGATAGGCCCTATGTAGGACCTGATATATAGATAATTTATTCCAATCAGTTTATTTGTAGATTACAGTATTTAATCACCTTTGCTTCCATAATTAAGCCACCAACTAATATTTGGAGAAGGCAAAAAATATGGGTACTTCACTGCTGTGCCAAATAAGTGGAAAAATAAAGTCTGTAAATTTCACAACAGTGATCCTGAGAAAGAGTGTAAGAAGAGTTTTGGATCTTGGCTTCCACTCAACCTTTAACCCTTTGCACTCGCTTGCTTTTTTCTCGATTCCTTTATTCTAATGCTAACCATGTCGAGTCACACTTGACATCTGAGTGCAAAAGGTTAAGAATTCATGCTGTCCAGTTTCTGTTAGTAGTTTGCTGAGTAGTAAGGTTTTAAAGTTTCTGTTTCCTTATAAGGAATGTAAGTTAGGGTTGTAATGAATTACAATTGTAAGAAGTCTGTGAATTTTTAAAAAATCTAAAGTAATGGGCAGATTTGAAATGATAATTACTTTCTAGTCAAAGGAATTTTTCTAGAGTAGGATGATACGTTCTTAATGAAGTTAGTAGGGATGTTCTCAGAGGGATTCATGCATTTCTGCAGATTTCTAAGCCACAACAAGCAATCTCTGATAAATTGATCCACACTTTAAACATTAAAATTTTACTTTAACTTACATTTATGTTTTGGACAACAGAGCTGCCTTTCCAGTTGTGAACTAGATTTTGATGTTTGGTTCTGGAACTTTGGCTTAAATAGGCTTTTAGGGAAAGGTGCCTTACTCTTCACATTAGTATTGCTACCAGTCAACCTTTTGGAGTTTAAAAATATGAATTAGCAAAAGCATTTTATCATCTGATGAAAAGAGCTCCAGACAGAAAAAGAGGTGTGGTTTTTTTGTTTTAAGTATTTTTGATTGATTTCAGAGAGGAAGGGAGGAGAGAGAGAGAGAGAGAGAGAGAGAGAGAGAGAGAGAGAGAGAGAAACATCAATGATGAAAGAGAATCATTGATCTGCTGCCTCCTGCATGCCCCACACTGAGGACCGAGCTGACAACCCGGGCATGTGCCCGACTGGGAATCGAACTGTGACCTCCTGGTTCATAGGTTGATGCTCAACCACTGAGCCATACTGGCTTGGCAGAAGAGGTTTTAAATTTAGTAATTATAATGGAAACTTTGGAGCTATGTATATGTGTATGGTTTCAACTTTTCTCTGTGAGGGAACTGAAAGGTGTATAAGAGAAATTTTGTCCATCTTCAGAGTCATTAGCTAGTGTCCATAACTCACCCCTTCTTATTTTTTACTATATATCTCAATCTTTGAATTCCTATAGGAATTCCATCTTGCTTTCTGTGTAACCAATAAGATTTCCTTCCCCATGAGTACTTACCAAGTTGAAAAACCTGTTTTCCACTTGTGGTGTTCTGTAACTTCAAAAATGTATTCTTATGTTAAGCAGATACCCTGTGCTCCTTATACCACAGGCCATTTAAGCTCCCACCACAAAATAGCCATATACCTTATGCAGATGTTTAAAAAATGAAATAGATTTTTATGTTCTGATGAGAAAGGATCTACAAGATATAAAGTGAGAAGAGAAAAGCAAAGTTCAAAACAAATTGTAGTAAATGTTAAATACTTTAAAAGAGTATTTATATATTACTAAAATTACAACTTATTTTTTTGTGACTTGCCCATTTACAGAATACCGATTCTCATCTTATCAGCTTATTTCAGCTTGTTCTTACTAAATCAGCAGATAATATTATAAATTGGGATTTTAACTGTTGTTTTCTTTCTTTCTTTGTGGTATTGTTTGCTTATCATATTTTAGCTTTTAGGTAGTATAAGTGTATCAAACTTTTTGTTTGTGGCTCTGTTTTTTGTTTGTTTTGTTTTGGGTACTTGTCTTGGGCTTTCTCCTAAAATCTTTATTGATTTAAAAAAAAGTTTGAAACATTCATCCATTGATTTATTTTTTATTTTGTGAAGAAATCCATTTTCTTCTGTTTTTAGTTTTCTAGATGACTTAAACCTATATTTTGGAATCTGTCGGTCTCGATTATTGTAGTTTTAAAATGAACTTTAATATTTGGATAGAGGTAGTGTATTCTAGTTAAATCCTACTCCCATTTAAAAGTTTCCTTTTTGAATACTTTCTTGTTTTGGTGCAATTTTATTAGGAATAACCCATTTTCCTCCAACAGAATCATACCATATACTCCCTTAGTATTTTAATGGGATCCCAGTTAGGGATATATTGAAATTTTTATACTATCAAGACCCTCTATAAGGATGTGATATGGTTTACATTTTCCTAAACATTCTATTTATATTTATTAGTCAAGTTTCTAAGATTTCTGCACATTATGCACTTTTTTGTTTTTTGAGGGCATTTCTATGGTTTTATTTTTTTAATGCTGTTAGAATATTTTTTGTCTTTTATTTTCCAGCTGCTTGTTATTTTTATCTAGAAAGCTGATTATTGGTTAACTTGCCACCTTACTGAATATTTAAAAATAAATTTATTTTAGGCTAGATTGCATTTGAAAAATAATTTCTTAAAATAGTGCTTCCACTGCTTACGGAATTCTTCTGTTCCCTTTGAAACCAAAAATATGGGTGTTTTGAGTCCTAGTTCTTGTCTCACCAAAATCAAAAAAATGAAGTCAAGGACAAAAAAACAATTAATGGAACCAAAGTTTATTGGCAGAAGCCAGTCCTGGAAAAGGTGCAGCTAGGGTTCTAGGAGCAGGCCAGTGTCCAGAACTTCCTTCCATGTTACAGTCGGGAGTAGTTTAGTATCCAAGCTAATTAAAGTCTCTAATAGTCCATGTGTGGAGGGCCACAAGGCCATAAGCCACGTGGGCTCACATAGGGGAGTGCTCGCTCTTTTGTATAGTATATGCTTGCCTCACAGCCTTGTGATTGGTTATCTGCACACTGTCTTTGTGATAGCCATACATTTCAAAGTTAATGCCTCTGGCACGCTTGCTTGCAAGCATCCTTCCTTCCCACCCCAATTGGGGTGTCCTAATAACTTTGCCTAGCTGGGTTCCTGGTTCACTTCTTCCTCCTATAGTCCCACCCCTACCTAGCTAACTTTTTTCTGTCTCACCATCTCCTCCCTTATCCACAATTTACACATAATTTATGACATTCTTGGGTTTTTACTATACGATGATCTGTTTATTTCTTCTGGGAGAACATTCTAAGATATTTTCATGACACGTAAGATTTGTTAGTGTCTTATTTTGCTTACAGATGATTAAACTATAAGAGTTTCAACTGTAGACATTTTGGACTGTTTGAATGAACAGATTAAGGGACTATTTTATAAAGCTGCCTTGGAATCTTCCATGTTTGCATATGTATGCAAAGATGAAAAAGAAATGTGAAAAGTTCTGTTCTGAGAAATAATGGTTCCTGGACCAGATGAGTGTGAATAGGAAGAGAGAGAGATAAAAATCCCCAAATGTTGGAGTACCAGGAAGAAGACAAAGTTCTAGAGACTTAAAGTCATAAAGCCCTCCCCCCGCCATATGCAATGTGGCTATTGTTATTTGGTGACCCTTGATTCAAAGATTTTGGCAAAGATCCAACTCTGCTGTTTTGGCTCTCCTTAGTATAAAGGGACCCACCATTATTCTGGTGACTTGGAAAGTACAAAAAAAGTCTTGAAAAGTATTGACTTTGTCCTGTACCAAATAGACACAATTTAATAGAGATCTAGCCACTAAAGTATCTTATCCTTAGCATCTAGGTTTTGGGGGATGGAACATATTTTCTAACTGTTCACTACAGTCCAAATGCACTTTAAGGACTGGCTGTCAGGTCCTTAATCCATTTAAACTTATGCCTGAAGGATTTAAACAGTAAGAGTAGGTGTCCAGAGCTTTATTTTTTTCTTAAAGTTTGTGGAAAATGTGCATCCAAACAAAGCCAATACTGATGTGCTGGAAGTAAAGTGGGGGTGGGGTGGGGACAGGTATAAGCACTGATTTTTAGATAGAAAAGGATTTTATTATAATGAGTAGAATTTCCCAATGACTTAGCTCTGATTTGAACTAATCCACATTATACAGAAACTAGGGGCCCGGTGCATGAAAATTCATGCACTGGAGGGGTATCCCTCCCTCAGCCCGGCTTGCCCCCTCTCACAGTCCGGGAGCCCTCAGGGGTGGGAGGTGACCTGGCGGTCAGGGGAAGGCGACGCCCCTATCATACCTCTGCTGCTGCCACTGCTGGCAGTGCAACCGTAGGCCAGCCCTGGTTACCTGAGCCTCGGGCAGCCCTGGGAGGCTGGGCAGCTGCCATCTAAGGCTTGCCTGCACCTCGGGCCAGACCTGGGCGGCTGGGGGGCTGAGGGGACTGGGGGACTCTGGAGGTAGGCACGTGGAGCGGCTGGACCCACCTGGGGGCGGGCCCGGCCGTGCTGTGCACCTGCTGCCCCACTGGGGCTGAGGGGACTGGGCACCACCATCTTGTGGCTGTGGGCACCGCCATTTTTGAGGGCGTGACAGTCAATTAGTGTATTCCCTCCTTATTGGCTGTGAGTGCCGCCATCTTTGTGAGGGTGTGATGGTCAATTAGCATATTCCCTCTTTATTAGATAGGATGATAAGGTTTGACATAATGGAACATTCCAAATTCTGAAAGTTGTTTGTGAAGGACTAGAAAATAGAAAACGTTAGTGAAAGTTGAAAGTATGACTGACGTCTGATGGTAAGATATGTTTTACTCTAATATTCATGAACTTGAAAATTCTAAGTTTCTGAAACATTACTTAGAAATTGCAAGAGTATAATAGAAATAGATGTGCTGGTAACATAACTATGAAAGTGCTCACCAAAAAATGATTGCTGAAAGTACATGTGTGGATGAAGTACTAGGAATAGAGAAACAGACCAGGATATCATTAATATAGTATGGTCAGATAATCAGAACTTGTACTAGAATGACAATTCTTAAATTTTAGCTTTGGGAGGATAGGAATGAAAAAAATGAGTCCAGAATTGCAAGACAGGAACAATTTTAGCACTCTTGAAAGGAAAGTACACTTAAGTTCTCACTTAACATCATCCATAGGTTCTTAGAAACTGGAACCTTATGCAAAACTACCTATAACAAAACCAAGTTTACCATAGGCTAATCGTATATAATAAAAGGGTAATGTGCAAATTGTCCCCTCCACCGGGAGTTCCACCAGAGGGTGGGGCCGGCCTGCCAACTGCCCGGGGCCCCTCCCTCTGCCAGCCTGGCCCGGTGGACCCTGATCAGGGCAGCTGGCTAGACCCCACCCGTGCATGAATTTGTGCACAGGGCCTCTAGTTGATATATAAACATCCCTAAAGCATATTTCTGATCACAAAAACGTCACCAGACTTCTAAATAAACTAGAAGCCTGGTGCATGAAATTCATGCACAGGGGCGGGTGCTCAGTCCAGCCTGCACCCTCTCCAATCCCGGACCCCTCGGTGAATGTCCAACTGCTGGTTTGTTTCTGCACTTTCAACATATGACAGCTCCATTGTTGTTTCTTTCTTTTCATGCTTAAACCCATTGGAATAAGTAGGTATTCAAAGTGTGTATACATTTTGGGGGGACACCCTGTATATCTCTAGTCGGCGGTGAAAGGAACCAACGGTGGATTTGGGACCCCCAGACAGGGAACCTCGCTCACTCCCCGTATGTCTCCCCACTCCACTTTCCACCTTCGCGGGCAGCGGGAGAATCAATGTTTTCTCTCATTAACTCGGAAAAGCACATCCTGTCACCTGCTGCCCGGCAGGAGTCTGCTGGGCTCCAAACGAGCAAGGCTCAGTCAGGGCAGCCTTCGCTCATGGGTGCTGGCTCCCAAAGTGCACATTTCTCCTCTGCAGTTGCCCCGATTATCCCACCATTTCACTGAGAGGACAGAACTCCTCGCCTCCTCTGGGTTCCCGATCTTGAACGCTGACCAAAGACACCTCAGCGAGGGCCGCCCGTGCCCACCAGGTGTGTCTGTCCACACCTTGCTCCCGCCTCAGCACCTGCATTAGCCCCACGGAGGTGATTTTGTCACTACACTGGCCTCCGCGGGAACAGGTCATCATCACTCCCCTCTCACTGTCATCTCACAGGCGCCCACCCTCAGCGGCCAGGATACCCAGACACTCTCCGAAGGACGTGAGCGTGCCGTAAGGGACGTGCGCACGTCCTGTGGGGGATGTAGGCATGCTGGGTTGATGGAAGTGCGGTGGAGGGGAACTTGCGCGCTCCATGGTCCGGAACTGTTGCAGGCGCGCGTGGGTGACAGCGCGCTGGGGGATGTTCGCACGCCAGGCGGGGAGGAGAGGATGTGTGCACCGGAGGCCTGCGGCTGCACAGATCCGCAAACCCCCGTGGCACAGCCAGGGGTACGTCAATCTGGCCCACCATGGTGGCTGTCCCTGTGATCGCACACCTTCTGGGTCAGGAGGTGGGACTTGAGCAGCCACTCCTCGGCACTGATGCCCTGCAAGTGCTACTTCAGCTCGGCCCGCAGGCTCCGCTTGGCATGTTCAAGACTGCCACCGGCCACTCTGCGCCTGTGCGTGCTGCCCCCCGGCTCCTCTGTGCCTGTGCGCGCCGCCCACTAGTCCGGAATGTCCTGCCCTGCCCTCTGGCTGTTCCTGCACCTGTGCGCTGCCCACAGGCCCTCCGCGGGTGGGGCGGAATGCCTGTGTTGTTGCCATGGCGACGACACAAGCGTCCAGCCACGGCCATCTTTTTCTTGGAGTTATCCTCAATTTGCATATTCTCTCCTTATTGGCTGTGTGCGCCATCATCTTTGTCACAGAGTTACGGTCAATTTGCGTATTCCCTCTATTAGTTAGTATATTCAAAACACATTTAACATTAAACATTGAAATTTGAGTTATATGGAATTTAAGAAAGATTAATAAAAACAAATTTTCAACCTGCTTCTTCCAGTTCAGGATTGGGGTGGGGGGAGAGAGGATTGGGGTGGGGGGAGAGAGGATTGAAGCCTATCCTGGCAACTTGGTGCGACAGACATGAACCAGCCCTTGACAGGAATCCCTTCCATCTCAGGGCACACTCCTCCCACATTCACTCAGACTGGGACATTCACCTCATGTGCACATCTTCAGGATGTGGGAGGAAACTGGAGTGCTGAGAGAAAACGAACACAGGTATGGGGTGAATGGGCCAACTCCACACAGGACGGGAATAGATTTTTTTTCTTCTCCTTAACATTAAAATGAAACAGTACTATTTGAGAACCTCCTGTATCCTGAGTTTTAGGCCTCAAAAAATGTTTGCATTGAAATAACCCTTAACACAAATAAATCAGGTTATAGGCTTTTAAAACTGGAGAGCGATCAGGGTCAAATTACAAATCATATAATTGAGTAGCAGATGTGGGAGGAGGGTACTGAGAGATGAATTATAGTTATCTATATTCTGTGAATGGTGATTTTTTTTGTTTTTAATCCTCACCCAAGGATATTTTTTTCCCCATTGATTTCTAGAGAGAGTGGAAGGGAGGGGGGAAACAGGAGGAAAAAAAAATCCACATGAGAGAGAGATATTAATTGGTTGCCTACCTGCATGCCCCTTACAACCCCTACTGGAGCTGGGGAATCTGCAACCCATTTACTCACTCTTGACAGGGAATCCTGTGACCAGGTCTGAGGGCAGAAGGCCATGGCCAGCTCTAGCCAAACCAGCCATGGTGGTGATTTCTATATTATTGAAGAAAATGAAATATTTTCTTCAGCCCCTGTTACCCTCTTCTAAGTTCCAAAGACTTTTCTGGAGTGGTATTGCTGATCTTGCCGTTTGCTTTTTCCACTGCCAGTTTGTTTCATAGTTTTTGGTTTGCTGATTTACTTAGAAGAATGTCTCAGGAATAGTATTCAAGTAGTTGTTGCTTTTATAGAAATTGGTTAGGCTTCTCCATCTATTTTGTGAGTTTACTAGATTTTGTTGCATTGTTTGTGTGTGTTTCTTTTGTGTGTGTGTGTGGAGGGAGGTGAGGGTTATGCCTAAAAATGTTTTTGGTGTTGTTTAATGGACTTCTGATAAGGAGATGAGGTAAACAGATGTGCTCATTTCTGCCATATTTTAACCAGGAACTGAAAATGTGTGTTTAGCTAGTTTTAGTGCATCTTAGGAAGTTTAGTCTGATCTTTGTTTTTAAAAACATATTTAAGTAGTGTTTCAAAGTGTGTGTATGCATTTGACTAAGATTGAGAACTTTGCATTTCTGATTGACAGAAATATAAAGTGTCATTTAATGTCAGTTGTAATTATACCAGGTGCCAAGGACCGCTTGCCCAAGGTTAAATAGTGGTAGAACCAAAGATTTAAACAACAGTTCTGTACCCAAGTCCTTTGCTCTATCTTGAGTATGTTAGGTCTGATGATTTCTTTCAGCTATATTTATCAAATGAAGATAGAGTAATTTTAAGGCTAGAAAATGACTACTGATTTTTATTGAGAATCCTAATATAATAAAAGGCTAATATGCAAATTGACCGAATGGTAGAACAACCAGTTGCTATGACGCGTATTGACCACCAGGGGCAGACACTCAACGCAGGAGCTGTCCCCTGGTGGTCAGTACGCTCCCACAGGGGGAGCGCTGCTCAGCCAGAAGCTGGGCTCACGGCTGGTGAGCGCAGTGGTGGTGGCGGGAGCCTCTCCCGTCTCCGTGGCAGCGCTAAGGATGTCTGACTGCCGACTTAGGCCGGTAGTCAGACATCCCCCAAGGGCTTCTGGACTGCGAGAGGGCGCAGGCCCGACTGAGGAACCCACCTGAGTTGTACGAATTTTGTGCACCGGGCCTCTAGTCTATATATAAAAGCCTGGTCGACCAGTTGATTGGTCACTATGACGTGCACTGACCACCAGGGGACAGACAGCACAGTAGCTGCCTGCTGGTGGTCAGTGTGCTCGCACAGTGGGAGCGCTGCTCAGCTGACCGATGAGCGCCAGACGCCGGCCTCACGGCTGGTAAGCACAGCTGCGGCAGCGGGAGGCTCTCCCGCGGACACTCCCCTTGTGGGCCCCTCCCCCATCCAGACCAGGATTGGCACCAGCATTGGGACTGATTGGGCATGAGCCCGCTGCTGCTTCTCAGTCATGGGCACGCCGGTATCACCCTAGGACGGGTGCACAGAGACCACAGCGGAGCGGCATCAAGCCTACTGAGTGGCGGCGGTGGCAGGCACAGCAGGACTGCGATGAGCGGGAGCGGCTCAGTGCCCGGCCCAGACTCAGGCTCCTCCCTGGCTGCCTGCTGCTTCTCACACTACTACATCCCTCAGGGAATGTTGGGCTGCAGGTTTTACCCGATCCCTGCAGGCTATGCCAAGGGACCCCACCGGTGCATGAATCTGTGCACTGGGCCTCAAGTCTATATTCATTCCAAAATGGTTTGGAGGCAATGCACTCACCATAGCCGCCCTTTTTTTAAGCAAAGAAGGAAGAGAAGTTGTAGGAAAAATAAGATTAGGTTAATGGTAAGGTTAGTATTCAGAATGTGGTCTTGTCTTGTTATTAAAGGTGGGCTATAATTTAATATTTATAACTAATATTTATAATAAATTTGAGTTTTTCCTCCCTGCCAAGTACTGTGGTAAACAGTAGTTATTTTACTTGATTCTCAGTTACATGAGGTATGATACCTCACTCAAGAATGTATAAGTGATAGAGAGCCTGGCATGTGAATCTGGAAGCCTGACCCTATAGCCTGAACTATTTATTAGTCACAGTACTAAATACTGCCTCACTTAGTTTGAGTATTGTATTGACTAATACCTATGATGTTTCAGGCTTTTTACTAATTTCAAGGTAGGTATTTGAAACTCAGGTTATAGTATTGTGTGAAAACAGGTTCAGAGAGTTTAAGTAAATTCCAAAGTCATACATTTCACAAATGATGAGATGGAAATCAAACCCACATTTGCCTAATTCTAGCTCTGTGTTCTTTTCAGTACTCCATATTTTCTTTATATCTCTAGTATTATTGCCTTTTAGAGTTAACATAATGTTTAATTGAATATTGATATACTTTTAATGTTTTTGGCTTTTGCAGGGATTTATCAAAGATGTTCATGAAGACTCCCTCACAGTTGTTTTTGAGAACAAGTAAGTTGTTTTTTTATTGATAGAGATCTTATTTTTAAAGATGGGTAGTGCCAAATGGTTTGCTTTTGGTTCTTCCTATTGGCAGTGAAAAATGACTTTGCTTTTGGACAGGATTTTTGATGGCTTGATCATCTTACGAATTTAAATAATTCTAGTTTTGATAACTCTTCACCTGTTTTTCTACCCACCATTTACTCATTACTTTTTTTCATGACCCCTTTCTTTGCCAAAACACATGTGAACATGAATCAGTAAGTAGTTTTTGCAAAAATAAATGGCACAAATGGGATTTTAATTCTTAAAAAAGCACAGATGTTAAAATAATGTTGTAGGAAGCCTTCCGAGTGGCTACTGGTAGTCATTTTCAAATAGTTTGAATATTAAGGAATTTCAGTTTATAGATATTGTAACAGCTAGGTAATGTTTAAAATATGAAAGACAGTATGCTGGCCTTGTCTAATTATTTTTCTCTTTCTGTTGGCAATGGCTGTGTATAACTGAAGGTCAGAAAAGAACTGTTCAACTTTCACTTTTAAGCTGCTCTGGAACTGCCTGAAAAGATATCTGCCCAACAGCTGTTTCATGTAGAAACAAGTGTTGTGATGATTTCTGTCTTTGAGCAGCTGCCATTTAGATAGTAATGGTGAAAAGAAAGCACTCAAAAATCTTTTTATTGCCTTCTGCTGTGTGTGTGTGTGTGTGTGTGTGTGTGTGTGTATCCCATGCAGATAGATGCTAAAAGAACATTTTATGTGCTGGTATACCTCTCAGCATATGAATGACCTATTAGAACTTAAAGTTATTCATCAACTCAACTTATAAAATACAACATAAAAAATGTCAGTTAAACAATAGCTAAATTAGTAACTTCGATATATGTTTGCTACAAACATTAAAACTAAGCTTTTACTGGTTTTAATTATGTTTGTGTTCATTGTTGAAAAGATAATTTTTATGTGAGGAAATTGAACGTAATGTAATACAGCTATTCAAAATAATTGAGTAATTTTCTGTGTTTCTGTGAACATGTACACTAAAATGGAATTATGCCGTTTATATTGTTTTATAATCTGTGGAATTATGTCTCATCCAGTTATAAATGTGTTTGAAGTTGATTCCACTGCTGTTATTAAGCAGTGGTGTTGATGGGATGTTATTTTGAATCTACTAGCAGTGGTGTTGATGGGATGTTATTTTGAATCTACTACTATTATGAATGTAGCCCATATCATTTGCAGAATAATGTATGTACTGTTCGCTTAAGATGAGTAATTTGGCAGGTAATATGTAATTATTTTCAATGATGTTAATTATTTATAAACTTTATCAAGAATCATGCAAAATCTGTTCTACCTCAACAAACTAATTACTTGGAAAATATATAATATGACGTTTTTCTTAGGGAAAACTAAATGATTAATATGAAAAATATACAGCACTAAGCATAGATTATATAGCTTCCATATTAGGGGTATTGAGATAATGTATTTTAAAATTGTTTATCTCTTTTCTAACCCTTCAGTTGGCAACCAGAACGACAAGTTCCATTTAATGAAGTTAGATTACCACCACCACCTGATATAAAAAAAGAAATTAGTGAAGGAGATGAAGTAGAGGTATGTATTTGTAAGTTTATTTTCTTATATGCCTATTATTTTGTTTTAGATAAATATTCTTGTAGGAAAATCTGTTTAACTGATGGAGAATAAATCTAATTCCTTTTTTCTTTCTATTGGCAATGGCTGTGTAAGTAGCAATACTTTAGTTTGGAGTCAGAACTGGGATTCATGTCTCAGCTCTACAATTTTTAGCTTTGTAGCTTGGTCAAGTTTCTTTATCACTAAAATGAAATAATGTGAGAGTTAAGGACGATAGTGCATTTGAATTGCTTTGTGTGGAATATGGTAAAGGGAACTATCCATGTTGGTTGCTGGTTTCCTTCTTTTTCCTATTTATTTTAAATAATTCGTGCATCAGTGGGGTCCCTCGGCCTTGCTTGCAGGATCGGGCCAAAACCAGCTCTTTGACATCCTCCGAGGGTCCCGGATTGCGAGAGGGTGCAGGTCAGGCCAAGGGACCCCACCAGTGCACAATCGGGCCTGGGGAGGGACATGATGAGAGGTTGGCCAGCCGGGGAGTTACCACACTAGGGCTCTAGGGCGTGTCTGTCCCATCTCGCTCAGTCCCAATTGGCCAGATCCCAGCAACTAGCTAACCTATCAGTCAGTGTGTCTGCCCCCTGGTGGTCAGTGCACATCATAGCTAGTGGTTGAGCGGCCTTAGCATATCATGAGCATATTATGCTTTGATTGGTTGAATGGACGACTGGACACAGCATATTAGGCTTTTATTATATGGGATAGGATAGGATTTGTCTTGTGCTTTCTTCCTCAGTATTTTTGTAAAATATTAATTATCACCCTTTATTATAGTGATCATTAATATAGTTTATATGTAATGTGAAATATTGTAATTAGTATACTGCCTTGTTCAATATTCTAGAAATGTCTGGAACTTTTTTGAAGTATAGGGAAAATTCATGTTCATTAAAAATTCTGCCTAGATTTTAACTACTTGCTCTAAGTTTCCTGTGTATGCTTGTTTTTGCTAAATCAAAAAGAATGCTGTGACTTAATTGTGTCAGGGCACCACACCATGAGCCCACTCCCTAATAATGTTACAGCCTTTCACTTTACTCACCTTTTTCTTTTTTAGTTGACTTGACCAAAAGTGGGTACTAAGAACTTTTTTTGTATGGAGACCTGTAAATGTAGTCTCAGTGTGGTGTGTATTTGTGTCTAAGTAGGTGGGTCCTATGAATTATAGCAGTAATGCTGCTGATTACTTATTGTACTATGTTCACTTGCACATTAGACTCCAGTAAAAAAGTTGTGTGTTTTTTTCTTCTTTTTTCTAAACGGAAGCAAACTTTTATTTAGAAAGTTCCCAGAGATAGAAGAAGTGAGCCAGCTGTGCTGCATGGGCTCAGGAAACAAATTGCAGAAGCAGAAGAAAAGCCTTTGGAGCTTAGGAAAAAGAAAGACAAAGAAAATTCACCCAGGGGAAGGAGAGGAGAGAGAGGCAGGGGCCTGCTTCAGAGAGCAAGAGAGCCCTGGAGAAGGGTGTGGGAAAGCAGGTGTGCTCAAGAGAGAGAAAGAACAAAGAGTGAACTTGTATTCTTTTCTAATTAACACCTTTCTGTGAGGATTGATAAAAGAGCTTATTTGCTTTCATTTAGAAAAATATGTTTTAGAAGGTTTTTTTTTTTCCTCCCCTGAATTCTTGGTTTTGTTCTAGAATTAGAAAGATGTGGTGGCCAATCCTGAGCATTGACACTTATTGGTAGTTTAAAGGCTCAGATGAAAGGAAAAACTTGGTGGAGTGCTGAGGATGTTAACAGTGTGCTTTCCCCAATCTCAGACAAGGGAGGCCTTATCCATTTCTTGGACCACCTTTGTTGTTCATTTGGAAATTGATTGCTGAGTGTTTTATTTCAGTTTACTTTTTGTTTTCGTTTTAGTGAAATTTGCCCCTTACAGTGTGAGAGTCTGTACCTGAAATTAAGATGTTGTCATTTTTTCACTTGAAAGTTTTGAAAATTTACATAAGGAAGAAGCTTAAACTTAATCTTGACACATTACCCCCAACCTCCTTTGGTCACTAGTACTTAGGAATCTCTCCATATGACCTGGAATGTTTAGGAATTATGGTTGTTAGGCTTTATATTTTGAACCAAATAACTTATTGAAAGCCCCCCCCCCCATACCCTTTAAATTTAAAATAATAAAAGATTGATGTAATAAAATAGTAGAGAATTAACATAAAATGGGAATTTTCCCTCTTAGTGTGGTTGTGTAGGTGTGCTTGTTGCCCACCCCAGTTTTAATCTCATTTACCAGAGTTGAGTGCCTCTTCAGATTTTTTTTTACATTTATAAAGTACATGTGTGTTCGTTGCAAAAATTGAGAATATATTATATATTTGTGACTTGTTTTCAGTTAATTAGGATACTATAAACATTTTCATGTCTGAACATACAGATTACGTCACTTTTTCTAAGTATTCCATAATATTCCTTAGTTCTAGAAGACATTGAAGTTAACAAAAATTTTTGCTATAACAAAAAAGCTAGAATTAGTTAATGGTCTTTTATATAAACATCTTCTGGTAATACAGTTCTAAGTGGTTCAGTTGCTGAATCAAAAGGCATGTTATTTAAAATTTTGATAGTGTCAAAATGTATCATTTTGTCTTCTAAAAATGCTTTTTTAAATTACCACTTCATAACACCTGGAGGTGTTTGTTTCCTCATTGATTGACTGGCTGGATTATTATTAATCTGTAAAGTTTTAAAAACCCAATAGAAGGAAGCTTATGTCTGCTCATTCTTCATTTCCTTGATTATGGAGTGTTTTTTAAATTAGCTTATTGGCTGTTGACCTTTTGTTCTGTGACTTGTCTTTATTTTTTGTTATAATAAGGCAGGCAGGCGAGCAGTTAGGCATGATCAGGCAGGCAGGCAGGCAAGTGGTTAGGGGCAATCAGGCGGGTAGGCAGAGGCAGTTAGGGGTGATCAGGCAGGCAAGCAGTTAGGGGCATCAGGCAGGTATGCAGAGTGGTTAGGGGTGATCAGGCAGGCAGGCGAGCGGTTAGGGGAGATCAGAGAGGCAGGCGAGTGTTTAGGGGTGATCAAGCAGGTAGGCAGAGGCTGTTAGGGGCGATCAGGCAGGCGAGTGGTTAGGGGCGATCAGGCAGTCAGGCAAGTGATCATTTAGGAGCCAGTGATCCCAGATAGCGAGAGGGATATCTGACAGCCAGACATCCCCAAGAGGGGTCCCCAATTGCAGGCCAGGTTGATGGACATCCCCTCCCCCCCGCTGCCCCATGCACGAATTTTGTGCGTCGGGCCTCTAGTATGATTTATAGTAGAAAGTTGGTTTTGAAAGGTCTAAAATTGAAAGATTTATTTTGTAACCTAATTAGTGGCTTTTATTTAACTTTAAAAAGTGGTGGCATGGCATGGCCACCATAGCTCAGTGGTTGAGCATCGACCTATGAACCAGGAGGTCATGGTTTGATTCCTGGTCAGGACATATGCCTGGGTTGGGGGCTCGATCCACAGTGGGGGATGTGCAGGAGGCAGCCGATCAATGATTCTCTATCATCATTGATGTTTCTATCTCTCTCTCCTTCTCCCTTCCTCTCTGAAATCAATAAAAATATATATATTTTTAAAAATGGTGGCATATATTTTTAAATACAATTAAAATTTTTGATAAGTATTTGCTTAATGGTTTTCGTTACTAAAGATTGCTAAGAAAATGCTCAGCTTTACAAAGTTGGATGTAAAGGGAAAATGAAGAGTATCTTATAGATTCTCTTAAGCTGGTTATCTATATCATAAAAAGCCTGTGGTCGTGACGCTGTGATGGCGTCACGACCAACTGCCAGATTCACCAGGAGGTGCATTGATGGGTCCTGCGGTGGGCAGGACTTCTGGGTCCCACGGCGAGACCGACTTCTGGAGTGTTGCGGGGCACTGGCAGTGCCTGAGGTGTGTCGCGGGCCTCCAGCAGCGTCTGCATAGCGTTCGAGGTTTCGTGGGGTGGCGGACATGGCCTGATGGCAGGTTAGGCCTAGGGTACCCTACACGCACACGATTTAATAGTACACTGGGCCTCTAGTGTAATATCATAATGTTCTGGGATATTGATTGCACATGAAGTGAAGTCAATAGGTACTTGCATTGTTTAGCAAATTAGTACACACACTACATAGAAAGCAAGTTTTGTTCCTTACCTTACAATTTTTTAATCTGATATTTGATTTACACAAAAGTTAAATGTATGTGTATTGTTAACATTACTTTTAAAAATGTTTTCTATTTGATTCTTGTGGCCAATCTGAAAATTTTAGCTGTCTTTAGTTGGTCTTTCTCATAATACCAAGTCCGCTGTTAGTCTTAGTGTTTGGGAAATGCTCAAACATTAAAAAAAGAGGTGAACATATTTTTATGATATCTTTGTCTTGGAAAATGGTGTTTTTTAAAGATGTATGAAACCCACTTGTTCGAGTAGCAGTCACAAATAATGAATGAGATAATATTGTACAGGTAAATTAGTGTGTTCTAGATTCTAGATGTTAAGCTTGCTTTTTCTAATTTTTTTTCTTCATAGATTGTAATGAGATGAAATGGTGAATACAGGAGAACGATAAATGTTTCTCGTATAGTTGTAAAATGGGTCATTATGATTAAACTAGGGGCCTTGTGCAGGAATTCGTACACCCTGAAAGGAACTATGGGGTGCTGTGGAGGTGTTCTCTCTTTTCCACATCCAGCACGGAAAATGAACGGGTCCGGTTGTTGAGTGGTGGAGCTGGGGATTAAGAAATAAAAGAAAGAAAGAGATAAGACGCAGAAATAGAAGCAAGCTGGGAGCTAGGTGGGACGCCATTCTCTCTTGATGGAGAGGCAGCGACCCTCAGCCCAGTACAGCACATTTATTTTATACCCCCCAAATACCAGGAAGTAACATCAAAACTTAGGATCAAAGGAGCTTATTTTCGTTCTTAAGTAGGTCCTAGCATTACTGGATTTACATATCTAGACCCGCCCCTGCCGACACCTGGTCAAAGGTAAGAAGTCAGAACTGACAACACCCCCCCGCCTTCTTGGGGGGGGGGGGGGGCGCGTAACCGAGACATGGTTCTGCCAGTCGCCTCGGGCTCAGCTGACAACAATATAAAGAATGTCCATGTGCCTTCCCAGGGGGCCCTCTACAGGGTGCGAGGCTGTGGTAGGCAAGGGGCGGGTTTGGCCCATCCTCCATGTCCCCGCCTGGCTCCTCCCACCGTGTCCCCGGTCCCCTCTCTGCTGGCAGCCCCTCTCCCACCACCGCCACTCCCACGTGCTGTAGGTGCCAGCCCTGCTCGTACCCACCGACAGCATGGAGTGATTGGGGCTGGCGCCAGCAGTGGGTGCAAGTGGCAGCTACTGCCCCGATTACCCCTCAGGAGCAGGGGGAGGTGGAGAAGCCCTCGGGGCGCTCACACCAGCTGAAGGTGCCGAGTGATCGGGACTGGTGCCAGACACCAGCAGCAGGTGCGAGCGGCAGCTTCGGCACTGGCGGTGGGTGCAAGTGCCGGGCTGTACCGTGGTGCGCGGGAGCAAAGAAATTTCAGTAACCACCAGAAGCTCGCCCCAATAACAGCGACCAGCGCCTTGGTCTGGCATCTCCGCTCACCTGCTCTACCATCCTGCCGCGGCCAATGCCCACCATGTTCCACACATGCCCCCTGTGGTCAGCACACGTCATAGCAAGTGATTGTTTGGTTGTTCCACCATTCTGTCTATTTGCATATTAGCCTTTTATTATATAGGATTATTATATAGGATAATCAGTTTAGTACTTAACATTATTTAGGAATTTTCTTTATAGTTTGGTGAAAACTGGTAAAAATTTTATACCTCTAGTGTTTATTACCTCTGTTCGGTTGTGACTTTCAAAGGCATAAAAATTATTAACTTAAATGAAAAGTTAGCAACATCAGCCTAGAATTTCATTTTAAATCAAAATTTGGTGTGTGTTAGTTACAGTTTGGAAATCATTTTATAATAGGGTTTGACTTGGAGTCATTTGTTAGAAAGAATCCTTAAATGGACTTTTGGAATTTGACTCTTCATTTTCCATCTTTCACTCCAACCTTTGATCTGAGTACTATTATGTTTCTAGGTCTCCCATGGGCACTCCTTAGTCTCCTGCTTTTTTGAGCTTTTTTTTTGGATTTAAAGAAATTTAGTGTTAAAAGCAAGGAGTAGCCGTAGCTTTAGAGTGTGAATTGCTCCCTTGAAACAGTTTGGAGATTTAAGTGAAATCTGAAGGAGAATTTCTATGTGGTGCTCTTATTCCAATGACATAGTTGTAAATAAATTTAGTAATTGACATTTGGAACATAGTACACTAGGGTACAGTTTTAATTCTGGGTTATTAAAGTGATTTTTTTTAAAAAATTGTATGAGATACAGTACATCTTATCAAGGATGTGATTTGACCCACAGCACTCAAGTGGAGTCAGACTCATTGTTGGCTTTGTGACAGTGGCCTTGTCTTTCAGGGATAAAGTTATTAATGAGATTTACAGAGATGGATGTAAGTGTAAAATGGGATACAGGATTTCATTGTTCAATGAGAAGTAAAGCCTCAAAGCAGTCCAAAATGGTTTATTCTCTGTTTTAGTAGGTAAGCTTACATAGCAAGCCAGATTCCTAGAAGGTTATAACCACTTTGGTAGAAATAGAAATAAAATAATGGTAGTTTTAAGACCCGTTTTTTACAGCACTTGAGCTTGAGGCACCCATTTACTAAAAGATTCTTCATCTAGCTGAACTGCCTTCCTGAGATAGTGCTTGGAATTGGTAAGAATTTTCTGTTTTTAGGATTTTCTTTTTGTTTTTAATACTCAGTATGCTAGGGGAAATAGTTATCACTTATCATTTGGAGCCATAATCCATATTTACTGGTTTTAAAAATATTTTTAAGTCATTTTACATAAATTTTTTCAGAAGTAAAAATGAAAGGATGGCAATAGTCAACATTATAAGATAACTTGATAAGCATTTAAACATAGCAAATCCAACTTTATATTCCACATTTTCTTGGTTTTGATAATACATATACCTAAAATGAGTAAAGTTCTCAAAATATTTCTGCTCATCAGCTATTATACATAAACTCAAAACATCATATAAATACTGATATCAAATTTAAAATACATTTCTAATAAAATTTAGTTTATTTCTTCTGGTTCATTTGACACATGAATTATCAGGATGTAATACTTTAAGAATATTTGGAACTATTGGTGGCTTCTAATTTTATTGAACAAAGCATAGTCATCTTTGTGCTATAATTACACATTTTAAAAAATTGCACTATTTTCATATTTAACTAATTGGGTTGACTAATCCACTGAATTTTTTGCATTTTTTCATCATCTGTTTCTTTCTAGTCATATTTGTATATACATCTACCTGTGGCGTTTGGCCACTTACCAACTGAATCGAGTATATTTTAGTGTGCAGACATAAAAGATGAAACAATACTGTTAGGTGTCCTTGTAGAAAAACAAGAATGGTCCAGCTGCTTGTTGCAGGATTTTATATAATGGAGTCCCAGTTGAATGATTAACTGAGTGAGAATACTAAATTTCCTTTCTCCTTAGAAATGTATTGTTTGGGGATATTGACTTAGGATATTGTCATTTGAAGACTTCATAGTCTGAGATTCTACTTATGAGATAAATTCATATTGCTCATTAGAATCTGGAGTGCTGTTGGCTCTTTGCATCAGTCTGATTCCTGTAATAATTGTGAAAGTCCTCTGTAAAGTTTTTTCTCTTCGTAATTATAGGTTGAAAATAATAATAATGAATTCTTAACTGTTCAGCAGTATCCAAAAGCAGACTATAAGAATGGTGTTTCTAGGCTTCATTTTCCTGAAAGATTATGCAATAAACTAGAGGCTAATACAGTAGTAATGATATATTTCATTGTTATATCCTTCCAAGTAATACCATCATTTTTCTGTTTTCTTTATATTTTTAAAAAATCATAGTTGGAAATAATTGGATGATGATGAAATAGCAAATTGTTTCAAGATAAGAGGAAAAATATGATCACTAGATTCCACCTTAGATATATAAAAGGGGCCACAGGATTTGTATACTAATTTCAAGATAAAGTAATTTTTATTCTATTTTTAAAATGTTCTTATTTATTTTTTTTTTTTTGGAAGACCAATGAGAAAGGATAAAAGCCATAAAATAGTTAGATTTGCTCATTAAAGAAATGCAAAAGCTAAAATTGAGTCCCTTGGAGCATAATTGGTACAAAGGCTTTTTTTTTTTTTCCTTAAAGTTTTTTTCTAATGTATACAATAAAGTTGATCATAAGGTTTTGGCTTACTCATTTATAGGTTCGATTTTCCATTGCTTCCAAAATCATTCAGATTATCTTGAGAGAAGCTTCAAGCTTTTCAAAACTATTTATGTATCAGTAGTGTGCATTTATCTCACAGGTAGCTGTTAATACATATTGATAGATTTCTCTGGCCACCTCTGTAGGAGTAACCTTTTAGTCTTCTCTTTTCAGCCCCCCAGTTTTCCATGTATTGAAAATACATTTAAAAAGCTGCTGTATTGCCCTAGCCAGTTTGGCTCAGTGAATAGAGTGTCAGCCCATGGACTGAAGGGTCCCGGCTTCGATTCAGATCAAGGGCATGTACCTTGGTTGCAGGCTTGATCCCCGAGCCCTGGGTGTGTGGGAGACAACCAATGGATGTATCTCTCTCTCATCGATGTGATATTTCTCTCCTTCTGTCTCTCCCTCTCCTTCTCCCTCTCCCTTCCACTCTCTCTCAAAATCAATGGGACGGGGCGTGGGAGTCAATTGGGGGAAAAGGAGACATTTGTAAAACTTTAGACAATTAAAAAAAACAACAACCTCCACACACACAAAAAAAATCAATGGGAAAATATCCTTGGGTGAGGATTAGCAAGATAAAAATAAAATTAAAAGCCTAAGCGACTGAATGTCTGGTGGACGGGTTGCTATGATGCATACTGACCACCAAGGGATGGACACACAACGTGGGAGTTGCCCCCTGGTGGTTAGTGCTCTCCCATACCCAACCTCCCCCCGCGGGCCATCCTCCTGTGGCCCCTCCCCCTGTCTGGCCAGGCTGAGGGACCCCACCCGTGCACAAATTCGTGTACCGGGCCAATCCCTAATGGAAACTTTTAAAATGTATAATGTTAAAAAATACCTGATAATTACAGATACAGAACATATACACTTTTTTTTTAGATAGATGTAATATACTTATGTACTCTGCTAGATGTATTCATATGTGTAATTTTTTTATTCAGCTAACCATTTAGTACATGTGATCTAAATGTCATATCCTTGAAGGAATTTTAAAGTAGGGTTTAGAACCTTTTTTTTAAATGTGTTTTTGATTTTTTTTTTTAAGAGAGGAAGGGAGATGGATAGAGAAATAGAAACATCGATGCCTGCAACCTGGGCATGTGCCCTGACTGGGAATCGAATTGATGACCTCTTGATTTCTGGGTTGATGCTCAACTGCTGAGCCACACAGGCCAGGCTATGGTTTTTCACTTCTGAAAATAATTCTTAATTTGAGCATCTTCTAAATACTGACATCGGATTTACAGTACACCTCAATAAGTTCTAGCTTATCTTTCTGCTACTTGAACCATCAAAATGCAATGTTTGAAGATGAATAATGGTAACAGAAACTGTTGTTTTACACTGTGTAAAACTACCTTGTAAGAAGCATTTAATATTTGTTTAGTAAACCCTCATGAATTTGAATTTGATTTTCAAGGAGCTAAATTGCCCAAAAAAAGTTGTTTTATTTTTCAGCAGTAAAATTTAGGTTTACATAAGTCTTATTAAACTGTTTAGTACACCAGTTTCAATACAATAGTATTTTTGATTCTTAAGTTTAAAGGGACTTGGTATTTATAATAAGTTATTATTTAAAATATTGGAAATCTTTTAGGATCAATGGTTGAGGGCATTTTTTTTTTTTTCCTTCTCAGGTATATTCAAGAGCAAATGACCAAGAACCTTGTGGATGGTGGTTGGCTAAAGTTCGAATGATGAAAGGAGAAGTAAGTGATGTTAACCCTTGGTTCCTGTAAATGTTACTCCAACTCTATTGTGTTTTTAAAAGCCTACTTTAGAAATAATTGGTCACACATTTCAAATATTCATCACCATTAATTTCTGTTTGTGTTCTGAATTTGCAAACACCAAGGCTGCTCTCCAGAGATATACCCTAAGCATGTGAGGACTACCAAGGTTCTTGCTTGTGAAAACCTATAATCTACTTTAGGCAAATCAGTTTGATGTAACTAAGCTGTTCTTAGTATTTGTGCCACAAGGGGGAGGGTCTACTGTTTAAACTGAGCAAGGTAATTAGAACTTCATTTAAAGCTTATTATTTTTGTTCAGATGGGATTTTTAAAGTATTTTGATGTCTTTTAGTTTTATGTCATTGAATATGCTGCTTGTGATGCCACTTACAATGAAATAGTCACATTTGAACGACTTCGGCCTGTCAATCAAAATAAAACTGTCAAAAAAAATACCTTCTTTAAATGCACAGTGGATGTTCCCGAAGATTTGAGAGAGGCGTGAGTAATTTTGTTTACTATTACTTTGTGAATTAGGAATTTTTAAGTGCTACAAAATTCTTTTTTCCCCAAATACCCAATCAAAAACTTCTGATAGAACATCTTTTTAATGAATAAAAGTTTTAATGGGTGGTGTTAAAATGAGATACTGGGTTTGTATTATACTTGCCTCTAAATTTAATCTGTTATTTAGGTCTTACACATGAATTAATTTCTCCATAGGTGTGCTAATGAAAACGCACATAAAGATTTTAAGAAAGCAGTAGGAGCATGCAGGATTTTTTACCATCCAGAAACCACACAGCTAATGATACTGGTAAGATAACTCCAGAGTTTAGGTAGTTAATAGATACTACAGGAATTTTGTAATTAAATGTTCAAAAAACTATATAAAAGCTAACTTGGTGTATAGTGAATTTGTTAATACAGTGTTGGAGAAAAAAATTTTTGTAGTTATAGAATGTTAAATTTTTATCTTTTCTGAAGTAAGGAGGAAAAGTTTTCATGTGACATTCTTAACATCAGACAATTAATTCTTAATGTGCGGTGTGTTGGAACCTCTCACCCCCATCATAATGTGCATAGCAGAATTAAGTAACATGGGAATTCAGGAAGGAAAGTAAGGTTATTCTGGGAAGAGGGGTGAATGTTAGGTGAGGAGGGAAGTGTAGTTGATGAGAATCATGGAAGGCTTTATTATGAAGATCCTGTTTGTATTATCTTGAAAAGTGATTGTTTTGAGTTATTAACTTGTTTGTTTATAGTCTGCCAGTGAAGCAACTGTGAAGAGAGTAAATATTTTAAGTGACATGCATTTGCGAAGTATTCGTACGAAGTTGATGCTCATGTCCAGAAATGAAGAGGCCACTAAGCATTTAGAAGTAAGTGAATTTACTCATAAAAGGTATGTTGTGTGTCCCAGTTTCATTAATATATACAAGCTCCCTGGCTCAAAATTACTTACTTGACTGTTAGGTAAGGTAACTTGGGACCTATTTTGTGGCTAATACCTGGAGTCATTGTGTCCTTGAGGAATTGCTATGTATTATTCTTACTTACTCTGTTCTTAACTTTTTTTTTTTTTTACTTCCTTGTCAGTCACAACACACTTCCATTAGTAACTAGATTATTATAACCACCAGAGGCCCTCAGCCCAGCCTGTGCCCTCTGGCAGTCTGGGAGCCCTGGGGGAATGTCTGACTGACAGCCATCAGTTGGACATCCTTAGCACTGCTGCGGAGGTGGGAGAGGGAGGTGGGAGAGGCGCCAGCCAGTTGTGAGCCCTGCTGCTGGCTGAGCTGCACGACCAGGGGCAGCTCCTGTGTTGAGCGTCTGCCCTCTGGTGGTCAGTGCGTATCATAGCAACGTGTTGTTCCCCCATTCAGTTGGTTTGCATATTAGCATTTTATTATAGGACTGGTGGCCCGGTGCACGAAATTCGTGCACATTAAAAGGGAATTAATTAGAGGAAATAACTTAATATTGTTATTTGCCCTTTCTCTATAATAGAAGTGTGCGAGATGAAAGGAAATTAGTTAAATGTATATGAAAATAATATATAAATTTATTAATAAACAGTAAAAAAAAGATACAACAACAACAGAGGCATGATATAAAATAAAAACATGATATGAAAACAACAGTGATGCACACAATGACTGATAAAGTGATTAAACTTATTCTAATATCTCCCTGTATACCACATTAAGAATGAAAACACTTTCAGAGTGCTTGACTAATTTCCCTTGTGATGAAGTATTTAGAACTTTAACTTTAATGTCACATGCTCTTCGAACTTGAAAGAAAGTAACATATAACTGACCATGTGCGAAAATAGGTTCAGGTAGGAATATTCCTACTCTGTCTAGAGTTTGTCCTTGTGATTTATTATTAGTCATCGCAAATGCTGGCATCACGGGAAACTGTTGTCGAATCAATTTAAATGGGAGGCCAGTGTCAAATGGGGACAAATCAATTCTTGGAATCAGAACAACCTCTCCCTCTGCAGATCCTGTTAATACTTCAGCTTCGATAATGTTAGGTCGTAATCTTTTGATAATAAATCTGGTACCATTACAAAGACCCCATTTACTATTAATATTTCTCAATAGCATGATGATTGCACCTACTTTCAATTTTAATTTATGACACGGCATTCCCGAAGTGGTGATACTATTAAGAAATTCGGTGGCAAAATTTTCCTTTTTAGCCTCATCTATTGAGTCAATGGAATCATCACTCAAATATGTGTGAAAATCTCCATCGAGTATATCCAAAATTTCTTCATTTAATTTTTGAACATGCTCGTTTTTTGGACAAGAATCGCATGTTTGAATATATTTTTAATATTATCTATAGATATACTATTTCCAAAGGTAGCTTCACTAATAGATCCATTACAAACCATTTCACAGGGGGTTTCAATAATATCCATTCCTAAGTGAAAACTGCTATCAGGTTTGCCATCTCCAAGTTTTACTAACTAT
This sequence comes from Eptesicus fuscus, assembly GCF_027574615.1. Taxonomy (NCBI): domain Eukaryota; kingdom Metazoa; phylum Chordata; class Mammalia; order Chiroptera; family Vespertilionidae; genus Eptesicus; species Eptesicus fuscus. Next base: position 39,752,503 of record NC_072475.1, read on the forward strand.
TCACTATAAGCAGAATCCTCTGATCTCACATTTGTTGTAAGAGACAACTTTCTGAAACATCCCCAAACAGTACAGTACTTTAAACTCGTTTGTACTATGGCCGATCGCATAGCATGCGGTATAATACTGAGACATTGTTGAAAATCCCCTCCAAGAAGGAGAACTTTCCCACCAAATACAACATTCATATTCGTAATTTCTCTTAGTAATCTGTCTATGGCGTTAATAGCATGACTGCATGCCATGGTGCATTCATCCATAATGAGAAGTTGGGCCTTTTTAATAGTTTTAGCAACTTCACTATTTATATTGAGTCTAGAAATTGAAGTTTCATTTAATGGAATTGGTAATTTATATTGGGAATGAAAGGTTCTTCCACCGAGAAGTAAATTTGCAGCAATTCCTGTAGACGCTGTGGGTAAAACAGTACCACCACGACCTCTAATATAATGTATTAAAACTTTATACAGATGTGGGGAGCAGCTACAGTGTTTGGACAGGTTCAAGCCTTGGACCGATGAGAGGGCACAGTCCTCTCATTGCCACGTGCAAGTCCCAGCTTGGAGGGCAGGGCCCTCCCAGCACAATTATAGCTAACAGCTATAGTTGTGGGCTTGTGAACACGTGCCTAAGTGATGTGGGCTTGATAGAGTTCAGATGCATGAAGTTGAGTAGGATTGAAACCCAGGAGAATGTTGTAAACATCTTGATCAGGCCCTTACTTTGCCTGGTGGCATCTGCTATAAAATAAAGACACGGCTTGTGGACGCGGTCGCTGTCTTTCAGAGAAGCAGTGTCCTACCGAGACCCAGCTTTCATTCTCTGGTCTGTCTTTTCTAAGCCTTTCACCACCCCCACTCAGGGTCACCTTTGGCCATCCGGCTCGGCACATACAGATATGCAGGTGAATAGGATTCCTAGCTGGCAGGCCCCTGACAGCAAGCTGGTCACCTGTCGATTCCGTGAGGAATGGGGCTCCCTCCTCCCTCCTGTCAGGGTCCGGGGTGCAGGTGAATGGGGTTCCTGGCTGGCAGGCCACTGACAGCAAGCTATCCAAAAGCGGTTTCTGTGAGGAATGGAGCTCCCTCCTGCCTCCTGTCAGGGTCTGGTTTGAAGGCTGGCCACGCCCCCTGTTGGGCCAGACCCAGAGTTCTACCGGGATTGCCTCTGCCTTGGCAACCCAGGACTGACTGCCGCTGGGTACTCCTGGTGCTCCGAGGGTGGGTTCTTCTCTCAGGCCTCGAGGGAAACAGCTTGGGGAGGGTGCAGCCATTGCCAAGGTGACCCAGGACCTAGTGCCTCCACGCTTCGAGGACTGGTTCCGGCCTCAAACCTCGCCCTCAGCGGGAACAGCTCTGGGAGGGTGCAGCCGTTGCCAAGGCGACCTCTGCAGGACTGACTTCCTTCCGGTTGGTCGAACTTCTGCCATGATGGTGTTACACCCAGGGTTTTTATATAAATAGATAGGATTCTTGTGTAAGAGAAGAATAGGACACAGCATATAATTTTTAAAAGAGCATATCGTTGCTTTTCTATCCTGTCCTAAAATACTCCTGTTCATCACTGGGAAACTTGCAAATACACACTGTCTAGAAATATTGAGACAACTTTGTTTATCTTTAAGACAACTTTGACTGCCCTTACAAATTTAAAAGTTACAAATAGGATATGGTGATGAGTTTTGAAACATAAATCATGTGAATTGGAGAACTGCTTGTATCAATTATTCTGGAAAATTGTTTTAGAATTACTCTTTTCTGTGGCCATGACTAAATAGACTCATCAAACCATTTTTTCCCCTTCCATTATATGACCCAAATGAGTTTCCTTTATTCCTTTTTTTTGTTAGTTCTTTTTATTTTTATTCAAGTTGTAAAATTGACATAACATAAAATTTACCATCTTAACTATTTTAAGTGCAGTTCAGTAGTGTTAGGTATATTCAGATTGTTGATCAATCCCCATAACTTTTTCATCTTACAAAACTGAAACTCTATACCCATTAAACAACTTCCCTTTCCCCCTTCCCCTTCAGCCCCTTGCAATCTCCATTCTGCTTTCTGTTTCTTTATGTTTGACATAGATAAATGGAATCATACAGCATTAGTCTTTTTGTGACTTGTTTATTTTACTAAGCACAATGCCTTCGATGTTTATCCACATTATAGCATGCCAGCATTCTCTTTTTAAGACTGAATAATTTGCATTGTATGAATAGATCACATTTTATTCATCCATCTATCAATCTGCATATTTAGTTTGCTTCCAGTTCTTGACTCTTGTGAATAATACTGTGAACATGGTTTTACAGAAAACCATTTGTATTTTTGATCTTTTATAATAAATTCTAATTTATCTCTTTTACTAGTGCACAAAACAACTTGCAGCAGCTTTTCATGAGGAATTTGTTGTGAGAGAAGATTTGATGGGCCTGGCAATAGGAACACATGGTAGTAACATACAGCAAGCTAGGAAGGTTCCTGGAGTTACAGCTATTGAACTAGACGAAGATACTGGAACATTTAGAATCTATGGAGAGGTAAGCTGTTTTCTGTCCCTTACCTAGGATAACTTTGCTAAAACATTGATCACATTTATTTGGAATTTTAGCTTCCCAATGAAAACACTTTAAAATCAGTCAGCCTAATAATCATACATATATGTGTGTGGATCGAAGGTGACATTGTATTATATGGAGCAATGAAAGATTTTTGAGTAATGTGTACTATTTTCAGAAGTTTCTTAACCAACTGCTTCTGGGTTTAACTCAGTTTTCTGTGCATTACAAATAATTTATTCAAATATTTTTTGCATGCTTACTATGTGTTGGGCACTGGCAGTTGTAAATAACATAAAACTGCTTTGGTAGAACTTGAATTTAGGTAATTTGTAACTAAAAATGAAATTTGTGTGGATAGGAAAATAATCTGAGAAATAAATCAAGTTTTTAATTGAGACCATGTTTCACATTAAAATATATGGATAAGGTGTTTTTTGGGGTGATAATTTCAAGTCTTAGCTTTTCAAATCTGACTAGAGACCTGATTTTTATTCCTGAAGCCTTTAGACATGGGCATTATAACAGAGTAATTAAGATGAAAGGCTTTGCAGTCATAGTGGCTGAATTAGAATTCTGTTTACCCCTTTGAGTGGGCTTAGAGAATGTTACTTAATCTCCCTGTATAATTTTCTTGTAAATGAGAAGTATAATAGTGCTTATTTTATAATCTGTGAGGATTAAATACATTTTTAAAATGGTTATTGTATGTGGTGTATTACATGAGTACACAATACAATTGATCTATGGTTATTAAAGAACAAACAGTAAAAGTGGAAGTTAACTGTAATTGAGAACTGTGAATTCCTTTAAGGAACCCCCCCCCCCCCCCCTTCCATCCTTCAGTCTTTTAAAAATGTACCCAGGAGAAATGAGGAATTTAATGATGTTACTGATAGGTACTTTTTTCTAATGCATCTCTGCAAAACCAGCTTAGTAAATCATTTTGAGAATGAAAAAAAAATGCAGACAGTATAGACAATGTGAACAATTTATTTTTAATATTCCCCTGGAGATACTCAGCATGGGAAAATGGACCAAATAAATATATTTTCCTGGGTTTAAATTTGGCAAACATAAGTAGGTTAATTTTCTCAGAATCTTAAAAGGGACCTTAGAGATGACTAACATGTTTTTGTTCTAATAGTACTTTTTCCCTAGTCTTTTAATTACTGCTTTTTTTAAAAAAAAAGTACTTAATGAATTATCTGACCTGAAAGGTCACTTTAGTGGGCTGAGCTTGTTACTAGACTGTCATAATTCAGATTCTGCTCATTTCTCATATTTTTGTTTTGGACTGTGGGATTTATTTCATGTTTGTTTCTCTCTCCCTTCCTACTCTCCCAGAGTGCTGATGCTGTAAAAAAGGCTAGAGGTTTCTTGGAATTTGTGGAGGATTTTATTCAGGTTCCTAGGAATCTTGTTGGTAGGTATTTCTTCTACATGTTAAAGAAGTTAAATGTTATTTAATTATAGTGAACTAATTGAAAATTAGTCTTGTCTGATATTTTACTTATAGTTAAGTATTTTGATAACCATACTTACTTTCATTATTTCAGTAATAACATTGTATGTGACTTGTATTCATTATGATAAAAAGTAAAGATATCTTCTTCTGTACAGGGTAACCCACTAATAAGACCCATGGCTTTTATAACAGTTTGCCATTACAATTTTTTTTAAGCCAATGTAGACCTTGGGCTCTTTCTTACTATTTTCATTCACTTAATATCTTTTTATTATTCATGTTTATCAAAATTGTAAGTACTTTTGAAAATGTATGATAAATTATTTTGTTTATTTAGTGCAAAAGAGAAAGTAAAAGTGAATTGACAATATGGTAGTAAATAGTAAAACTTATACACAGTAGACTCTGAATAAATAATGATTGGTTTTGGCAAAGGTATATGAGCAGGAGAGGAGGATGGTGATAATGATATGATAGGAGGTTTCACTGAAGTGTTTGATGCCATTAATGAAAACTATTGTGCCCCCATGGGTTATAAGTTGTGACAAATTTTGAAGCTGGAGTTAAGTGAGCATTATAACTTGGAGTGAGTTGTTGAATAGCTTTGTTATTAATATCCTGTAGATCGGTGCTGTCTGTCCTTTTAAATGCTAATTGAGACAAATGGGAAAGCTTTTGTCACATGTTAAATACTCATGAATTATCCTAGAAGTTTAATATAAAAATAAACATTACCATAAGGTAGTGAAATTTACTAATTTACTAGGAGAGATGAATTTTCATCACCTATCTGATTTTTTACCTTGTTGAACTAGTTAGAGCCCTTTAGGCTCCATTTTATAATTAGGCCTATTCAGCCTTTTAAAATGTTGGGTTTTATTATTATTATTATTATTTTTTGTTATTAGTGTTTTATTTGTCAAATTCTATAAAACAAACACTGGGAGAAAAATTTTAAAAAAACTCCCACTACATAAAGATGTTTTTCTGGCCTATGACAACTAGAATACTCTGATACAAGAGTCTATATACAACACAAGAATTTGGATTTTCTTGATACTCAGCTATTATATAAAAAGCTTTTCAATTTTGCCTGAACATTTGGGTAGTTATGACATACTGCCAATTAAGCAAGCTCTACTTTATCTGTTCTTGGAAATCACTGTCCTCTGTAGAATAATTTTAATAAATATTATGATACGAAATGTTTATTGTCAAATGAAATCACTGTAGACAAGAAAGCTGCTTTTGAAAATGATCCCCATTTTGTTTAAATTCTACTCAGTTATTGACATCTATCAGTACTAACATTGGTTTGCTGCTTTACAGAGTGTAATTTAACTTAGGTTTCTTCAGTTGTAAAAATGATTTGAGGTATGTACTAGAGAGAGAATCAGGGTTCTTTTCTAATTTAACAATTCTATAATAGCCTTGATTTTAAAGAGTTTGTGGTAGTGTTAATTTTGAGTAAAAAGTCCAGATATTTCAGAAGTGAGGAAATTGGATATATTTGTAGCTTTCTGATTCTTTATTTATTTTGTGCAACAATGTCTGTGCCTGTCATGTCTCTTTTTTTCCTCTACCTGTCTTGGTTGGCTTTGATTTGGGTTATTTGTGTACTCTTTAGGAAATATACATTAGCAACAACTATTGTACGTTGGTGAAATTTTCAGAAGAAGTATAAAGATTTCAATTGGTTATTGTGTATAATAATACTACATTTTCCTCCAAAATGTTTTATGGGTGAAGCAGACTTTTGAAAAGTAATACATTCTTAGTCCAAGTGAAAGAGGAAAAGAGGACTGAGGAGTAAAAGGGAATGAGGACTACTTGGTGGGTAAGTTCCAGAGAGGATTCCTTTACACATTCAGGTTCCCAAGAGTTCTAGAACTTGACCATTCCCACCCCTTCCAAATCAAAAGAAAACATACTATGTGAACATCGATTTGAAAATGAGTCAAAATCTTTATCCTCCTCGAAGCCTTCCTTAATCACTTCTCTACTCTGTCCCTTCAGCATTTTTGCTCAATACTCAATTTATACTACAGGTCTGCTTCAGTTTATCAGTATGCTTTGGAATTTAAACTATGGAAATGATCAGTTAAAATTTTGACGGTCTCTGGTGGGACTAAATAAAACTTGCAGGTAGGTCCTTGCCACGGACCCCAGAAGGGTGATGGATGTTCACTCACCACTGATATAGTTCACAAGAAGAAAGGGGTACTAAGATTGGGGTGGGAGGGTTATAATATATCATCCTGACTTTTGTTATTTCGAAAAGATATTTGCTTATTTTTAGCAGGGTCAAGGATGGAGTTGCTGCTTGAGCTTCACTGTGTTAAAAATGAAGGTTGCTTTTATATGCTGCTGCTAGAGCTAAGAGAAGACATGTGACTTCCCTGACCTCTTATTTTTTTGCCTGTTTAATCACTGTTGCTTTAAATTTAGGGTTATTAATGGGGAAGGAGGCTTGAGAATAGGGACAGAAAATCCTATAATAGTGGCTTTGCTGTATTGACTGGCTTACTGTTACCATTGTTCTCTTACTTATTCTTTAATGAAAACTGTTCTCTCAAGCATGCAGTAGGAAAATTTTCGTTTTCACCCCTTTCAACCAAAATTAATTTATTGTGGAAATAGATTGCTGAGTTAGCAATAAAAAAATTATTGGGGATTTGGACATAAATAACATGGATTTATTTAATAACAAATATGGTGTTGCTGTGAATTTTATAAGAGATACATCGTTTCATATAGAGAAGGTTACCTAAATATACTGTTCCCAGGTAACAGTATGCAGTATTGGTTTGTTAATTTATGTGAATGTATGTTGTAACTAATAAGTTCCTAAGGGGAAGAGAAATCTTCATGCTTCTTTTTTAGGTTGTCCTTTAATTATTGGATACTTTAATTATTGGGTACTGCTGTTTGACAGACTTAGAGATTAAGAGTAGAGAAGGTAAATAATTTGGATTTAAGGTACTTTATAGTGTTTCATATCTAGGAAGACAGCATACCATACACATGTTGTATGTATTTTTATAGCTGTGGAGTACTTTTTAAAAACTTACTGGTGTAAAATGTTATACTTGTTAAATGTTAACATTTAATTTTTATGAAGGGAATATTTTAAAAGTTACATCTTTAAGTCACAGGTATCTTTTGAATAAATAGAAACTTAAAAATAAAATCAATATTGAATTTGTTAATTGTTTGAATAATTATGATTTACAATGAACATAAACAAATTGATCTGATTAATGCTAAGATAAGGTTTTTTTTTGCCTCTGTATACAAGAAATGGGTTGGACTTGATATTTTAAAAATATAAAAATTATGTAGAACATCTTAAAAGTTTAGACTTTGAGATGAGAATGTTTTCCATGTGAGCAGCATTGTCAACCCAGTTAATGATAGCCTGCTGGAGAGAAGGAAATTTCAGACCAACAGTAAAACTTCTCAGTAGTCTTTAGGGGTGAGTTAATCTAAAGATAGAACATTGCTTGGTCTTTATAATTTGATAGCAAGTTATAAATTATTTGGAAAGGATAGCGGTATTGGTTTTTAACTTACCATTATATTTGTTTTCTCTTATTAAAGGAAAAGTAATTGGGAAAAATGGCAAAGTTATTCAAGAAATAGTGGACAAATCTGGTGTGGTTCGGGTGAGAATTGAAGGAGACAATGAAAATAAACTACCGAGAGAAGATGTGAGTATTTAAATGTAATTTATTTGGCCTGTTGTTGTTTTTTTTTGTGTGTGTGTTTTGTTTTTTATTTTTTCATATTCTTTTCTTAGCTGACTTAATATTATTTTGTATTTTGGAAATTGTTTTATGAAATTATATCTAGTGAGCTATTTACACTCTAGTGCAATGGACTTTTCTAAAAAAGTTCTGTTCCCTGTAATATTTCTTTTGCATACTTAGAAAAGAAGTCTACATTTCATCATGGGCCCTGGGTTCCTTGGTTGGTTTCGCAGTACTTGAGTAAAATGCCAATCCTATCTAATAAAAGGGTAATATGCAAATTAACTGTCACAAAGATGGCAGTGCCCAGTCCCCTCAGCCTCGCCGGAGTCCCCCGGTCCTGGGGGGGCTGCCGCTGAAAGCGGGCAGCATGAGCGGCCTGACGGAATGCTTGCTTGCTTCGTCGCCGCCGTGACGGAGGGCCTCTGAGCAGCGGGCACAGAGCGGGCGGGGCGGGATGCTTGCTTCAGCGACGCCCCCGCCATGGAGGGCCTCAGAGGAACAGGGGACCTGGCCCACAGCGTCCGCAGGCAGGCCGCCTCCCGTGGAAGCAGCACGGCTTCTGGTGGCAACCTGCGGTTCCCGCCGGTTCCCACGGAAGCGGCCTACTGCACGTGATACTGCCTGATGGGCTACTAGTTTTTTAATAGAAGTCTTCAATTTGATTATTTTTATACTTAGAATGTAAACCTGTTCAATTTGGTATTAAACAATACAGTCTTCTATGAAGGAATTCTTGACAGCACTCTCCCTAGCATTTTTATAGAATCTGAAAGCACTGACTCTTAATTGAAATCTTGAAGGTTTTCTGTTGCTATTTTAATATGAACTTTCTGAAATTTCTTTTCAGTCTACTTCTCACATTTTGATATTTTGTCTACAATGCTGTTCATTGCTTTCATATATCACTTTCAGGATCTCTTTATTTTGTGGCTTCAGTAGTCAACACTGTGTAGTTGACTTAAACTTTGTATGTTTGAATATAAGGCAAGGATTTTCCTACAGAATATCTTCCAGCAATACACTCATACATAACTTCTTCAGTTTTGCACAATAGATAACTGTTTGGAGAGTTTGTTAGCCTATTGGATAGAATCAGTCTCATAAAACAAAAAGCTGTAGATATTTAGTTTAAGTAAATAGCTTCACATTAAGGATGTTGTAACGATGCCTATCAAAGATGGTCACTTCCTTTATTCATTTTTTTCTTTAACTTTTTTTAAAGTAAATCTTTATTTTTCAGATTATTACAGTTGTTTCTCTTTTTTCCCTCCATAGCTTCCCTCCACCCGGTTCCCACCCCACCCCATGCCCTTACACCACCACCCCCACTGTTCTCATTCATAGGTGTAAGATTTTTGTCCAGTCTTTTCCCGCATCCCCTTTCTCCTGAGAATTGTCAGTCCACTCCCTTTCTGTGCCCCTGATTCTATTATAGTCATCAGTTTATTCTGTTGATCAGATTTTTCACTTGATTTTTACATTCACTTGTTGATAGGTATGTATTTGTTGTCACTTTGTTGTTCATAATTTTTATCTTTACCTTTTTCTTCTTCTTCTCTTCTTAAAGAATACCTTTAAGCATTTCATATAATACTGGTTTGGCAGTGATGAACTCCTTTAGCTTTTTCTTATCTGTGATTCTGTTTATCTGACCTTCAATTCTAAATGATAGCTTTGCTGGGTAGAGTAATCTTGGTTGTAGGTTCTTGCTATTCATCACTTTGAATATATTTCTTGCTTCTCCCTTCTGGCCTGCATAGTTTCTGTTGAGAAATCAGCTGACAAACGTATGGCTGCTCCCTTGTAGGTAACTAACTGTTTTTCTCTTGCTGCTTTTAGTATTCTCTCTTTGTCTTTTGCCCTTGGCATTTTAATTATGATGTGTCTTGGTGTGGTCCTCTTTGGATTCCTCTTGTTTGGGGTTCTCTGTGCTTCCTGGACTTGTAAATCTATTTCTTGCACCAGGTAGGGGAGTTTTTAGTCAATATTTCTTCAAATAGGTTTTCAGTATCTTGCTCTCTCTCTTCTTCTGGCACCCCCATAATTCGGATGTTGGTACACTTGAAGTTGTCCCAGAGGCTCCTTACACTATCTTCATATTTTTGGATTCTTTTTTCTTTTCCAGTTGGGTGTTTTTTGCTTCTTTGTATTTCAAATCTTTGACTTGATTCTTGGGATCCTCTAGTCTGCTATTGGATCTCTGTATATTATTCTTTATTTCAGTCAGTGTATGCTTAATTTCTGATTGGTCCTTTTTCATATCCTTGAGGGTCTCACTAAATTTCTGTGAGGTTTCTAGAAGATTCTTCAGTAATCTTATAACCGTGGTTTTGAACTCTATATCCAGTAGTTTGCTTTCCTCCATGTCTGTCATTTGTGACCTGTTTCTTTGTCTCTGCATTTTGGCTGCTTCCCTGTGTTGATAGAGTGGCCTTGTGCTAGGTGTCCTATAGGGCGCAGGGGCTCAGCCTCCCCAGTCACCTGAGTTGGACACTCTTGGTGCACCCCTTTGTGGGCTGTGTGCACAGTCTTGTTGTAGTTAAGCCTTGATGGCTGTTGGTATCACTGGGAGGAATTGACCTCCAGGCGAATTGGCTGTGAGGACCAGCTGTGTCTACAATGGAAGAACTGCTGTGCTGGAGACACCCTTATGAGACAAGACTTGCTTCAGTGGGGCTTTGGTGCTCACTGAGTCTGCCCCTTGAGTATGTCGCTTATGGATGTGAAGAGTTGTTATCTGGTATGGTCTCACACTGACCACTGGGTACACTGGCTCTTGGATCTCCAAGGAGGTGCAAAGTCAGCCACTGCCTGAGGCCACCCAGCAGGAGCTACACAGAGATCTGCAGATTCCTCCTCTTTGTTTGGGGTTTGGAAGTGCCAGATGAGGCCCAGCTGTGAAGCAAGGCAGGCTGCTGCTGCCGGGCCTTGGGCCTTCTTTTGGAAGCTTTGTAGCTCTCTGACCCAGCTGCAATTTGTTAGGTTTTAGGCTGCAAAAGGACAGACCATTCATATGCAAATGCCGCTGTGCACAGCTTGGGTGGGGTTGTAAATTAGGTGGGGTGGGGTCTCAGGGCAGAGCAAACAGCAATGGCTGCCAGTTAGCCCTGCCCCGGAGAGGGCCCCGGGTCACTCTGTCCCAAGCCCTGTGCAGAAACAATGATCGCTGCGAGCACCCCCGAGAGAAAGCCGCCCTCACATTCCAGTTTCTCCCCATATGAGTCTGGATCCCCAGAGTCTCGCCCAGACCTGGAGTTCAGAGCAATCGGGAGCTTGTATCTCCCTCCCAATTGAATAAAAACAACAGCACACCCAGTTGCTAGCTTATTTCGCGCGTGCCTCCGCACCTCCACACCTCTGAACCTCCACACCTCCTACCAGTCTCAGTGCGCTTTTTTCTTTCCTTCTAGTTGTAGAACTTCCACTCAGCCAGCTTTCCTGTGGTTCTGGATGATGCTTGTTTTGTCTTTTAGTTGTAGTTTTGATGTGGTTGTGAGAGGCAGCAAGTACAGGTGTTTAACTATGCTGCCATCTTGGTTCGGTAATTCACTTTTGATCACATAGTAGGAAATTTTAGAATTGTTAGAGGTGCTCGCAGCTATCATCGTTCCTGCACGCGGGATGCGGAGAGCCAGGGACCTCTCCGGTTCAGAGCAGCCAATGCTTATTCATTTTAATTAGTTAGAATGTGGAAGAAAATGAGGAAAAACAAATGACTTAGTATGTATATATATAAAAGGCTAATATGCAAAGTGCCCTCGGGAATTTGGGAGAACTGGAGTTTGATCACTCACTATGATGTGTACTGACCACCACGGGGTGGCATGGAACATGGCAGGCGACCAGCAGTGGTGGTGGGGCGCTGAGGGAGAGAGGAAAGGAGGGGAGGGGGAACCATGCAGTGGCAGCGCATGGGTGGTGAAGGAAGGAGGAGATGGGGAGGTGGGGGAACCATGCGGTGGTGGTGTGCCAGTGGCAAGGGAAGGAAGAGGCAGGGAGGGGGGGAACTGTGCAGTGGTGCGCAGGTGGTGAGCAAAGGAAGAGGTGGGGAACCTGATCAGCCCTGATTGCCAGCCAGGCCTACAGACCGTATCCATGCACGAATTTCGTGCACCGAGCCTCTAGTTATACCTATGAGTACTTGTAGCTCAGATTGATTTCAATTTGCACTGTTTTGAAAATTGCTATAAATCATAAATAACATTCTTAAGCAAACCCTCTTTCCCTTCCCACCATTTTTCCATGACTTTAAGATGCCTTGGAGATAAGGATAAAATTAAGTGTCATACTATTATGGGCACTTTCCCTCTTCATGCTTAATATTTAAGATAATGGAGATCTATTGGTATATTACCACTATTTAAAATCAGTCAGAAGATCAAGATGTTTACTGGCAAAGGCTATTAAACAACTCAAGTATAAATTTCTTGGCTTGATACTAATATCTCATCTTCCCTTACCTTGATTTATCCCAATTGCTTTTTAATATTTACCATCTTGTTGTAAGTGAATTCTAGGTTCTCCTTCAAATATAAAAATTTATACTTTTCAGTTTGTAGTATTGGTCAGTTGTTCCATTTTTGTGCTAGGTTAAATTTAAATGCTTACCGAAACCAAGAAAATCATGTAAATGATTAAGCGGGTTGAGATTTACAAGATAGGGATGGGAGGGCACCAAATAACTTTCTGTAAAAGAAACATGCTGCTCAGTTTTAATTTGATTGACGTGTGGGAATGCTGCATTGTATTGCTAGATTATCTGATATTTTTTAAGAGAAGCTGAAAATCTATAATACTATAAAGAATTTTTTCAGTTTCCTAAACATTTCATGTTAAAACGAATCTGAAGGTTGGTAATAGTTTATTTTGGGCCACCATTCCACAGTGTAAGCCATCTAAATCCTGGAGAGTGTTTATAACTTGCTTTCTCCAAAATCTTTGGTGATTCATCTCTGGTCTGAGATGACCTTTGTATTCGTAGTAATTATTGTTGGTATACTAGGGTATATAATGATTTTCTTTTATATTTTCTAGTTTATCTTATATCTCCAAGCCAGTAATACTCCTTGAAATCAAATCTGAATTCTCTCTCTCGCGCGCGCGCGCTTTTTTTTTTCTTTTTTTTTTTTTCATTTTTCCCCTGTCACAATGAATTTTATAGATTAGGCACTTGATATTTTAAATCATTTAATTAAGATTTTTTTTTTTTTAAGATTAAGGGTTCCCGCCTAACCAGTTTTGCCAGATTTGCTCAGTGGATAGAGTGTCGGCCCACCGACTGAATGGTCCCGGGTTCGATTCCGGTCATGGGCATGTACCTTGGTTGCTGGCTTGATCCCCAGTGGGAGTTGTGCAGGAGGCCAGCTGATCAATCTTTCTCTCTCAACAATGTTTCTAACTATCTCTCTCCCTTCCTCTTTGTAAAAATCAATAAAATATATTTTTTAAAAAAAGATTGAGAGTTCCCCAGTCCCAGTAGGGGCTTGTGCAGGAGGCAACCAATCCATGTGTCTCTCTGAAATGGATGTTTCTCTCTCTTCCTCCGCCCTCCCTTCCATCTCTCTCCCCCTCCTCCATCCCTTCCACTCTTTCTAGAAATCAATTGGGAAAATATCCTTGGGTGAGGATTAAAATAAATAAATAAACAAATAAATAATTCACCACTTAAATTGTTAAAAAGTCAGTTTGAAAATAAGCGACAGAGTAATTTCTTACACAGAATCAAAAGTTCTTAAGCTACACTTAGTTCCATAAGGAACTATTCTACAAAATCAAGAAAATGGGAAGAGACACTGAAACCCATTGGATCACTTTATTTAGGCTATACTCATTCTCCTTAGTCAATAGTATGCTAGAAGTGTATTTCTTTTTTCTTTTTTTTTAAATATATTTTTATTGATTTCAGAGAGGAAACGAGAGGGAGAGATAGAAACATCAGTGATGAGAGAGAATCATTGATCGGCTGCTTCCTGCATGCCCTCTACTGGGGATTGAGACTGCAACCCAGGCATGTGCCCGTGACTGGAATTGAACCTGGGACCCTTCAGTCCGCAGGCCGACGCTCTATCCACTAAGCCAAACCAGCTAGGGCTAGAAGTGTATTTCTTTAAAGAAAACATATTAATTATCTTAATTCTCTTCTACTTTTTAAAAACCTTCCTTCTTTAAAATTCATCAAAGTAAACCAGGTCTATGTTAATTTTTTGACTTGCTTTTAAACCTGTGACAAAGTATATGCCTTTACCAATAATTCCTTATTTTACTTTGTGTAAATATTTATATTCTGTTGGTGATACTTATGTTAACACTTGGGAAGCATTCCCTCCAACACAGACTTCGAAGATTTCGTTATCTGAAGATGCTCAGTGTCACTAATTATCAGAGTAATGCAAAATTAAAACCACAATGAGATAGCATCTCACACCTGTCAGAATGGCTATTATTAATAAATAAACAAACGGGGCGGGGGATGGATCAAAAAACCTGATATTTAAAAACTAATTTTTTAAATGCTAAGTTGTAGTGCATGTATGACAAATTTTTGAAAATCTCAATATTTCAAATTACATTGATATTTTTAGCAGCATATTTTTAAATCTTGACGTTAGATATAAATTGCTATAAGTTTTAGAAAAGTTTTAAAAATTATATATTGGTATGTCAAGTTTAGGCTAGAACTTTGTTAAAATATTAAATGCTTGAGAACGTTGTTTTCTTACAGGGGATGGTTCCATTTGTATTTGTTGGCACTAAAGAAAGCATCGGAAATGTGCAAGTTCTTTTAGAGTATCATATTGCTTATCTAAAGGTTTGTATACTATTCACATTTATATCATTGTTGCTCCCCACATTAAGCTTAATTAATTTGATGTTTGTAGTAAATTTTAGATATTTATGTATTTTTAATTTAGGTTCAGTTATGCCCTGTTTTTATGAGAATTTATAAATAAAACATCTTTTGCCATAATAAAATGATTTTCCTCATGCACATTGTTTCTCTTTCCCTCTGAACTTTTACATTTCTTTCCTTACTGTTATCACTTAATATACCTACACATTCTGTACTGGAACTATTTTGTTTTTACTTGATCTTTTACATGCAAACAAGACAGAATCAGCAGTGAAGATAGGCAGGCTTTCTTTGTAACTGGTATTATCTGAATCAGATGCCATTCGATAATTCTTAACCATTGTTTATAATGTAATCTGTTTGAGTTTATAAATAGAGCAAGGGCTTTAGAAAAGAAATGCCACAAATTATTAAAAGTTGTATTTATTATTTTCTACTATTCCTCTTTTATTCCTGCTATGTTTCTCTTGTTTAGAGTATAGTAATATCCTCAACTGCTCTGTCTAGTTAGTATGTTTTCCTTTTAGTCATATCATTGCTGCTGTTTTAGTATTTTGAAAGTACCCCTGATAATCTCATTCCATTCTTTTAAAAGCTTATCTTTATATAAGTCTCAGTTCAATCTGGCATTCTAAGCCCATGTTTTACCTTTCAGTACTCTACTAACTTTTATAAAGCCAAGAGCTTTGTTTAGATACCCTACCTTCACATCCTGTAATGACCTCAGTTTCTGAATTATCAAGCCTACTAGTTCATCTAGGTCACAACTCAGGTGTCATTATTTTGATAGGAAAGTAGGTTAATGGTAGCTCTCATTGATGCTACCTGAACCTCATTTAGCAGAGTTTTAACTCATTCAGAGCTAAATCTGGTAACATTGTATAATTACTAGCTATTTAATAAATGAGTTATTTTAATGCTTGTCAAACATCCCCTTGAAAGAGGAGAGTACTGGTCTTTTTTTATATTGTATGCCTGTATCACTTAGCATGACTGGCACACATATTGGGCATCAGTAAATGTTTGGTGAATTGCAACAGCAAATGACCTTGCAGGTTGTGTTCACTAGGAACACAACTATACTTTACCAAAGGCCCACGATGCTTCTTTCATTGGTAGGGAGTATAGCTCTAGCTTTATACTTGAAGAAGACAAAAAGTTACAAATAAGATTTACCCTTCATTGTTTTGATTATAGGAAGTAGAACAACTAAGAATGGAACGCCTACAGATTGATGAACAGCTACGACAGATTGGTATGGGTTTCAGACCTTCTTCCACCAGAGGGCCTGAAAAAGAGAAAGGATATGCCACTGATGAAAGTACCGTCTCTTCTGTACAAGGTTCTAGGTCTTATAGTGGAAGAGGCAGAGGTCGTCGGGGCCCTAATTACACCTCCGGTTATGGTAAAAAAACTTTTTTTTTTCTTTTTTAACTAGTTCTAGTTTAGGTGCTCCAATACATTTTGCTTAATATTATTTAGTTAGTTCTTTACCTTATTTTGCCTTTGAGGGCAGTAGATAGTTCTGAAGTATATATCTTAGTAATAGTGATGGCACACTTTATATTAATGACAATAAAAGGTATGCAATTACAGCTGTGTAATGAAATAAAACATGTTTTTGTTAAGTTGATGGTTCATGATCATATTTATTATTAAATAGATATGAAACTTGTTTTCCAAATATTTCCCCTGTACAGTTGTATACATTTTTCAATAAAAGCCTAATAATGCTGGTTATACTACTAGGAATCATTTTTGCTTACTCTCTGGGGAAAGTAAAAAGGAGAAATATGCTAACCACTGTGCCAAGATTGCATATAACAAATATATACTAGCTTTTAAAATATACTTTATTGGCTCATTCAGCAGTTCTGAATATTAATATCTCTGGAATTATTTTATGAAATACAGCATTTCACTAAAGTGAGGGCTTTAAAAATTAGAACCTAATTAACATTTTTGTAAAATGTATTTATTTTACTCTGAGGATGGGGCCTAACCCATATAGCAAGGGGCTAATGGATTGTGGTGGTCAGTAATTCTCTAATCCTAAATTCTCACTTATTCTTCTTCAGCTTTGTGGAGTTTTCCAATTTTCTACATTTGGACTTGGATCTTAGCAGTGACCTGGTTATTTTTTTCCCTTCATTCTTTCCTTTCTCTTTTCTTCTTCTCTACTCCCCTATGCTAATTCTAACTGCTTTTATAATCCCTAAAATAAAAGGCATTTAGGGAAAATAGGAATATATGAAAGCTTACAGTGTGCAGATTATACATCCAAATTTCATGTCATGTTTGACTGAAGAATCATTTAATGTTGCCAGTTATGTTAAATTCGTACTATTTTTTATTTGTTGTAGAGTTGAAAGATTAATTTTCCCTTCCCTTTCATATCCTCATTTCTTTTAATTTTTAAAGTTAACCCTATATTGAAACGTGAAAAACAAATTTCAATAAAATAAAACTGTTCAGCATGTGAAGGGCTGAGAATTGTGGACAATTATTATATTCCTGAAAACACATTTAATGTGTTTTCAGGAATATAATAGAAAAGCAGTAATTAAATAGAAATTAAGTATACTGAATGATTTCAGATGTGTACAAATTACTAGTATAAATAATCACATTTGACTTTTTGGATGATGAGGATTATCATCTCATTATTATTATCCTCATCTGGGAAGTCAAGTGAAATTATAGACGAGAGATCATTTTTTTTGCAAAATGCTTTTGTTGAGAGTAGATAATAAATTTACCTGAGAAAGGTAGAGGAATATCATTGGGGCTGAAGAAAGCTCTGCCAATTGTTCAGTAGATGGCACTCTTACCTCTGGATCTTTACAGACGGTGAAACATTGTATTTTTTAAAATAACCATGGAACTTAAATGGGCTTGAGAGAAATAAAATCATTCGAATTTGGTTATAGATCTTGTCCACTTAATATCAGAAGGATTTTTTTAAGGAGATATTACATACAAACTGTATAAGAAACATTTTCTCTATAATATCCCTGAAGTTGGTATGTGTTTTATAATGGATGATGTCTTATAACTTTCATTGGCAATATTTGTTGAATGACACCCAAAAGTATGTCTGAGGATGAATGAGTAGCATGTGGATTTAATAAAATGTACTTCAACTATTAAGTTTAGCATACACAATCATTGAAAAGGATGTGAATCATCTTCAGGGGTGATTTTAGAAGGTTTAGAAAGGGGAAAATCTGATTTTAAATTGTGTTAAAAACAGGTCTTTTAATTTGTTGGAGTCATTAAAAATTGAATCAGTTTTATGAATTTTAAAGCTTTTTAAAAAATGTGTAAGTTCAGAAGTTCTTATATATTCCAAAGGTTTTCTTCACTATTCATGAAATGATAAATAAGTGTTTGGGAGATTCAAGGAGAAAGGAAGTTGGTAGGCTCCTTCATTTGTTAAATTTCACATTTTATTTCCTATACTTAGTCCTTCTAACTTTTGTATCTGAAGAGCTCTTGTATTTTGCTTTTATCATCAAATGACAGTGGCATTTAAATGTAGAGAATTTATAGTTTAGCATGGAAGCACTCTTATTTGGGAGTTTTAGCAAAGGAACTTCAAAATCATGCAGAAATTTACTCAACAACAGAAAATGGTTATGTTCATTGGTAGGTGTCTGGGAGCAGTTAAAGGTATGAGACAGAGCTGCACCCTTTACATTTATCATAGCCCAAGTGAGTAGATCCAAAAGGGGTTAAAAATAGAAAACAACATTCGGCAACACTGCATGACAGGTATACATTGCTTCTAAGAAAATAAGAGAGGAGAGGAGAGGTCTGTTTTCATTCACATTGGTCTGAACCTAAAAATTGAACTGGGCTTTGAAAAAAATGTTTGGTTATATGATAAAAAGGAAAAGGTGGAAGAGACATCCCAGAACTACCTAAGAATAGAAGTGGAAATGAGTGTAATAGTGATTGGGTTACATAAATCTAATATAATGGTGATATTGTAGGGCTTCTATAGAGTATTGGCAGTATTTAAATTTTTAAAGCGTCATTATTAAAATAGGTCATTTGAAAATCAGAAATGGTCTAAACTTTTAAAGTTAGGCTGAATTTTTGTCTCATGGATCATGGCTTTAATTCTGTTGTTGGTTTGAAGTTGTCTTTTCTCAGAATAACCCTCTTAAAATTGGTTCAGTAATTTTAAATACTGTATTCTAATTTAAGACACTTTGCTCATAAAACGGCTATTTTATGTACAGCCATTAAAAATACACTCCCAATTTAAAAAAGACAATTAGTTATCAGAAACATTCTGATTTCAGAGAGATTAAAATGTAAAAAAAAAAAAAATGGTAAAATACACTATATATAACTTTATTTTTCTAAATATAATTGAAGTTGCTTTTAAATATTGGGTAGCAGTTATATTTACTAATTTGATATTAAACCTAAAAATGGGCAAAATTTTAAAAATACTTTCCCATTTAGTGCATTTTTATATTTGTATATGTAATGTTTTATATGTTTTCTGTAATATTCTATTGGCTGTAAAACAATTCAGGTTTTAACTTCTGAAGAGTAGATACTATATTATTAGTATAATATTAACATTTCTTTATTTATTAGTTAAGAAATTTTGAAATCAGTGTTTTGATTTAGTGTTTTTAAAGCAGCCAAATAGCAGTTATTTAAACAATGATTTGCAGGAACTTTTTAATTTTTCTTTCATTCCTATAAAAAAAAATGGCTTATGTTCTCTTCTTTCCCAAGGTACAAACTCTGAGCTGTCTAACCCCTCTGAAACAGAATCTGAGCGTAAAGATGAGCTGAGTGATTGGTCATTGGCAGGAGAAGACGATCGAGAGAGCCGACATCAACGAGATAGTAGGAGACGCCCAGGAGGAAGAGGCCGGAGTGTCTCAGGGGGTCGAGGTCGTGGTGGACCACGTGGTGGCAAATCCTCCATCAGTTCTGGTAGTCTTTTATATACTATGTCAGCATCCTTTCTTTGTAAACATTGTGACTTTATACAAATTAGTTTATTTTCCGGGGCCACTGATTTTTGGAAGTTTCTCTTGCTACTCACTGAGGAAGATAATACAACATAACAGTATAAGGAAAAGCCCTTAGAGTATTTTATCAGTGAAGGTTAACTAGAATATTTGGGTCAGAAAAAATGGTCAGATGTTTATCCCTTCAAGTTTGAGGGGCTTATGTAATTAAGATTGTTTTTTTCTCTAGAACTTCTGAGTGTTATGTATTTGTTGGCCAGACCCAGAGAATTCTTATGGTCAGAAAGATCTAAATTCCTTCGTGTACTTAATATTGAAAAGTAACTGAAAAGCATTTTTTGCTACACTATGCACTACTTTGGGAACAGGAAAAAATTGTGTAGTCAATTTAAAATATTTTTTAAATTATTTTACTGTTTGAGGAGTTGAGTTGTAAAGAGAAGTGTTCAGAAGACTGAGATTTGAGGTGTGCAAGCAACTACTTCAGTGGATTTGTAGAGTTGCCAGAATGTTTTTGCTTAGCATAATAGGGCTGGGGGGAGAATTGTCAGGGATACTTGGACTAGATTATATCAGGGAAATAACCATAACGTATTGTAAACCACTTTACGAAAACCACTCTTAATGTTATACAATGCCCTATGAAAGTTTATATAGTATTTTAAATGTTATACAACATTATATATATATATATATATACATATACATATACATATATATATATATATATATATATATATACATATATATATATAACTAAGTATATACCACATGTGCTTACAAGTTAGAAAAAACTGGAACAAATCACAAAATTTAGGGACTTTTTGAAAGGTATTCTCTAGTTCCAGTGAAGCTCTTTAATATCTAAAATTTAGTTTATAGGCTTTCAGATAAATAGTTTTTATATTTTAGTACATTGTTCACTATTACCAAGGTTTATATTATAATATGCTGAACTGCAAAATATATGTACTTAGTGTTTATGATTAATGGATAAACTTAGTGTCTTTTGCAAAGATGCTAGCTTGCTAGCTGTTACCAAAGGAAACTTAGAAATGAAAAGTCGTGCTTAGGTGAATTTCTTCTATAATTTGATTGGTGGAGGCAATAAATGCACATAGGTAAGATGGGTATTTTTTTCTTACAAATTATATTTTAAAACTTTACTTTTCCCACCCTCACCCCACCTTATCCCACCTTCACTTTTTGTTTGTAGAGATGGGAGTACTAGTCAACACTCATTTTCACATTTTGCTATACCCAGTTAGAATTTCAACTTTTTCAGGTTTTTTTTCTTTGTGTTTGTATAGACTTGTTTTGATTGCTTCAGTTTATAGTAACGGATTTCTGGTAAGTCGTGCAGTGCAGGTGTTGAGTATTATTTAGAAATAGTCCATTAATATTAGCAAAGAGAAGTAACAGTCACCTCGATCTCAGTAAAGGTGACAAAAACTCTTTCTACAAATTAATTCATATTAGCTGAATATTTATTTCTCCTTATTTTTATTTTTCTAACCTCTGGTCAGGTTTAGCTAGGAATGTGAATGTCAGAAATAGCATGTATAATGTGCTATATATATCCCAACATTTTCAAAACAAGTCAAAGTGAAACAGTAGGAAGTTGAGGTGTCTGCTCATCTTTTGCTTTAATTTTTCATTGCCATTTCAAGTTTTTTTTTTTATCTTTAGTACTTTCCAGGTAAAATAGTGATAAAGAAAACATTTGAAGACAGAATATATTTTTATTGGGGGAAAATTCAAGTTTAATTATTAATTAATATAGCTTAATATAGATCAAAACATTCCTATTAACTGCAGCTCTCTTAAACGAATATTTCTTGCCTCTGACATGCATATAGTGCTCAAAGATCCAGACAGCAATCCATACAGCTTACTTGATAATACAGAATCAGATCAGACTGCAGACACTGATGCCAGCGAATCTCATCACAGTACTAACCGTCGTAGGCGGTCTCGTAGACGAAGGACTGATGAAGATGCTGTTCTGATGGATGGAATGACTGAATCTGATACAGCTTCAGTTAATGAAAATGGGCTAGGTATGTAAGCACTTAGGGGAAAGATATATATTGTATAATACTGTTAATGTATTATGCTTTTTTCACATAAGAAAACAAAACCCAAAAATATGCAATTTGAAAATTGGATTTTTTAGTGCTTGTTTCAAAGTAGATAGCTTTGTATCTGTCTTAAATATCCAGTTTTCAGATTTATATAGTTAAATTATTTGAAACTGAGAGGGTTTATTAAAGTGCCCTTTGATGCCATTGCATAACACCAATATACAAACTGCAAGGCACTTAATACTCTTATTGTACCTAAACCAAAATTGGGCTTTCAGCTTACCTCTTTAAACATTACTATAAATGACACTAATGAAAATGTGTATATTGAATAGGCATTAATTTGCAAAGGGCTAAACTGTCATT
Organism: Eptesicus fuscus; assembly: GCF_027574615.1. Taxonomy (NCBI): domain Eukaryota; kingdom Metazoa; phylum Chordata; class Mammalia; order Chiroptera; family Vespertilionidae; genus Eptesicus; species Eptesicus fuscus. The sequence continues at coordinate 39,774,580 of NC_072475.1, forward strand.
AACTTTGGTTAATAAACTGTATTGGAGAGGAAAAATTTGATCTCCCTGAATGATGGTATTTTAAAAATTAAGTCTGAAAGTTTGTTTAAGAGTTAAAACCCTCTTAATTTCCAGATGATAATTCCATTTTGTAAATCTATTTGGAATGCTTAAAACTACAAAAGTTATTTTCCTATCAGTAATTTATGTGTTTTGTCTTCCCTATTTAACTGAAAGTTTCTCTTTCCCTTTCCTTGAATCTTTGAAGGAACAAAGTTTTTGTCTTGTTTTGTTTTTATCAGAATAGTTCATGGTAAATTTTGCAATTACAGATGATAGTGAAAAAAAACCCCAGCGACGCAATCGTAGCCGCAGGCGTCGTTTCAGGGGTCAGGCAGAAGATAGACAGCCAGGTAACTTGAGTGGACCTGTTGACAACACCAGGTCATAAGCATGAAAAAAAAAATGTCATGTGTCTGCTTTCTAAATATATTATACTTACATATACACATGTGTGCATATATATTCAAGATGTGCATTGCATAAATTGTTTACTCAACTAATAAGACTACTACTACTCTTAAGAAAATGCATTCTTCCTTGACACCGTAAATGTTTAGTAACCTGTCTAATTGAACTAATATGACTCAATTTTTTTCATGAAATACTGTTGAGAAGGCCATTATTTTGTCCACTTGGCAGATTCTTCACACTTGAGTTGGGGCCTGCCATCCCAGGGGACTATGTTGTTAGATTGTGATTGAGGTTGATTGGCAAAACTGGAGAGCTTTTGCATGGTGCCTGCTTACTCTTATCTGCATTTGCACCTCATTTTTGTGGGAATTTTATAATACCCACATTTTTAAAAAAAAGTGTAAATGAGAAAAATACTTGAAAATGTCTTTTTCCTAATAAGAGGAATGCATGTTATGTTTTTGTTTATTGTAGTGTGATGTTTTTTCCCTACACCTACTAACTATTCAAATTAATAGTACTTACTTATTAGCTTTAGAATGTTAATTTTTAAGTAGTCATGTTTTAGTAACTTCAAAGAAACCTTGTTGGTTGTGTCTATATTATTTTGAACATAATTCCATTTCCTGTGTAAGAGAATCACATGTATATTCACAAATAAACCCCTTTTAAACTAATCAATTTTGCATTCTTTCCAGAGCAAATTCTTTCATGTGTTTTTCCCCAACTAAGAAATATAAATTCCATTATCTTTAGTATTTTAAGTTAAGTGATTATAGAGACATTTAGAAAAACCCATTAAGGCTATTAGTTTCTATTCTTGAAAAAAAAAAATTATGCTTTAAAGATATTTGTAAATTTAAAAGGAATTAAATATTGTCAAAGATAGAAAGTTTCCAGAAAATATTTGTTTTCCCCTTTCATCTTTACTCACTGCCTTTAGTGTTAGAGATATGTTTTAGATCAAGAGATCGTATTTCTTTTTTTTTAAGCTGGCACAGCAGTGAATATAATATCTGGCCATACTTTATAAGAAAATTCAGGCTATCAGTATGAGAGCTTATCATAGGATGAATTACAATGTAATTTATTAACTAAATGGATGGTGATTTATTACTAAATCAGTGGACATAAAAGGAATAATGTAGTGGTTTTGTTAACGAAGAGGCAGAGATTTCTGCATGGTATTAATTGATATTTGAGTAATTTGGAATTTTTAATAACTTGTGTTCCATATTGCATTTATTCTTATTTTACTCTGTTCTTTGGAAAACTGCTTTTCATCTTTAGAATTCTTTGCTTTCCCTGGCCTATTCCTGCCCTACTCCCTCCTCATTCCCCCCTAAAAAAACAAACAAACCCAAAACTCAAAATAAGATAGAACAAGCACACATTTTCTCATTGCCCCTGCAGCAGTTCTAGGAAAGCAGCCTCTATCTAAAGAATATCAGCATTCGTTTAAATACACAATTATTTAATTTGTTCCTATTTGCTTAAAATTTCTGTTGTCCTTAATGTTAATTAAACAATGAATATTCTTTACTAAGAATGTGACAATACAGTGGTGTCCAGTTGATTAACTTGGACCTCTAAGAGGAAATTCTAGAGTCCAAATTATGTGGCAAAATTGCCTGTTGTTTTTTTCCCCCCTAGATATTTTAAATATCTATTAATCTGTATTGAACTTCTAAGTGGCTTGTATTTTAAAGACCGGATATAGATAGGGGTTTTGTTTGTTTTTTTTAATCAACAGAATTTGTTTTGGTTTTTACCTCCCCTTATGGGAAAGGAGGGGCACTGGTAAGTTTTTACCTTTCCAACTAAGTGCCTCTTAATTTAATTGATAAAGTATATTAAAGTATATTATTCTATATCTGTACATAATTGTCAGGGTTTCCAAGTAGATGAGTTCTTCAAGTATCACTGAGGACTGAATTATAGAAACATAATGAATTTAATTATTAAGGTGCTTCCCAAATTAGAATAATTCCTAAAATGGTTTTATCACCAGGTATGTAGACATAACAATGAAGTGGATTTGATAGTACCCCCCCCCCTCCCCAATTTTGGAAACCATTGTTAAATGTATTTATAATTCATTAACAGTGAATTTAAATTATTTTTAAAGCTCCAAAATGAGTACACTGAGTTTCTTCTAATTTGGAAGAAGCAGTTTTAGACAAGAAACATCTTTAGTGGTATTTCTAATAAATGATATGTATTAGTTCTGAATTACATTGTTTCTTTGAGCTTTTAAAACTTTCATCTAATACTTTTAGACAGTTCTTGGGTCTTATAAAAGTATTAGCATGTCAATTTATGATTAAGAAAAAATGAATTGTAAATAAATGGTTTTATATAACATCAAAATGATTTATTTTCATAAAATTTGAACCCGATAAAGCAATTCTCCTCCTAACTAGTGACTAATTAGACATTTACTTGATTTTTCATTCTTTATGTAATTAATTTGCTCCCATAATTTAAAATACACTATATTTCACTATAATTAGGGATTTTTCTTCACCAGTTTCTGATAGAAAATAATTCTTCCAAAGAAAGAGAATGATTATTTTGTTATTTTTTCAAATATGTGAATTCTAAGTTGCAAGCCTTCAGAGAGAGAGAGGATTGAGACATAAAGTTGGACTAGCCCAGAGTACCTGTAGACAAGAGGTCAATTGTGGTAATGGGTTGGCAGTAAGTAGGACGTGAGGTCAGATTAATCTTTTCCCTAGATTACTGCTGCCATCCACCTACTTGCAAACACACACGCACACCTCAGTCCCTCAAAAGATTGAAAGATTGGCAAAGTGAGGAGGGAGTGGTTAGTAAATTTATGGTGGCCTTTCACCATGATCAGTGTTTACATTTTTAGGGTGGCTTTCTGTCATCTTTAGTTTGCTTTGTAGTTTTTTATTGTCGATCACTCAGAATGGTTTCTAGTGTGGAATGTTTAAAAGGAACCATAAAATACCACACTTGGATTTCTTGTGTTTTTAAAAAAATAAGAGAGCTAATATTTGAGTAACTTTTTACATCTTATATGAAATTTTCAAATTAAAGTACACCACCCCATGATTTATACCAGACTTGCCCCATTTCCCCCCCAAATACTGTCTAGGCTTAGAATACTGTTTTTCTATTCTTGGTTGTGGATTTCTATATCAAACTTATGCCACAGCCGTAGACTCAACCGGAAGTAAATGGCTGGATTCGTGTGAAAGAGGACATTAATCCAGGCTTCCTCGATCTCCAGCTTAAAACTTTTTATTGTTATTGCTAAGTTGCAGGCACATTTTTCAAGCTGTTTTTGGTTGGAGGTGTTACCCATCTTAAGAAAAACTTGAAATTGGGTAACCCACCATTAGTTTATTTTAAAAGTAAAATTACTCTTTATCCATCAATAAACTTTAAACATATTTTTCAACACCTGTAATTTTTTTCTCATCTTCAACAGTCACAGTTGCAGATTATATTTCTAGAGCTGAGTCTCAGAGCAGACAAAGAAACCTCCCAAGGGAAACTTTGGCTAAAAACAAGAAAGAAATGGTAAGGAGAATTTAAACTGTAGGTTTTGTTGCTTTTTTTTTTACCCCCCTGGTATGGTTTAGCGCTATTTTTACTTAACTTTCTGTATGATCGCTTGTTTCCCCCCAACTAAACAAATACTATTTTAGTTAAAGACTACTATTGAGTTTGTTGTTGGCCCCAGGTAACTGAAGATAGAATGCATGCTTGAGCCTGAAATACTTTTCCGTTAGAACTCTAAATAGCATTTGTAAAGCTCAGTCTGCCCAAAGATATTGGGCATAAAGACTATTGCTTAATTTGGGGAGCAATAGGTTACATATCTCTTCTCAGTGATGGATCTAGACCTTTAAGTTTCAATTCTTTTAATGCTTTAAAGGATTTATATGTAACTGAGTTTTTAAAAAGGTGAGTAAAGTAGGCGATTATTTGCTTTACTTAGGGTATTAACTATATCTTTTACAAGGTGAGCTTTCAACTGGTTAAAATAAAATTAGGTACAAATTTTCAGTAATCAAGTACATTATTACATATTCAGTAATCTAGGTACCTCTAGGTACTAAAAACAAAGAGTTGAAATACCCAGAGAGGTAGAGTATATTGGTATTTGTTTTGAACTTTAAGAATATTTGAATTATTTGATCCATTATATCAAACTAAAATTATTTATTAGCTAATTATTGTTTATGTAGCTATTTTCCTCCTCAGCTATAGATTTTATTTATAAAGAAGTTGAAAAAGTTGTCTCCCTTTGGCAGGCAAAAGATGTGATTGAAGAGCATGGTCCTTCAGAAAAGGCAATAAATGGCCCAACTAGTGCTTCTGGCGATGAAATTTCTAAGCTACAGCGTACTCCAGGAGAAGAAAAGATTAATACCTTAAAAGAAGAAAACACTCAAGAAGCAGCAGTCCTGAATGGTGTTTCATAAACTGAAGAAGTTCCTAGTTTACAGTTCTTTTACATTACATTTTACAATAGTGCTTGTACAGCTTGCCAAAGATAGAATATGGATCGCCAGTCTTTACATCGCACTTTCAGTTCCTCCATTTGGAATTCAGAAAGGGGAGGGATCCTGAAGAAATCATATGTTAAACATACTTTGACACCTACTGTGTTATAAAATATATCATCAGATGTGCCTTGAGAATAGTATATGTAACATTAAAAAAAGTTGCTGGCTATAGGAAATGTTATTTTGTTTTCAAAATATGGCAGAGATGGGGGGAGGTGGGTGGGGTGGGATCCCTGACATAATATTCTTTATGAAAGCATTAGCTGCTTTTGTTACATTTTTAATATGCAACCACTTCTTCACCTGAGGAAAACTAGAGTTGAAATGCAGTCTAAAATATTTTGCACTGAATTGTAATTTCTTCATTAGTTTAGTCTGGAAACTGGTCTGTTTTGATGTGTTTTTAAAATGCTGTATGTAGAGGAAAATCTGCAGACCACTGGAATACATTTGTTAAACTCTCTCATCTGCAGGGACACTGGGTGATATTGGCAGTGACTGTTCTATATTGAGGCTTTGTTTGGTTTATTTATTAAAGTGTACAGTATTTAAAAATCAAACATAGCTTTAGTTAAAACACTAAGGTGAATTAGTCATGTCCATTCAGACATAACCTGAACTACTGAAAAGATCACTTTCCAGAAGGTTTATTCTGTGTAAACTACATGTTAGTCTTCAGTAGAATATCTTTTCCTTTTCTTATTTTTTTCTTTTTTCCCCCGTTTTTCTTTTTCTTTTTTTTTTTTTATTTTGGTTGTTTGATGTGCAATATGTTTTTGTATGCAGGTAGTAAATAAACTTTGATCTTCCATTTGCTGATTTTTAACTTTCTACTTTTTATACCCACTGTTGCAAAGTAGTTGGAGCTACTTAGAGGCCTAGAATAGTATCCTGATTGCTTTTTAAAAAGCATTTATACTTGCTCATAAATAATATCAAACTACTAATTGGTCAGTTAATCATTTTGTGATGAATCCTCTGAAGTCTTAGCAATTAAAATTTAATCTGTTAGAATAGAATGGCTTAGGGAATTGATCATACATTTGATTTAGGAAAACCTCTGGAACATAAAATTGTAATCAAATTTGGAGGGCAGTGGGGTAAAATCTAGAATTTTTTGCCTTTATTTAAAATTATTTTTATAAAGAAGTATGAACAATTTTAAAATATGGAATAAGCCACTGGTTTGATTTTTTTTATTCTCATGGAAATAGTTTTGAAGATTCTCATATGAATGATTGTATTTTTTGTATATATTCTAGCCAGATGGCTTAATTTAGGAAGATGAAGACTTTCACACTAAGTGTGTTGCAAAAAGTAACAATTTATGAAGCTAATTGTGAGGTCATATACAACAATTGTGGATTTATGGGAAAGTTTAGCTCCACTGAGCAAGAAAGCCCTTTTTGTCATTTGGTATCTTGTTTTTATGTGCATAACTTGTGTTAATTTTTTATGTGCATAAAAATGTACTTTTAGTTTATAATTATTGAAGGAGAATTCAGGGTATAGTTAAAATTGTAGTAATTGCCAGGTCAGTGTACATAACCCTAGCACTTAAACCTATTGTTGAGGATAAGATGTGATGTTATTAAATGCTCTTTTATAAAACCCTAACAGATTTTTAAAAGTAAGGTGTGTTGTGAATAGTCAGTCCTTGCACATTAAATAGCAATATGAAGTCATTTCATATCCTAGTTTTTAAAAATTTACACACAAATGTATTTTTATCCATCAATGTTAGAAGCAAGTAAAATTGTTGGCCTTTTTTTTCTTAGTTCTCTTCAGTAATAGGTTTACAGATTAACTATGAGTTATGAGAAATATGTTCATTAATCCCCAAATTGGTGAATGTGGTATAAGAAAAAAAAAAAAGATTTTTCATTTTCTTTCACGTAGAACAGATTCACTAAAGTCCTTCCATAAAGATTGTTTCCATGGGAAAGGAAGAAAGAAGAGACCACCTTAGAAAGTGGGTATAGCTAGCCCAAGCAGTGCTTTAGAGTACAACTGATAACCATATTCCCGGAAATAGGTAATAAGATTTCATTATTTTATAAGTGACTAAACCCAATGTTTTGTCCTTTAAAAAATATATGTTGAAGAATCCTGATAGGCTTTTGGGGGGGGGTAAATAGTACATGCTCAGGTTCAGAAATGAAAAGCCCACTCCCCAAAGAGAACCATTGTTGGTTCAGGTAGATTTCCAAACTTGTTTTGAGAGGGGTGCATCTTTTTAGGCTATTAAATTAGATGTTGGTTGCTATGGGAGAAATTAACTATTCACAAACAGATACTCAAGCAAGAAACTATTCTAAAGGTCTTGTGCAGCTCAAATATGTGCCAGCACACGTGAAATTGAACTAAGTCATGAAGTGGGAGCTGAGATGATGTGGAGGCAAAAATGGTCTGCTTTTCCCAAAACTTTCGAAAGCCTAGGATTCATGGGTTTGGCATTACCTTTTTTAATGTGAAATTAAGGGAAATAGCACATCAAACTGCTGGTGACTTTATGGAAACTTACCTGAGACATTGCTGAGGATAAGCCTAAGGAAGGTTGCTTAAATGTAATTTTTTTTTTAAGTACAGGTATATATAGGCAAGCAAACTAAAGAACAGGGAAAACTTATGTATAGGCAAGCTCAAAGAACAGGGAAACGCTAAACTAGTGAGGAAGGAGGCAAAAGTAACTGGTGGTTTACTCTTGTATTATGGATCTCTGTTTCAGCCATTCTTTTGGCTGTGATCCATCACCTTTATGTCTGGTATTTTTATAGCCAAGAGTCTAGTGTTTAACCGAAGAAGGGTCTTTTGCAAAGTTGGCATGTTAACTGAATGTTGCAGTTAGATTTGGGAAATAGTACCATTTGTGTCCTCTGTAAATAGATTTACAGGGTTTTTTTTTTATAGGTTAAAAGGTATCATTCTCATAGGCTATGCCTACAGTGAGCTCAGTCTAAGGACAGATGAATAGAAAACTGACCATAATGCATTAAGTCCTATATCACATGATTGGGTGTGTAAAGGAAAGTTACTTTTACACTCTTAATTTTTCTAGAAGACCTCCAGGAACGTGAACTGGTTATCTGTAGGTTTGGCAAAATTATTAAAGGCCAAAAAAAGGATGTTGTGAAGTTCCATTCAGTCTTCCTATCTTTACTATTACGGTTTGGATCCCCTATACCCTTTTATAAGGTTATCTGGCATTTGTTCACCCTTATTCTTAAAATTTTAGTTCTTTATTAGGATGTGCACTTGAATGCATAGTAGTAACTTACAATCCATGATAAACCTAAACTTTTGACAAGTGGTTAAGTATAATCATTTACTCTAGAAATCCATTCAACAGTAGTCTAATCAAAACCCCAAATTCCTGGATGACAGTGGTACATACTAGTATAACCTTATAAGGAAATACGTATTAATTTTGTTTTTAAAAAGGGTTATTAGTGGAACACTTTATAGTCCGATTCATCTGCATTACTATTTCAAGTAACAAAATATGGTGCATAATGATGCTCCTGGATAAACTATAATGCAGCTTTTTATAAGAGAAATTCTATCGGTCAGTTTGCTTACCTATTTCTTTGAGAGTTTGAAAAGATGTATATGTAAGTACAGAATGGGATTTACTGTCTTCTAACTTTTTCTGTATTTCATCTTAGAGAGGGATGGACTACCTAATCTCTTAAGGTTCTTTCCAATATGAATGTAACTTGAGTTTATTCATATGTGTGACTAGTCTATTCATATGTGTGACACTTGACCATTTTCCAAGTACTCTCAACAATTAGTATAGCAAATTAAAATGGTGTTTTTTATATGTGTCCATCCCAGACATTTCCAACTATGCTGTTATGCAATCTAAAGGATATCAAAAGCAAGGCCAAAATTATTTTTCACTGACATTCCCAGTCTTGCAGTTCCAGTATTTGTGTTTTTAGGGATTGGAAGGATTTTTTGGGGGGTGAAATCACAGGGATATTTTCTGAATGTTTTATACCCTTGTTATTTTATTGTCAAATGTAACTATTAATTTTCTACTTTAGAGACTTTATTACAAAAATTTTTCTATAAGTTTTCTGGTAAAATCATTTTATACTTCATTGTTACCTGGAGCTTATGCCTCAACTTCTTTGAGCTCCATTTTTCAACTTGCTGTTTTCAGGTTAAGAAAAATGTCACATAAGTATTATATTTGAAATTCCATTAATTGACACCACTAAGGTAACAGCAAGTGTTAACATGTTCCAGATTATACCTTAACACCAGACTATGTCCTCATTGGGTGAGGAATAATAAGTAACATAGGATAGACGCTCTTCCTTCCTGTATGCTGTTGCTAAGGCAGCAGTTGGCTCCAAGCAGATATACAGCACTCTGAACAGTGTCAATAACACAGAGCAGCTTACAATCATTTTAAGTTTCCTGGTACCCAAGGTTACCTTCAATTCAGGGTTTTTTATATAACCAAAAAAACTAGCATTCTAAATAATGTTACATGAAAATAGGTGGAATACAAGTATTTTCATGTAAGTTCTCAACTGTTTGTTGAATGGTTTGAGTCTTCTGGAATAACTAAACTATTTTTCTCATTAAATGCTTCTATAAGTACCCATTATTTGGAAAATACTTGAAGGCAAAGAATTTGCTTGAAATTCTAAGAGTGGGAAAAGCTTTATATTTGAGGACCACTTCATTACAGCCCACTTTCATCACCAGTTTTTATAAAGTGTAATGTAGGGGTCATCTAATGTCAATGCAGAGGCCCAGTGAAGGCTAAAATATCTATTGAGAACCAAATTACTAATTAACACAATAAGAGAAGATACCCAGGGCTTAATTATAATTTTGCTAGTTGTGTTACCTCAAATATTTGCTCTGGCTTTTTCCCTATCCATAAAATGTGGAGGGATCCTCATACTTTTCAAGTTGGCCATTCTTTTTCCTCTTAACAGATGAGGAAGCAAAGCCCTAAGCACACAGATGGCTGGCTCAAAGTTGCCTGCCTCTTATTGCAGAAGTTTGACTCCCTGCACCTCTTATTCTGTTAGTGTTGTACTAAACTATTCCTTCCTCCCCTTAATACCATCTTACAAAAAGGCCCCAAGCTAGATGTGTAATGACAAGTACCAGACTCACCTCTCTACTACCAAGAAAAACATCTGGGTTATCAGATTTGTGAAAGGTACCACACTGCTGAGGTTTTAACAGCACGGAACCTTGAGAAAAATCAGCGTTTTCACTCAGCATGTTGCTTGGGGCAAGTTACTTAACCTCACTAAACTTCACTTTCCTTCTAAAATGTACTAAATAAATACTTTTGAGGTACAGTAGGTCCTTAATGTTTCGTTTAATGTTATAGTGCTAAGATGCGACAGGAACTCAACTCTTGTTTATATCAATAGCCTATGGTAAAATTAGTTTTGTTATATGTTATTTCACTTAAAAGTTGGGGAACTTATCGAGGACTTTAGGTGAGGACCTTTACTGGGAAAATGCTGGCTCATTGTAAGTAGCTAATGTTAACATTTTACATCAAATTTTTGTAAGAAAACACTATTAAAAAGATACAGATCATACTTCCATCACTTTACCCTTTATGATCTAGAGCAGTAGTCGTCAACCTTCCGGACTTCAGTCTGTGGACCACTGGTTGGTGACGCTGCTCCAAGGGTTTCCTTAAACCAGCGGTTGCCAACCTTTGGACCTCACGAACCACTACTGGTCCGTGGACCACTGGTTGGCGACCGCTGATCTAGAGCCTACATAGATGACACTTTTTTCTCCCAAGAAAAACGGTAGAGGTTTTCCTAATAGCCTTCAATGAAATATGGATTCTTCTACTTGATAAAGGTAAGTAGAGGAAACAAAGCTGATATGAAAGAAAAATGTGCTGTTGTGCTTAGTATTAAAGTGGTTCCTACTGTCTATTGTCTTAACCTTTTGCACTCGGATGTCAAGATTAAAATTACTCTTTGAATGTATCAATAATTTGAAATATAAAAAAATCCAAATAAGTTTGTATGAAAAGAAACTCCAGTTTTTTATTCTGCTGCACTTTGTAAAATCTGGGGTATTTAAAAAATTAAATCCCGAGTAGAATAAAGGAATCGAGAAAAAAAGCAAGCGAGTGCAAAGGGATAAAACAGGTATGCTATTTACTCAAAAGGCATACCTACATGAAGTTTTCCTTTTTACAGTTCATGCTTGATTGCCTGTTGGCATATTATTACACTTTATACTTGTCTTTTAAAAAATTGCGTTTAAATTTTAATTGATACTCTTTTCTTTAAAGCTCTTGGTCCTAGAAACTTTTTTTTTTAGTAGTCCAAGGTTTGAAATAAAGGGTTAGCAATCCAAAATATAGTTGATTCTCATTACTAGCAGATTCCTCATTTGCATATTGACCTACTCACTAAAATTTGTTACCCCAAAATCAACACTTGATGTGCTTTCCTGGTCATTTGTGGACACGCAGAGTGGTGAAAATTTTGAAACACCTGATGTACAAAAAAAAAAAAAAAAAAAAAAGCCTTGTTTTCATACTGTAAACAAGTATCCTTTTAATGATTTAGTGCCTAATTTTTTTCAATCTTTGTGCTTTTTATTGGTGATTTCCCTGTTTAAGATGACACCCGAGCTTAGGGAAGTGCTGCCTAATGTTCCCAAACACAAGAAAACCGATGTACCTCCATGAGTGGTATTGGCTGTGAGTTAAGTGTTAAGGAATCAACAATATATCACATAAGGTGTCTTTAAACGAAAACACATAAAACAAGGTTTTATATTAACTGGTTGATTAGAATGTGACCAGAGGCTTACTCGGAACCAGTATTTACCCTAGGAACAACGTTTCATTATTTTGTGACTTTATAGAACATAGCTACTATGAATAACAAATCAACTGTACCTCATACCCCTTCCCTCTGGGAGTAACAATTTATCCTACACAAAAAGCCATGGCTGCCTTATTATACTCAAACCAAAAGCAGATATACCCCAATTTTGAAATTCCCCTAAACACATTCCAACACTAAATATTACCTCCATTATTTTGACCTTGAAAGTTTATATTCTCCATTAATAAGAACTTTAAGATTGCTTCATAAAATTTAGATGGTAGGTAGCATACATTATCATCTTAAAGCTAAATACAAGTACTGCCAGAGACCACAGACTAGCTATTTCCCTTGGGTGTTTTATATAAGTCCTTTGGTTAACATCTATACTAATAAAAGGGTAATATGCTAATTAGACCAGATTGGATGTCCTTCCAGATAAAGCCAGAGCCAGGCACGGGGGGGGGGGGGGGGAGCCGCCCGGGTTCTGAGTGCCTGTGGCCAGCCAGAGGGCAAAAAGCCTGGGTCCCGGGTGTGGGGCCAGAGGTAGTTAGGGGTATCAGGCATGCAGGCAGGCGAGCGGTTAGGAGCCAGTGGTCCTGGATTGCAAGAGGGATGTCCGACTGCCAATTTAGGCAGTTGAACGTCCCCCGAGGGGTCCAAGAGTGCAGGCTGGGCTGAGGGGCCCCAACCCCACCCCCCTGGGTCCGTCACATCCCCAACAACCGGGAGGCTCGACCAACTGCAGGCATGGTGACCCAGCACTGCCTGCTGAGAGGGCTGCAAATCAGGCCCAGAGAGAGGCCTGAAGAGAGAAGCAGGGTCTGATCTGTAGCCTCTGTGGCAGCTGTTGACCAGCACTTGCCCCTCTCTTTAGCTCTGGGCCTGGTCAGCAGCCATGCCTCCATTTCTCTCCAGGCCCCCACCATGGCTGCTGATCAGCCCCACCTTTCTGATCAGACCCTGTTGATAGGCCCAGAGATGGACTGGCATAGAAACCAATCAGAACCAAATCTGGGTCAACTGTGAGAAGCCAATGGCTGCCTAGGAGGCAGAGCTTTTGACATTGGCATAGAAACAGAGTAATCAGAACCAAGTTGGCTGGCAGAGGAGGGCAGTTGGGAGCAAGATCAGGCTGGCAGGGGAGGGCAGTTGGGGGCCATCACGCCAGCAGGGGAGGGCAGTTGGCAAGATCAGGCCGGCAGGGGAGGGCAATTGGGGGTGAGATCAGGCTGGCAGGGGAGGGCAGTTTGGGGCTACCAGGCCGGCAGGGGAGCAGTTAGGGGGAAATCAGGCTTACAGGCAGAAGCGGTTAGGGGCAATCAGGCCGGCAGGCAGGCAGGCAGGTGAGCGGTTAGGAGCCAGCAGTCCTGGATTGTGAGAGGGATGTCCAACTGCCGGTTTAGTCCCGATCCTTGTGGAATCGGGGCCCAAACCGGCAGTCGGACATCCCCCAAGGGGTCCCAGATTGGAGAGGGTGCAGGCTGGGCCGAGGGACACCCCCCCCCCCAATTGCACGAATTTCATGCAGTGGGCCTCTAGTCTATATAATAAAAGCCTAAGCGACCATTATGGGGGAACAACCAGAAAGACTGGTTGCTCTGATGTGCACTAACCACCATGGGTCAGATGCTCAAAACAGGAGCTGCCCCCTGGTGATCAGTGCACTCCCACAGGGGGAGTGCCGCTCAGCCAGAAGCCAGGCTCACGGCTCACCAAGCACAACAGTGGTGGCGGGAGCCTCTCCCACCTCCTCTGCAGGTGGGAGGTAAGGAGCAAGGAGTCCCAGACTGTGAGAGGGCACAGTCCAGGCTGAGGGACAACACCAGTGCACAAATTTCATGCACCAGGCCTCTAGTTTAAATATATCACTGTATAAATTCTCAAGAGTCCAAGCTAAGTATTTTGATATCAGGGTATCTGTATAGCTAATCATGTTTAAGCTTGATCACAACAAATGCAAAACTTGATTATATAAAAATTATTTTTACAAATGCTAGCTGAATACACTAAATATTTTCGTGATTAGAAACGACATACTCTTTTATCAAGTTTTTAATGTATAAAATCTGAATTCTGCCCGTGATATACATGACATCAATTTTTTTAAGTCAGAGTTGTGGCTAAACTCACTCTTAAATTCACAGTCTTAAGCAAATGAACCAGCTCTCTGTACCTTGACAGTCTTTCCTCCTAGCTACTATAACAACCTGTACTAATTCCATCATAATATGTACCATATTGCATTTTAATTACTAGTGTATGGGTCTCATCAGATTGGGGTTCCTTGAGAGCAGACTTTCATGTTCACTTGGCCTTGAAGTAAATACCAAATTATTTACCAACTGATTAATGACAGAACAGTATTTCTATTCAAATGGTATGTATCCATAATTATTGAGCATTAATTTCCAAATATTCTATAATTTGATTTAGAACCTTCAAATTTAAATAAGAAACTTATACCAAGGCTTTGACTTAGTTTGTGCTAAATCATTTTTAAAATGTGTAGCTTTGGGACATTTTATTACAAAAAGCTGTTTTTATATATGTGACTAACAAAATTCACCATACATTTACTTCATTTTTTAGCTTGACCGTCTAGTAAATCTTTAGCTTCATTGATTTTGGCTGCTATATAAGGAGATCCTCCTATAGGAAAAAAGAAAAAATATGGAGTCTCAGTTTCTGCTTGATGGAAAGCTATTCTTGTTTCAAGGATCCCTATGCTTTATCTGAGATGCAATTAGCAGAAATAGTATTCCAAAAAATAATTATGATACTGCGACTGGATAACCACATATATGGCAATATATTTGACCAATGGGTAGTGAGATTTCACAAAACCACCTTTTAAAGACGTTTAAACTGATGATGAACAGAATTTCACAAAGCCTATATAGACTTACATAACTTTGAAATAATGTAAGTTACCTACCAATACTGATGATTACAAGTCATAAATGAACAGAAATTTATTATACTCTGTTATTTTAAAACCTTGATATTCTCAGAGGCTTCTGAGCTTTGTTGGAAAGGGCTCACTTTGCTTTAGATCCTTTTTTTGCCCTTCATATTTTTTCTTTTCCTGTTACTGTCCCTTTACAATGTTATATACAGTCTTTTTCCTACTAATCTGCTGGAGCAGTGATTCTCAAAGTGTGGTCCTTAGACCAACAAGCATCAGCATCAATAAGGAGACTGGTAGAAATGTGAATTTATGGGCTCCACCCTAGACTTTAGTCAGAAGCCCTCCAGTTAATACAAACTAAATTTCATAAAAGAGGCTATGCAGTCGGATACCAAAAAATTGCAACTGTGTTTTAACTCAAAGCCCTCTTAATGAAAAGCCTCTCCTTATAAAAGGAGTTGAGCACTATAATGTAGATTTTATGGTCTATATTTTGGCTTTCCAAGGAATTACTTCAACACAGCTAAAGCTTCTTAGAAGTGTATCAGAAACTGATAAATATATTCTATAGGTTTCTAACTATGTAATCTCAAGTTCAAAGGTCTAAAGAAATTTAAAACAATTACACTTTTGGTTTCATTAACTGAAATTGAGTATTTCCTTTAAGAATGTAGTCCAAACCCCAGGAGAATTTGACTATTAGAAATCAAATTTTATCACAATTGCAGATCCTCAAAACATTGTTAATGCTTATCACTACTTCCAAATTCTAGTAGTTATTAGATATCTACTCATCATTGTATAAGTAAATTTTTCACTCAGAATTTATTCTTTCAAGACAAATGGATCCAGCCTGGGAGACAAGTGCTCACACACAGATTTAGGCACTTCATTATAAGACAAGAATTCGATATAAATTATCCCACTAATAACTATTACAAAGTCACTACAACATGCATATGAAGAGTTTAATGACTACTTACCCTTGTCTGGGTGATTTAACAGCATAATTCGTCGGTGAGCATCTCTTATTTTTCCTTTATTGGCAGTAGGGCTAATTTAAAAAGGAAAAGGTATTATTTCAGACTACTTCTGGATCACATAAAAAATTGTATATACCATAAAGGGCAATTACTGGTAAAGATGCAAAACTGAAATAAATCAACACAACAATGTGAAACTCTGTTTAGGAACCTCTTCCCTATCACACAAGATGAATATTTTGAATTGGAAGTAAACAGTTCCTTAGAAAAATTAGAATTCTCGAAAATTTAATAGAGCTTGATAATATTTATTTCAACAGTCCTTTTATTGGAAAGAATGTTTAAGTATGTGGAAATGATGGCAGAATTCCCCCACAAAAACTTATAGAGAACAACACTGAGTATTGTTATCTGTTGCACATTTATCTTTCAATGAATTAAAAAGTGCTTATGTGCCAGTGTGCCTTCTCATTGGAATTTTGTTGGGAGTGTTTAGATGTTAAAATAGACATGATACAAATAATTCCTTCCTAATGAAGGAAGGTCTTTCTTACATTTATTAATAGCTCTAGAGTTGTAGAAAATATAAAAATTACTAGAAGTTATTTTACCTTACACCTAGTATTAATGCTGCTTCTCGTTTTGTCATTTTGGGTTCAAACCCACCTCTGTAATAGCCACCACTGAAGGCCTGAAAGAGGAAATGCATTAGTAAGAAAAGATTATTAGAATAAACTGAGAGTTGCTAAAAAATGTCTGTAAATGTCCATAGAATTAGCAGGAAAACTAAGACATTTCCGATAATTTGTATTTTAGCTTAATAAGTAGCAACAAGTATTTTAATGATCATTAAGTATCCTTTTTTTTTCTACACAACCTAAACTTGTCTTGAATAGAAGACAAAAGAACAGTGCCTCAAAGCCAGTTTTTTCTGGGAGTGAAGGGAAGATTCCAAAAGTTAGCCATGTTCTACATAAAAATTTCATCTCATAGTATGACTGTGTTGTAGAACAAGTCCCTCAATGGGATTTAGAGATCTTTAAGACAAGTGGTTCAAATTAAGATACATATAAGGAGAAAAATCAGGCTATTAGGTCTTCTGACCTTGTTATGTAAGAAATATTTGTAAAGCCTACCATCACCCTCTTTTCAATCATGATGCTCAGCAAGCTGTCACAGCCATATTCATTCTGATCTGTGACCACAGAAGGTATGATCGTTACATCCCATCCAGTCATCTTCTATAGCCTAGTAAACTGCAGTGCTTCCCAAGGATGTTAGGGAGTGCCAGGACCACACAGTAAAAATGGATCAACCTTCAGAGCCCTAGATTCCTGTGTGTGTGATGCAAGGTGGCAGGAGGGATGTGGACAGATAATGCTGAAGTTAATAATGTGTCAACAATAAAGTGATATTAACTCCCATGATGCCAGAATTGTTAACACCTCTGTCCCAATTCTGCTACACACAAAATTTGACTCTTTAGGGTAGCACCTACAAAGTTCAGAACTTCTAAACTCTCCTTGTAGAAAGCAAAAGAGGGACCCTCAAAGTAATCACTTAGAACGTCATAGATGTTTGGAAATTTACCCTCTTTAAATGTAATTCTAGTTTTCATATACAGGCAGCAAAGAATTAGCAAAGATGTTTAGGAAGTCTTACAGATTTTGGTAGACTCTGAAAAACTTGTTTTACTTGAGGCTCCATATGCTTCATGGCTTGCAAAACATAACGGCCTAAAAACAAAAGTAATAGGATAATTAGAAAGTCCTCAACCTCCCCTACTTCACTTCCATCCCCAAACCACAAACCAACCTGCAAATCCTGCAGCAGCAATGGTCAATCCAACTGCTACCACTGTACTGGCCTGGTAAGGGGAAGCAGAGTAGATATTTTACTTCTCTAATCCCCACCCTTCCCCATCACACCCATGCTCCCATCCCAACTCTTTACAAGTTTTACTTCAACGGGAGAAACACCTTTTAGGGTGTAAATATTCTGCCCAATAATCCTTTAAAACCACTACAACTTTTACATACAAGGCATTGCGAAATTTCACCACGTTAGGGGGAAAAAAAAAAAAAAGGATGATTTCCCTCGCTTTGAAAACCTCTCTCACCTCAGAGCAAATGAAGTTACATTCAAGTTCAAGGCAAAAGGAAAACAAAGCTGCCGCTGAGAAACTGTCTACGGATGGTTCCTGTAAATTTCTCAGGACGCACTTCCACGTTAAAGTCGGCTTAACGAGGAGCCGAGCTTTTCACAGCACTTTGGGCAGCGTCCCGCCTCAAGGCTGCGGACGGAGAGGCGCAAAGAGGGTTCAGCAAGGCCAGGAGGACAGAGAGCAAAGTGGAGCAAGTCCTGCGAGGACGTGCTGGGGGAAGACGGGAGGGTCCAATGCGTTTCCACTACGAGCGGCGGGTGGGAAGGCGGCGGGCCGGGGGCTCGTGCCCCCGCAGGAGGGCCGAGGAGGAGCACAGGCTCGCGCGGGGCGAGCCCAGCTTTGCCTCCCGGACAGTGAGAGTCCGAGGCCGACCCCGGCCCACAGTCGCACGAGGGACACACCGCGGCTCCCCTCCCAGCCGCGAGCTGAGGGTGAGATCTGGCCCGGGATCGCCCAGGACCCGCAAGGCCGCACTCACCATGGCTCCGGCTCGGCTCCCCTGCCTCCGCCGAGAGCGCGGTTCATCCCAGCCCAGAAGGCCGCGGCCACCAGCTCCCCGCCGCTACCAGAAAGCAAGGGCGCCGCCAGCGGGGACCAAAGGTCCGCGCACGGGCACCCAGAACACTCGGCAGTGGCGCCGCAACCTGGGCCGGAAAACTGTCGTAAAAGGTGAAAGCGGGCGGGGGGCAAGGTTGCTCTCCAGGGGGCAGACGGGGGACGCGACTTCCGATTGGTGGATGGGAGGGAGGGCCCCGCCTCCCTGGGCTCAGGGGTGGGGCTTCTCGGAGTTTCGGGGTTTGCTCTCCGGCCCAGGGCGTTTGGGAATTCCTTCGGGGAAGATAGTGGCAGGGACGAGCCTGAGGAAATACTGTGCAGCTGTACTCTGAATTTCCCTTTCTCCCACAATCTCCAGTTGCAATTTATTTATTTTTTGGGGTTTGTTTCCTTATTGAATTACTTATATTTTTTATTATTTATCAAAAAAATTAAAAAAAAAATTTTTATATTTACTGTTGAAAGTATTGCAGATGTCCCCTTTGTGTTTGTATTTTTTTTCCATTGACACCACCCCCCCCCCCTTCACCCCGTACCCGCCCCTCCCAGGCCTTCACCATTCTATTGTCTGTGTCCAAGGGTTATGCAAATATGCATATAAATTCCCTGGTTAATCTCTCCCCTCCCACCCCCTCACCCCGCCTTCCCTCTGAAATTCCTCAGTTTGTTCCATGCTTTTATGTCTCTGGTTCTAGTTTATTCATCTTTTTTTTTTTCATTAGATTCAATATTCAGCTATTTTGTAAAAGTTATTTTTATTGTTAGGAGTATTACAGATGTCCCCCATTTCCTCCCCTTGCCCCCTTCCATCCTGCTTCCGTGCGCCTCCCCCCATCCCCCTTCACCGCACTATTGTCTGTGTCCATGGGCTATGCATATATACATAGAAGTTCTTTGGGTAATCTCTTCCCCTCCCTTGTACCTCCTCCCCTCTGAGATCTGTCCGTCTCTTCCATGCGTCCATGTCTCTGGACCTATTTTGTTCATCAGTTTATCTTGTTCATTATATTCCACATATAAGTGAGATCATGCCATTTATTTTGTTTATAATTGTCAAGAGTAATGTTATCTTAAACATGTCATCATGAAGCCAAAGGAATAGGTAGTAACCCGGAATAGCAAACTTGAAGCTGTTCCAGAAAGCCAAAGGGTGTTTCAGGGGTTGCTTGCTATTATTTTATTTTATTTTATTTTATTTTATTTTATTTTATTTTATTTTATTTTATTTTTTCATCACTAAAAAGGATTTATTCACGGGGGGAAAAGGATTGCAATTCAGAACTTGCAGACTTGGTGAGCCATCTGCAAATTCTCATTCTTTTATTAAAATTTTTTATTAAGTATGTGACTTGACAATACCTTGTGTCAATGTTTGGGGTTTTATTTTGTAGAATGAGACTACCCCTTCAAAGACAGCTAATATTCTGATCATGGGAAATCAAAATCCCCACAACTAAAAAATGCTGCTTACAATTTCTATTCACAGCTCTCTCCCTCTCCTAAAATAAAAAGCAGGGTGTGGTTTTGCCCTTACAGGGCATCAGTTTCATATATGCCTACATAAATGCTTGAGAAGAGAAAAACAATGGACGTTTTACAATGCAATCTTTGGATGAGCAAAACAAGTTTGGAGTTACTTCCCAAAGTATTAGAAATCTGTTTACACTGCAATGAAATTCTGCTTTGAGCTGGTTGGTTATTTGACAAATAAGCAAATATATTGGCTTTATTTTCCTCATCTGTAAAAAGATTCTGCATTTGTATCTCCAAGAGCTTTTCTAACCCTTAGATTTTTGTAAGTGTAATTTATTGTCAACAAATGATTCAGCACTATGACATTAGAGTTCAGTGTACATCTTCCTTTCTTGCCTTTCATTTATCTAGCTTTTACCCAACAACCACAAAAAGAAATAATCAAGTGATGCATAAGACCTTGGACCAAATTGGCTTTCTGAAAAAAAATTATTATTATGTATTAAGCATTTTTTTTTGTATGTACAAACTATGGCATGCAGCTTGCTTGAGGAACAGGTTACCATACAGAAGCCCAGCCTCAAGAAGCCAGGGATGGGCAATGCAGGGGGCACATTAAATGGAGATAGCTCTCCTTTTTGGAGGCAAATCAAACTAGATGTTCAACCTGGCTGTGTCACTTACTAGTTGTGTGAGCCAGACAAGTTATTTTTAACCCTGACTTTTCTCATTTGTAAAACAAGGGCAATGATGACTACCTTGATGAATTTTTGTGAGGATAGAGATTAAATAAAAGTGTGTCCTGCACATAATTATACCTCAGTGTGTGGCTGTTGTTATCAGGAGGGAAGTCAGAGTACAGATGGTTGTGCAGAGGCCTTTCCAATTCTCATGACGCCTTGACTCATGGATGTAAATCTGGTATTCCCTTCCCTACCCACAAAACAGGGGACTAGTCGGCACAAGAGAAAGGAACCAAGCACATCCGCTCAATTTTTCCTCTCACATTTGTCAATCAGGTAAGTAAGTCACTTCTTGGGGAGGAATAAATGAGAAGCAAGAAGGCATAGCCAGAGTGTTCTTGCATTGTGGCTTTCAAATAGTTTTTGATCATGATTCTTTATAAGAAATGTATGTTACATAATGACTCAGGGAATGAATATATACTTGAACATACTCATAAACACACACACACATGCACATATAAGTTACACATTGAGTTTAACATGTATTTAAATGGAATTTAATTGAAAGTAATGTTTTTGAGGCAACATTTTTTCTTACTTCATGAAATGCATGCTGGTCTTTTCTATTTCTTAAAAAAAAACACAAAAAACTGAGAAACCCATTAAATTCACAGCCCCTAATTGATCATGATCTGAGGTTTGGAAGTCATCTCTCCATAAAAATCCACACTTGGAAATGCGATGCTAGGCAAATAAGAGTTGATATTGTTCCCTAAAAACTATGTGTCAGCCATTGTGCTAAATGCTTTACATAGATGATTTCAATTCACTTGGTGACAGTGATATTTATTTCTGTTTTGCAGACGATGACATTTTGTCAGGTATCCTGTTTTCTCTTCCAGTTCCCTTCTCTACCGATTTCCATTTGGCTCTGTGTCCCAGATGAGCACGTGAAGCTAGGAGGCTGACCTTAGTGAGCTCTCTCTGTCTTCTGCCTTGGGGTTCGTTTTGTCTGCGACCAGAAGATCAGAAGGCAGGAGGAGTGTGAGTTCATGGTCTTCGTCTCTCCATTTTTCTTTCTGGTGGTTGTCGCTGAAGAATGCAATTCCGTGTGTGTGTGTGTGTGTGTGTGTGTGTGTGTGTGTGTGTTGTTTGTTGTTGTTGTTGTTCAGGTAATTACTACCACTCCTTGCTCCCTTAGGTCTAAGGATAGTAAGACTCCATTGGCACTCTCTGCCTTGCTAGACAGAGGACACTTGGCCATCATTTGTTAGTTTCCCTCAGTCTTGTCCACATGTTTGTAAATAGCCCCTTTATTAAATTCTCAGCTATTCCACTTGGATATGCCATCTGATTCCGACATGGATTTTGACTGTTGTAAGAGGCAACTGAAATAATTCAAGTAGGAGATGATGGTAGCAGTGGATATGGAAAGAAATGGCTGGACCCCTGATTATATTTTGAAGGAATAGCTGATAGAATTTGCTGGTGGGTGAGATGTAGTGTGTGAGAGAAAGAAAGGATTCAAGAGTGACTCCAAAGCTATAGCTTGAGTAGCTGGAAGGAGGGGATTGCCATTTAATGGGACTGGAAAGACTTGAGAAAGAGAAAGTTAGAGGTGGGGACTTTTTCATGTTAAGTTTGAAATACCAGCTTGATAGCTAAGCAATGTTTTCAAGTAGGCATTTGAATATTCATGCATGGCATCAAGAGAGAAGTCTCAAGTCATAAGCTCATAGATAGTCTTATGAAATCACCCATTGCATGAGTGGAGAGAGAAACAAGCGGAACAAGGCCTGTGTTTGGGGAATCTTCCATATTTGGAGTTTGGGGATATGAGGAAAACCAAAAAATTAGACTGAAAAGGAGTGACAGAAACCAGGTGAGTGTGGTGGAAGAATAACTAACCGCTGACCGCTAGAGATCCTTGGTGATATTTATAAGAAAAGTTTCTGTGATGTGATGGAGTGGTCAAGAGAGGATGGGAGGAGAAAGGTGAAGATATGATCATAAGACATCTCTTCCAAGGAATTTTGCTGAAAAGGCAATTAGAGAAATAGGGCAGTGCCCAGAGGGAGAAGCAGTATAAGGAGAGGTGTGGTTTTTTTTTAAGATGGAAGAAATAAAAGCATGTTTATCTGCTAGAGGAATGACTTTATAGATAGTTTAACAAAAGTCATTGAATTACATAATTTAAGAATGAGAAGAAAATGTAGAGACCACTCCCCCCTCAACACACACACCAACGGCCTCATTTTTTAAAAGAGGAAAGAGTTGATTTCTCAGAGTAGTTGATTAACTTTTCTAAAGCCTTGACAGAGTCCAGTTATCACTTACCCTTATTGTCTCCTTTCCAGATGTATATAATGTCAGGGTCATAAGATGAGAGGGTTATAGAATTGCTTTTCCCTATATTTCCTCTCCCCTCTTTTCAGGAATTAGCTCAGATCTATATTAATGTAGTCTAAATTCCTGACCAGCAGCCATTTAGCCCCGCTCACATAATGCTGTATATAAAGCTAAATGGCACTCAATAAATATTTTCTTCCTTTCTCCTTCATTCCCCTCCTTTTATCCTCTTTCTTCCCTCCTTTCCTCTAATGATCCTGTCATGATCTGATAATCTGCCATTAGGAATTCATCTTATGGTTGGGGTATGAATATTTTTGATAAGGAGGATACTAAGGTTGGATCAACAGACGCCTCTACGAAGTGGTTTAAGAGATCCTTTTGGGCCGAAACCGGTTTGGCTCAGTGGATAGAGCGTCGGCCTGCGGACTCAAAGGTCCCGGGTTCGATTCCGGTCAAGGGCATGTACCTTGGTTGCGGGCACATCCCCAGTAGGGGGTGTGCAAGAGGCAGCTGATCGATGTTTCTAACTCTCTATCCCTCTCTCTTCCTCTCTGTAAAAAATCAATAAAATATATTAAAAAAAAAAAGAGATCCTTTTGGTGTTATAACTAGTAAAAGGAATACTTTAATTGGGGTGTAGAAAGGAGAGAAAAAAAAGAGATTTAGAGCAAGAGGGACTGAGGACTGGCCTGGGTAGGAACACTATGAGGACCTAGGGCAGTGGGGAAGTAGATGGGATGCTGGGAAACCAGAGGGGAAGGCCAGAAGTCCAGTTACTCTTTGCTCCAGTCAGCCTCGTGTACATCCAAGTCAGGTGACCCCACCCCTGCCCTATGGCTATTATACAATAATTTATAACTATTTCTCCTGTGATTTTCGCTTTCTTTTCCTCAACTTGTTTCATTTTTTTCCCCCCTCATTGCATGTGTTTTAGTCTGACTTCCTACTTTCCTTTCTAAGTACAATTTATTTAATCTGGAACATGTGAGTAGAAGAACAGAGAACTGCAGTGTGTTTGACCAGAGTGACAGCACCCAGTAGGCATGTACTTCTGGATAAAGGCTCTCTTCTCTTCTAGGCTGTGATGAAGGAAATTTGAGGCACTCGGGATTTCAGGGGAAACTTGGAAATTTGGGTAATGCAGGTGACTTTTTCTCATTGGAGATTTCCCAACAACTCCTCATTTCATTCCATCTTTACTTGTCTTTCCCCCTTGCCTTTCTCGGTCTGTTTCCTCCCTTCCCTAGCTAGGATTCCACTTGTAGGCAGCAGCTTTATGCATTGAATAAATCAAGCCCTCCCTGCTGAGCTGTCAGCAAATGGAACTGACCAACAGAACAGTTTGTGTAAGTGCATCTTGTGCCTGGGCCAGGCAGACAAGCACAATTATTTGATTGCTGGAGATTGCCACTAAATGAGGGTGAAATAGTGGGCCTGAGACTTGTTGGTGAATATTATTAATAATATAGTGTCATGCATTAATAACATAGTGTCATGTGAAACAAAGCTACACTGGAGGGTCTGTCTGAAGTCCCATTTTAAATCACATTTTCAGGGAGCTAAGAAGTAATAAAGCAAGGTGTCTTTAAGCACTTTGGGAGTTTCAGTTCGACTTAGGCTAAAGTGAAGAGAATGCATATTGCTGTCATGAGTTATTTGGTGGGCAGAATGAAGCATGGTAAGGAGGATACTAAGGTTGGATCAACAGACGCCTCTATGAAGTGTTTTAAGAGATCCTTTTGGTGTTATAACTAGTAAAAGGAATACTTTAATTGGGGTGTAGAACGGAGAGGGAAAAAAAAGAGATTTAGAGCAAGAGGGACTGAGGACTGACCTGGGTAGAAATACTATGAGGACCTGGGGCAGTGGGGAAGTAGATGGGATGCTGGGAAACCAGAGGGGAAGGCCAGAAGTCCAGTTACATTCAGAAACATCACATTACTAGAGTGCTCTTTTGTGAAAAAAATCATCTTCATTCTCATCATTATCATCCTTGGACAGAGGCCGTTGCAAAAACTCCATGAAATTCTTTCTGGCATCTTTGATGTCTTTAGTCACTGCATGGTCAACTTTCTTAGCCCACATACCACCACAGACACCCTTCCAGTCTCTACTTCTCCCTTCATAAACCATAATCCTGCCAAACGTGATCTGTCACCATTGTTCTCCACCTGTGCCCTTGGGCTTTTATTCAAATCATTACCTTCACTCCAAGCACCCTTCCCTCTTCCCATCTCTGTCCCTCAGTTAAAGGCCTAGAAGATCAAATGTGCATTCCGTGAAGCCTTTTTTCTTCATCCGTTTGGAACAGGCATGCACAAACATTTTATGTAAAGGAACCAATCATAAGATTTTAGTCTTTGCAGGCCACATATAGCTTCTGTACTCGTTGTTTTATCAAAATGTAAAAACTATCCTTAGCTCGTGGACTATTCAGAAACAGGCCACAGGTGAATTTGGCTCATGGGTCATAGTTAATTTATGGTCTAATTTGTGATCTCTTCTTTATCTGAGCTCCTGTACCATTCTGTTACACATGCCACTTACTACATCCAGCCTTGTATGGAAATTATTGGTATACAGGTATTTTCTGTATTGGACTGAAGATTCCTGAGAGTAGAAATCATGTCTCGTGTCCTTTATTTTACTCCCTACAACATCTATTATAGTATCTGAACATAGAAAGTGCTGAAAGGATATTTGTAAAGTGAATGAATGAATTAATTCTAATGTCTTCTAACCAGAACATAATTTTTTACCAACCTTCCCAAGCATTTATTTTCTGATAGGTGGGTCTTCCACCTTTACCCCAATCCTGGGAACCCTTAATACGGCCAAGTACACTCTAAGTACAACTAGTAATTAGACATATAATATTGTTTTCATTTATTAAATATTGTATTCATTGAACACTTATTATGTGCAAAGCTCTGAGAAAACATCAGTGGACAGCATAGACAGAAGCCTCAGCCCCTGTGGTGCTTTGCAGTCTAGACTGGGGAGCATGATCTTAATGCGAGCTCTCCTGATATGTCTTAATTTCACGTTCCTATTTTTCAGATCATTGACTTAATAATAATATTTGCCACTTGGTTTGCCAGGATACAAGAAAGAATAAAAACTATAATAGTAGAAGCCGACATTTATTGTATGCCTTAGACAGTTATAGATATCCTTTTTAATATGTACAACCACATGCAGAATTTAATGAAGCAATTAACTGCATTTAGTTATTTTGTTGTCAATCTGGATAAACTGGTGATCACAGCTGTCACTTAACTGTATTATAGGAGATAAACCAGTTGACTAGAGGCAATATCTTGATCACAAGCTAAATTAAGCAACATCGTTTAGAATAGGCATCTAGTGCTTAATTGGTGGTGATTTAAAAAAAAAATAACTTAGCTGGTAAGTGAAGGAGTAGAAAAAAAAAAAGGAATAGAGATTTGATTAAAAGTCTGTTTTAAATCCTAAGCCTGATCTTTCCGATGTAATCAAAATAATGTTAGATCATGTTGAGTTTTATTCCTAGCACCTATTTGCACCGAAATGAACAATAGTGAAGCAAAAATAGTAAAAAAAAAAAAAACAAGTACGCATACAACTAGTTGAAAAAAAATTAAGATATTTTATGGCAGTCTCTAAAGAAAATACCAGAAGAGGGAGAAAGTTCTTAGTAGTTAGAAGAATTTTCTTAAGGTCCTCTTTCCTTATTGTGTGTTTCTGATTGTCTGCCCACATATTAACACACAAATTCTTAACTCTCCCAATTCTCCCCAGTGCCATTTGCTCAGCAGTTTTCCCTCTTGCCACCACTCTTCAGTCTATTTTTTCCGTTTGAGTTACTCTCTGCCCATTTAAGATTTCCCCATTCCTTTATTATATTCTCTCTCTTCTGCAATGCAAACTGTGGGAGGGCACATTCTAAGATGGCCCCCCAAGATTCCCAGCCACTGGTGCACACTCCCTGTATGATTGGGTGTGGGCTTGACCAGAGAATATGGGTGGTGGGGAGTCATCCCCCCTTGATTAGATAACATAATCTGGCAAAGGAGAGGATAAAGTCATTCCTGTGGTGATGTTACTTTATGTAAGACACCATCATAGCAGACTGGAGTGAGATTCTCCTGCTTGCTTTAAGAAGTAAGTTGTCATGTTTTAAAAGACTGTGACCTGGACATGAGGGTGGCCTCACGGAGCTGAGAACAACCTCTAGGAGCTGACCGCCAGTAAGAATGTGGGACATTAGTTCTACAACTGCAAGCACCGAATTCTGCCAGCAACTTCCGTGAGCTTGGAAGAGGCCCCCAGCCTCAGATGCGAATGCAGCTCTGGCTGCCCCCTTGATTTCAGACTTCTGAGATCCTGAGCAGAGTGCTCAGTTACAGTGTGCCTAGACTTCTGAGCTAGTGAGGTAATGTGCTTTTTTTTTTTTTAAGCCAATACATTTGTGTTAATCTATTGCACAGCAATAGAAAACAAATGCACGGATATTAATTCGGGTTGTGTGATAAGGTCAGGAAATACCTGGGGAAAGGGGAAGGGTGTGTTTATATTTTTGTTCCATGCATTTTTATTTTTGTTTTTGTTATATCAGTATTCTAATATTTTTTCCCTCCTCCACTACAATACACAAACTGTACACCTGAAGAATGTGACATCCTTCTATCACAAGTGTCTCCTCATATCTATGAATCTCCCAGGGTCAGGCTAAGGCTTTTGTAGTTTGGCTAGAATATGCTTTAGGTTGAAAACTACTGCATTATAATATTTTAGGGACAGTTAAAACAGTCTGGAATAGATCATACATTGACTTTTATCTCAATGTGCTAGAAATTTGAAGTCACCTAAAGTCAGAGACCAGTAGTCTCTTCCTCTTCCTGATAAAATTTAGCGCTAAACATTACCTAGACATAACCTTCCCTGCTCCTGTCGCCTACCTAAAGATGGAGTACTTTAATCATCAAATCTGTTCTGGGCTTCTAGGGAAGTTGTGATGGCTTTGTTGGTAATTATAGGTAGAGGATGGGGAGGAGGGATACCTCTAAGCATCCACCGACACAATGGGCTACTACTTGAGCGAGTTGCTGAGAGAGGTGGTGAAAGCATTATGGCTCCTTTTATTGAATTTTCTTAGAAAAAAAAAAATGCAGACTGCCCTAACCGGTTTGGCTCAGTGGATAGAGCATTGGCCTGTGGACTGAAAGGTCCCAGGTTTGATTCTGGTCAAGGGCATGTACCTTGGTTGCGGGCACATCCCCAGTAGCATACACTCTTTACATGAAATTAAAGTACTCAAGAAATGGCCAGTCAGATGCTACCCTATGCTCTCAAAAAGCTATTCTAGTGTAAACCACATTGTGTGTTTTACTTCATTATCCTCAGGTCTTTCATAAAGTCTTTTTAAAATGTTACTCTACTATGGAATTAAGGGGAAGAATCATTTTCTCTCCAAGGCGAGGGTATGGACATCAGTAGGATCTCCAGTGAAATTATTCTCAGCCAAGCAGCTGTCTCCGAAAGATCATGGAAGAGGCTGTGATGAGATGACAGGGTAGAGCACAAGATATGGAGGAAATTATTCTGGGCCATGCCTGTTGCAACTCACTAGGAAACTCCCAGAAATTATGCTGGGGTGGCAGAAGCAAGAGCAACACTTTTAACTTCCAGGTAGTAGGTCACTGGGGCTCATATTGTAATAACTTATAGAGTAATCTCTGATAATAAATGCAGGCTGATGACTTATGGGTTATTTTTTAGTATATAATTTTGAATAACTCTGGATCTCTTAAAAATGGCTATAGCCCAAGCTGATTGGCTCAGCGGATAGAGTGATGGCCTGCAGACTGAAGGGTCCTCGGTTCGATTCCAGTTAGGGGCACATGCCTGGGTTGCGGGCTTGATCTCCAGTAGGGGGCATGCAGGAGGCAGCTGATCAATGATTCTCTCTCATCATTGATGTTTATATCTCTCCCTCTCCCTTCCTCTCTGAAATAATTTTTAAAAAGATATTTAAAAAAAATGGCTATAGATTCATTATGGCTTATAATTAGAAATATGTTTGTTTACAAATAAACTATTGTTAGCTGATATTTTAGTAAAGGAAAAAAGCCAATTCAAATCCCTCTCCCCTTTTGGTATGATATAAAAATAAATTATAACAAAAAAATAATTACAACAAGTTATAGAGAACATATATTTACAAATTGGCCACAAAGATATCAGATTTGAACAATTTCTCATTTTCTCTGTCAGGAAATCTACTGAATCAGTAGGCTTTCCTTTATAACCTATTTTTAAAAGCATCATTATTTCCTTAAAAGTCATTTCTGTTGATATTATAAATACATTTTTAAAAATTTAAACATTGAGATAATTCACATGCCATAAAATTCACCATTTTAAATTGTACAAGTGAGTTATTTTTAGTATATTTACAAAGTTGTGCAAACATTTCCATTAATTACAAGACCAACTTATCACCACAGTGCATGGTGCATGAATTCGTGCACTGGTGGGGTCCCTCGGTTTGGCCTGCACCCTCTCGCAATCCAGGACCCCTCAGGGGATGTTGCACTGCCAGTTTTGGCCTGATCCCTTCAGGCCAGGCCAACGGACCCCACCAGTGCATGAATCTGTGCACTGGGTCAGTTTTGGGGTTTCGGCCAGATCCCCGCAGGCCAGGCCGAGGGACCCCACTGGTGCATGAATCCATGCACCAGGCCTCTACTATGCATATACGATCTTTGGTTAATCTCTTCCTGCCCTCTCCCCTCCCTCTTTCCCTCTGAGATTCATCAGTCTGTTCCATGTTTCCATGCCTGTGCATTAAGTGTCTGCCCCCTGGTGCTTATTGCATGTCATAGCTACCAGTTGAACGGTCAAACGGTCGAATGGCCAGACACTTAGCATATTAGCCTTTTATATATATAGATCGTTTGTCTTTTTAAAATTATTTTTTAAAAAAATATTTTTATTGATTTCAGAGAGGAAAGGAGAGGGAGATATAAATATCAATAATGAGCGATAACCATTGATTGGCTGCCTCCTGTACACCCCACCCTCGGGAATGAGCCTGCGACCCGAGCGTTTGCCCTGACTGGAAATCAAACTGTGACCTCCTGGTTCATAGATCAACGCTCAACCCATGAGCCATGCATGCTGGGCTCTATTGTTTTTCTATTCTTTATTTTACTTATTTCCAATCTAATCTTGATGCTTTCTTCTTTTTGTGTTTAGAATATGCTTCTTTTTTTTTTTTTTTTTAGCTTAAGTTGGAAAGTTAAGTTATTGATTTGGGATCTTTCTTTTTCTTTGATAGAGGCATTTGCAGATATAAGTTTCCCTCTGAGTCATGCCTACACTGAATTCCACATTTTTGTATTGTGTTTTTGTTTTCATTAATCTCAAAGTATTTTCTAATTTTCTTTCTGACTTCTTCTTTGACTCATTGCTTATTTTGGAGTCTGTTATTTAATTTCCCAAAATTTGTTCTGTTACTGATTTCTAGTTTTATTCCATTGTAATCAGAGAATATACTTTGTATGATTTTAGTTTCTTAAATTAGTGAGACTAGTTTTATGGCCTAACATATGGCCTATCCTAGAAATTCCATATCAACTTTCAAATCAGTTTGTCAGTATCCACAGAATAATTTTCTGGTATGTTGATTGTGATTACATTGGATTCATAGATCAAATTTGGAAGAATTGACAGCTTATCAATATTTAATTTTCGTATTCATGAATATGAAATATCTACCCAGATATTTCATTTTTAACTCCATGATTTCCACATTTTGTCTTTTCTGATGTTGTTGTTGCATAGTTTTTATTTTATTTTATTTTATTTTATTTTTTTAACATATTTTATTGATTTTTTACAGAGAGGAAGGGAGAGGGAATAGAGAGTCAGAAACATCGATGAGAGAGAAACATCGATCAGCTGCCTCCTGCACACCTCCTACTGGGGATGTGCCCGCAACCCCGGTACATGCCCTTGACCAGAATCGACCTGGGACCTTTCAGTCCACAGGCCGACGCTCTATCCACTTAGCCAAACCGGTTAGGGCTTTATTTTATTTTTATTTTTTATTAAATCTTTATTGTTCAGAATATTACAGTTGTTCCTCTTTTTTCCCCCCATTGCTCCCCTCCACCCGGTTCCCACCCTACCCCATGCCCTTACCCCCCACCCCATCCTCATCCATAGGTGTATAATTTTTGTTCAGTCTCTTCCCGCACCCCCCATACTCTTTTCCCCCGAGGATTGTCAGTCCACTCCCTTTCTATGCCCCTGATTCTATTATATTCACCAGATTATTCTGTTCATCAGATTTTTTTATTCACTTGATTTTTAGATTCACTTGTTGATAGATATGTATTTGTTATTCATAATTTTTATCTTTACCTTTTTCTTCTTCCTCTTCTTAAAGAATACCTTTCAGCATTTCATATAATACTGGTTTGGCAGTGATGAACTCCTTTAGCTTTTTCTTATCTGTGAAGCTCTTTATCTGACCTTCCATTCTGAATGATAGCTTTGCTGGGTAGAGTAATCTTGGTTGTAGGTTCTTGCTATTCATCACTTTGAATATTTCTTGCCACTCCCTTCTGGCCTGCATAGTTTCTGTTGAGAAATCAGCTGACAAACGTATGTGTGCTCCCTTGTAGGTAACTAACTGTTTTTCTCTTGCTGCTTTTAATATTCTCTCTTTGTCTTTTGCTCTTGGCATTTTAATTATGATGTGTCTTGGTGTGGTCCTCTTTGGATTCCTTTTGTTTGGAGTTCTCTACACTTCCTGGACTTGTAAGTCTATTTCTTTCACCAGGTGGGGGAAGTTTTTAGTCATTATTTCTTCAAATAGGTTTTCAGTTTCTTGCTCTCTCTCTTCTTCTGGCACCCCCATAATGCGGATGTTGGTACGCTTGAAGTTGTCCCAGAGACTCCTTACACTATCTTCATATTTTTGGATTCTTTTTTCTTTTTTCTTTTCCAGTTGGGTGTTTTTGCTTCTTTGTATTTCAAATCTTTGACTTGATTCTTGGGATCCTCTAGTCTGCTAGAGGATCATAGTAAAATAAAGAATAGAAAAACAATAGAGCCCAGCAAATAAGTAAAATAAAGAATAGAAAAACAATAGAGCCCAGCATGCATGGCTCATGGGTTGAGCGTTGACCTATGAACCAGGAGGTCACAGTTTGATTTCCAGTCAGGGCAAACGCTCGGGTCGCAGGCTCATTCCCGAGGGTGGGGTGTATAGGAGGCAGCCAATCTGGATCTCTGTATATTATTTTTTTATTTCAGTCAGTGTATGCTTAATTTCTAGTTGGTTCTTTATCATATCCTCGAGGTTCTCACTAAATTTATCGGCCTTTTCTAGAAAATTCTTGAAAAACCTTATAACTGTGGTTTTGAACTCTATATCCAGTCATTTGCTTTCCTCCATTTCTTTCATTTGTGACCTGTTTCTTTGTCTCCGCATTTTGGCTGCTTCCCTGAGTTGATAGAGTGGTTTTGTATGCTAGGTGTCCTATAGAGCCCAGTGGCTCAACCTCCCCAGTTACCTGAGGTGGACACGCTTGGTGCACCCCTTTGTGGGCTGTGTGCACAGTCTTGTTGTAGTTAAGCCTTGATTGTTGTTGGTATCACTGGGAGGAATTGACCTCCAGGCCAATGGCTGTGAGGATCAGCTGTGTCTACGCTGGGAGAACTTCTGTGCTGGAGACACCCTTATGAGGCAAGACTTGCTTCAGTGGGGCTTTGGTGCTCACTGAGTCTGCCCCTTGAGTGTGTCCCTTATGGATCTGAGGAGTTGTATTCTGGATGGTCCTACTCTGATCCCTAGGTACACTGGCTCTTGGATCTCCAAGGAGGTGCTAATTTAGTCTCTGCCAGATGCCACCCAGCAGGAGCTACGGAGAGATCTGCAGATTCCTCTTCTTTGTTTGGGTTTTGGAGGTGCCCAGATTAGGGCCAGCTGTGAAGCAATGCAAGCTGCTGTGAGGCCTTGGGCCTTCTTTTGGATGTTCTGGGTCTCTCTGACTCAGCTGCAGTTTGTTAAGTAAGTTTAGAATTCAAAGGACTGGGACATTCATATGCAAAAGCCTCTGCACACAGCTTGGATGGGGCGGAGTCTCAGGGCAGAGCAAACAGCAATGGCTTCCCGTCAGCCCTTCCCTAAGATACCCCCGGGTCTCAGTGTCCCTTTGTAATCACTGCAAGCACCTCTGAGAGAAAGCCGCCCTCGAGTTCCACCCACTGCCAGACAGTCCAGTTTCTCCCCGTATGAGTCTGGGTCCCCAGAGTCTTGCCCAGAACTGGAGTTCAGAGCAGTCGGGAGCTTGTGTCTCCCTGCGGATTGAAAAAGCCAGCCGTGTACTCAGTTGTCAGCCCTCTCCGTGCGTGCATGCCTCCGTACCTCTGCACTTTACTTCTGCAGCTCATCTGAGTCTCAGTGTGCTTTTCTCTTTCCTTCTAGTTGTAGAATTTCCACTCAGCTAGCCTTCCTGTAGTTCTGGATGATGTCTGTTTTGTCTTTTAGTTGTAGTTTTGAAGTGGTTGTGCAAGGCAGCAAGTTCAGGTGTTTACCTATGCCGCCATCTTGGTTTTTGTGCATAGTTTTTATTTTAATGCAATTTATCCTATTTCCATCTATTACAAACATGTTTTCCTTAATAGCCTTAAGATAACTGCTTTAAAATAACTCTCTGCCAGTTATAACATCTGGTTCATCCTGAGGTCACCCTTCATTTAATATATTTTCTCTTGAATATAAATCATGTTTTGCTTTGTTTTCTCCTTTTTCTTTATATGTTAAGTAATTTTGAATTCTTTCCTGGGCATTGAGAAAGATACATTGTCAAGACTCTGGATTTAGTTTTTGTCTTACAATTTTTAAATTTTATTTTACTTTTTGATTCTCTTTAATCATTTTGCCCATCTTTAATCCCCTGCCTCTATGGCAGCCAACAATCTGTACTCTGAATCTAATGCATTTTTTAAAATTTTTATTTCACTTTATTTTAATTTCACAAATAAGAGGAATCATATGATATTTGTCTTTCTCTGTCTGACTAATGTTACTTAGCATAATGCCCTTGAAGTCCACCCATGTCACACATGGCAGGATTTCATTTTTTATGGCTTAATAATATTCCATTGTATGAATACCACAATTTCTTTATCCTTCATTAATTATTGGACACTTGGGTGGTTACCAAATCTTGGCTATTGTAAAGAGTGCTGCAAGGAACATGGTAGTCATTTATCTATCTTTTTGAGTTATTTTTGTTGTTGTTGTTTTCTTTAGATAAATACCCAGAAGTGAAATTGCTTGAAAGATTTGGGAACTCTCCAAGGCAGTGGTTCTCAACCTTTCTAATGCCGCGACCCTTTAATACAGTTCCTCATGTTGTGGTGACCCCCAACCATAAAATTATTTTCGTTGCTACTTCATAACTGTAATTTTGCTACTGTTATGAATCGTAATGTAAATATCTGTGTTTTTCCGATGGTCTTAGGCTCTACAGCAGCGGTTCTCAACCTGTGGGAGCCTAAGACCATTGATAAACACAGATATTTACATTACGATTCATAACAGCTGTTGAGAACCGCTGCTGTAGAGCCTAAGACCATCGGAAAACACAGATATCTACATTACAATTCATGACAGTAGCAAAATTACAGTTATGAAGTAGCAACGAAAATAATTTTATGGTTGGGGGTCACCACAACATGAGGAACTGTATTAAAGGGTCGTGGCATTAGAAAGGTTGAGAACCACTGCTCTAAGGGGAACTTGTTGGTTCCCTTTTGTGCCAAGTCATGGAGATCATATTTCCCTATCCAAAATATTGGGACTCCTGATTCTCATAATGGGAGAGAAAATTGAGATTGAGACCATTCTACCAAATCTAGGGTATATGATATACTATATGGTAGCTATAAGAATAGGCCTAAGATGCCTGGTGAAGAAAGCCAGGGTAGAAAATGTTTTCTACTGGCTGAACTGTTCCTGGAGAGGAACCCCTATGGGAAAGGATTGATGCTGGGTATTCTCTAAGTATTTAGAACAACTTCAGCAATACACTAGAGGATTTGGGTTCAGTTAGGGTCTTGATTGAATTGAATTGATTAGAATATCTACGGGAAGTCCACAGCTTCCAGTGTACCTTTTGAAACTCGTGACCAGTATAAACTTTGTTTTCACCCTGTTTGCTAAAACCTTTAAAGCAAACTAAGTGAATCTTTCTTTTGATTATGTTTCTAACTGAATTACCATCTGCTATTTGGAAATCATAGTTTTGAAATTTACATTTAAATATAAATTGTGCACTATCACACTGATTGGTCTGAGACTAGGATAAGGAGACGAGAATGATTCTTATAGTTTGGTCTTATTATTCATTCCCATGCTTCATCTATTACATGGGATCCCAAGTGTATCTTAAAAACCCTGATTGATGTACAGAGGCTTCAACTGCTTATTATTCTTTCCTCAGCTCCTCATATTTGCAGCATCTCTCATTTATTTAGGACACAGTTTTAATTTTCAAGGCCGCAGCAGCTTTTCTGTGCTCTCTTAAAGGAAAACTGCCAAGCTTGATAGGTTCAAATTTGACTTTTCTTCCTAAGTGCATTTATGCATTGCCAAGATCTTCCTGCTTCCTTACATGCTTTTGATTTTAATGGTTGATGCACTGCATTGACTCAAGGACCACGTAATTACAATAATGTCAGCCCTCAAATCTGATTGTATAAATCCAGAACAGTATGCTGCTTTTCTTTGTACTTAAAGAATGTAACAAGACCAGTGCCCAAGAATCAATTTAAGAACAATAGGCTGTTGAGTTAAAGCATTATTATCATTAAGAGGTATTTTTATAATGCGTGACATTTTTCGGTGGATGCAATAACTAGATCTAGATTCTCAGCCTACTCCTACCATGACTTATTAGGTGACCTTGGGCAAGTCACCATAATGCCTCTGAGTTTCCTCATTTATGAAATGAGGGGTTGGACTGGATGTTTTTCCAGGTTATTTCAGATTCTTAAATTTATGATTAATAAAATTATTCTGCTGAATACTTTTCAAGTTAATTCCACATTTATGAATGAAAATGGAACCGCAATGGTTCCATAAAACTCAGGATTATACAGTATTTTACCAAATGGATTTGAATTCTTAATTTTTGATCCACATTTACATTATTTATTTTATTTTTATTGATTTTAATTTTTTATTGAATTTATTGGAGTGACATTGGTTAATAATATTATATAGGTTTCAGGTATACAATTGTACATCTGTATATTGCATTGTGTGTTTGCCACCCCAAGTAAAGTCTCCTTCCATTACCATTTATACCCTCTTTACCCTCCCCTATCCCCTCCCACGCCCCCTTTCCCTCTGGCAATCACAATACCGTTGTCTGTGTCTAAGAGTCTTTCTTTTTTTCCTTTGTTTAATCCCTTCACCCTTCTCAATCAGCTCCTAGTCTTTTCCCTTCTGACAGCTGTCAGTCTGTTCTCTGTATCCATGAGTCTAAATTTTGTTAGTTTATTTTGTTCATTTGATTCCACACATAAGTGAAATCATATGGTACTTTGTTGGTTTTAAAACATCAATAATATAAAGACAACTTATAGAGGAGAAAGTATTTTAGACTCTTATTGTTGGCTTAAATTATTTATTGTAAATTATGTAAATACTTAAGAACATAAAATTAAGCATACATTTCTAATGCTTGTAACTTCTATAGAATGGAAGGAAATCAATAAATTAAATATAAACAAAACTAAAATTTAATTAAAAAAAACTGGATAATGTTGTTTTGCTGAAACCAAATAATCTATTGGAAGTCTCATTTGATTCTGTCTGTTATGGGGTGGGTGGGTTTCTTTGAATTTGGCATACCTAGTTAATAGTGCCATGTCATGACTTAACATTTTAACCAATTTCCTTTATTCATTTATACAGCAAACTGGGATGTCATTTGGACTCCACTAAATAAAATATATATAATTTACTTAATCTACCTTTTCCTTTTTCTCCTTAGCTTTTAACAATTAAATCAGTAAGTAAAACTTAGTGCCAGTGTGAATTTAAGACAATCATGGGTACTAAAGTCATGTTCAGAAATTAGTTATTTATTTGTTATTCCAGAAGATACTTCTATGTGCCAAGCCAGATACTTCTATGTGCCAGGCTCTGTTCTGGATAGTGGGGGTGCAGCAGTGAATGCAGAAGAAAAAGGCTCTACCCTCACAGAAATTACATTGCACTAGGAATCATCAGATGATTTAGAATATTAATTTTAGATGTAAAATAAAATGAAAATGGAAATAAAAGCATTCCTATAAGGAACTTGTTGATCCTGGGGACTGTGGCACATTATAACAGGTTCGTGGATCCAACTTTGAGAAAGGTTGCTCTCTTTAGTTTATTTCTTTTGCATTATGAGCTTCCTAACTTTTGTAATTCATTGAACATAGAATAGGTTATCCAATTCTCAACTTTTAGAATTTTAATTTGCAAGGAGTTGGAATCTGGGCCATACTGCTAAGCCAGTTAACTTAAGACAGCACTGCAAAATGGAAGGAGCATTTGTTCAGGGGTCACAAGACTGGGATTCTTGCTTTGTTATGTCATTAGAAGACTTTTATGACCTTGAGGAGGGCACTCAACCTCTCTGAACCTGTTTCCTCATCTTCAAAATTGCAAGAGGGCCCTGGTGAATTATTCTTCTTTTTTGAGGGAACTACAACCCTTTGAGAATCAGATGAATGCTATGAAGTCTAAATGGCTTACACACAAAATTTGCTTATAAGTTCCGAGGATTTATTAACCCCTGCTGATCGAAAAGAACCATATTAATATTTTGTTGTAAATATTCTCTATTCTTTTTTTTACTGCTTTTACCCTATCTTTTTTTATCCTCACCCAAGAATATGTTTAGAGAGGGGGAGGAGAGAGAGAGAGAGAGAGAGAGAGAGAGAGAGAGAGAGGAGAGGAGAGGAGAGGAGAGGAGAGGAGAGGAGAGGAGAGGAGAGGAGAGAGAAGAGAGAAGAGAGAAACATCAATGAGAGAGAAACATAATTGATGGGCTGCCTCCTGCATGTCCGCCACTGGGGATGGAGCCCCACAACCTGTTCATGTGCCCTGACCAGGAACTGAACCAGCCACACCAGACAGGACTTCAATATAATTGTAATGGATGAATCATAATCTATTTAAGCAATGGCTTATCACTGGACATCATAATAGATACCTGTTTCTTTTGCCTGGTATACATTCTCCCTCCTAGTAGTAATAGTATCTCACATTTTTTGGTAAATCCCCACTACCCAATTTTTAGCTATGTATTTTGGATGAAATAGATGCAAGAGGCATTTGTCAGAACTTCTAGGAAAATAATATTTTCATGCTCTGGATTTGGTGGTATTCAAATGAGAACCATAAAGTGGGCCAGTTAGAAGATGAAGTTGACCCTCATAATTAGCTGGCTCAAAAGATGAACAAAATAGGTCCTGAGGCATGGATACATGGAACAGACTAACATCTCAGGTGAGAGTGAAGTGGGAGAGATAGGAAGAGAATAACTAAAGAACATACATGCATATGCATAGCCCATGGATACAGACAATAATGTGGTGAAGACCTGGGTTGTGGTGGGGGCTAGGTGGAGGAGGGCAATGGGGGAAAATAGGGGACATCTGTAATATTGTCAACAATAAAAAAATGATGGATTTTGGTGACATTGTTGAAACCTGAAGACAGCTCTAACATCTGCCTTTCTTGGAGATTTTTCAGTTATAAGAGCAATATATTTTCTGTTTGTTAAACTGTTTTAGGTTTAAGTTCTTGGTCCCTTGCAACCTAAAGAACCCTAAATACAGGCATTTAGATTATTTTCAAAATTTTGACTGTTATAGCCCAGCTGGTGTGGCTAAGTGGTTGAGCATTGACTCATGAACCAAGAGATCACTGGTTCGATTCCCAGTCAGGGCACGGGGGTGGGGGGGGGGGGTGCAGGAGGCAGCCAATTGATGTTTCTCTCTCATCGATGTTTCTATGTCTCTGTCCCTTCCTCTCTTTCTAAAAAAATCAATAAAAATCATATTTTAAAAATGTGACTATTGTAAAATGCTACAGTGAACAGTCTCATACCTCTAATTCTTTGGAGTACCTTTTTATAATTTTTAAAATTTATTTTTAATATATTTGTATTGATTTCAGAGAGGAAGGGAGGAAGGGAGAGAGAACATCAATGATGAGAGAATCATTGATTGGCTGCCTCCTGTACTGTCTCCCCATCCACCCTGCTTCTGCTACTGAGGATCAAGCTGTAACCCAGGCCTGTGCCCTGACCAGGAATCAAACCTCAAACCATGACCTCCTGGTTCATAGGTTGATGCTCAACCACTGAGCCATGCCAGCCAGGCTAATTTTCTAAAATATATTTTTATTTATTTCAGAGAGGAAGGGAGAGGGATAGAGAGAGATAGAAGCATCAATGATGAGAGAGAATTATTGATCAGCGGCTTCCTGCATGCCCCCACTGGAGATCGAGCCCACAACCTGAGCATGTGCCCTGACTTGGAATTGAACCATGACCTCATGGTTCATAGGTCAAGGCTCAACCGACTAAGCCACACGGGCCGGGCTAAAGTTTATTTTTTTATTTTTCAGTTTCCACAAAATTTTTATTTTTAAAAGTCATCTGGTTTTTCTTCCATTGCCTCCTTTCTATAATTCAAATTTCAATAGGGTCCTCATCACTATTAAAATAAATCAATAAAAATATTTTTACCCCCCCCCATACTTATTTTTTCTACTATGTTTTCATCAGCACTTTTTAAAATTTTTATTTATTTATTTATTTATTTATTGTCTAAAGTTTTACATATGTCTCCTTTTCCCCCAGTTCACCCCCCGCCCAGCCATTCCCACCCCGGGCAAGCCCCCACTGCCCCAGTGTCTGTGTCCATTGGTTATGCTAATATGCATGCATACAAGTCCTTTGGTTGCTCTTAACTCCCCACCATTTGTCTCTGGATCTATTCTTGTTCATCAAATTATGTTGATCATTATATCCCACATATGAATGAGATCATGTGATATTTATCTTCCTCTGACTGGCTTATTTCGCTCAGCATAATGCTCTCCATGTCCATCCATGCTGTTGCAAATGGTAAGAATTCCTTCTTTTTTTCCCGCAGCATAGTATTCCATTGTGTAGATGTACCACAGTTTTTTAATCCACTCATCAGCTGATGGGCACTTAGGCTGTTTCCAAATCTTAGCTATGTTAAATTGTGCTGCTATGAACATAGGGGTGCATATATCCTTCCTGATTGGTGTTTCTAGTTTCTTGGGATATATTCCTAGAAGTGGGGTCACTGGGTCAAATGGGAGTGCCATTTTTAGTATTTTGAGGAAACTCCATACTGTTTTCCACAGTGGCTGCATCAGACTGCATTCCCACCAGAAGTGCACGAGGGTTCCTTTTTCTCCACATCCTCACCAGCACTTGTCATTTGTTGATTCGTTGATGATAGCCATACTGACAGGTGTGAGATGGTACCACATTGTCATTTTTGATTTGCATCTCTCGGATAATTAGTGACTTTGAGCATGTTTTCATATGTCTCTTGGCCTTCCTTCTGTCTTCTTTTGAAAAGAATCTATTTAGGTCCTTTGCCCATTTTTTTTTATTGGATCATTTATCTTCCTTTTGTTAATTTGTATGAGTTCTCTGTAAATTTTGGAGATTAAACACTTATCAGAAATATCATTGGCAAATATATTCTCCCATGCAGTGGGCTTTCTTGTTGTTTTGTTGATGATTTCTTTTGCTGTGCAGAAGCTTTTTATTTTGATATAGTCCCATTTGTTTATTTTCTCCTTAGTCTCCATTGTCCTAGGAGCTGTGTCTGTAAAGATATTGCTACGACACATGTCTGCTATTTTGCTGCCTATGGAGTCTTGTAGGATTTTTATGATTTCTCATCTTACATTTAAGTCCTTTAGCCATTTTAAGTTTGTTTTTGTGTATGGTGTAAGTTGGTGATCTGGTTTCATTTTTTTGCATGTATCTGTCCAATTTCCCCAGCACCATTTATTGAAGAGACTGTCTTGACTCCATTGTATGCTCTTGCCTCCTTTATCAAATATTAATTGAGCATAATTGCTTGGGTCAATTTCTGGGTTCTCTGTTCTGTTCAATTGGTCTATATGTCTGCTCTTGTGCCAGTACCAGGCAGTTTTGAGAACCGTGGCTTGGTAATAAAGCTTGATATCTGGTATTGTGATCCCTCCAACTTTGTTCTTCTTTCTCAGGATTGCTGTGGCTATTTTTTTTTTTTTTTTATTCCAGATAAATTTTTGGAGAGTCTGTTCTAGATCTTTTAAATATGCTGTTGGTATTTTAATGGGGATTGCATTGAATCTGTAGATTTCTTTGGGTAGTATGGACATTTTAATGATGTAGATTCTACCAGTCCATGAACATGGTATATTCTTCCATTTGTTTATGTCTTCCTCTATCTCTTTTTTCAATGTCCTGTAGTTTTCTGAGTACAGGTCTTTTACGTCCTTAGTTAAGTTTATTCCTAGGTATCTTAATTTTTTTGGAGCAATGGTAAATGGGATTTTTTGTTGTTTGTTTGTTTCTCTTTCGGTGAGTTCATTATTGGTGTATAAAAAGGCCATAGATTTCTGGGTATTAATTTTGTATCCTGCTTCATTGCCAAATTCATTTATTAGGTCTAGTAGTTTTTTGATGGAGTCTTTGGGGGTTTCTATGTATAGTATCATGTCATCTGCAAATAAGGACAGTTTTACTTCTTCTTTTCCAATTAGGATGCCTTTTATTTCTTCTTCTTGTCTGATTGCTATGGCTAACACTTCCAGTACTATATCAAACAGGAGCAGTGAAAGTGGGCATCCCTGTTTTGTTCCTGTTCTCAGGGGAAATGAGTTTAGTTTTTGTC
This sequence comes from Eptesicus fuscus, assembly GCF_027574615.1. Taxonomy (NCBI): domain Eukaryota; kingdom Metazoa; phylum Chordata; class Mammalia; order Chiroptera; family Vespertilionidae; genus Eptesicus; species Eptesicus fuscus. The sequence goes on from NC_072475.1 coordinate 39,816,539, forward strand.
CATTGAGTATGATGTTGGCTGTAGGTTTGTCATATAAGACTTTTATTATGTTGAGGTATGATTCCTCTATTCCAACTTTGCTGAGAGTTTTATCAAGAAAGGGTGTTGGATTTTGTCAAATGCTTTTTCTGCATCAATTGATATGATTATGTGATTTTTGTCCTCCAGTTTGTTTATGTGATGTATCCCATTTATTGATTTGCAGATATTGTACCATCCTTGCATCCCCGGAATAAATCCCACTTGGTCATGGAGTATGATCTTTCTAATGTAATGCTGAATCTGATTTGCTAGAATTTTGTTGAGGATTTTAGCATCTATGTTCATCAAGGATATTGGTATGTAGTTCTCTTTTTTTGTGATGTCTTTATCTGGTTTTGGGATTAGGGTAATGCTGGCTCCATAGAAAGAGCTTGGAAGTGTGCCTTCCTCTTGAATTTTTTGGAATAGTCTGAGGAGAATAGGTTTTAGTTCTTCTTTGAATTCTTGGTAGAACTCCCCTGTAAAGCCATTCTGGACCAGGGCTTTTGTTTGCTGGAAGATTTTTGATGGCTGCTTCAATTTCTTCAGTAGTTATCGGCCTATTCAGGTTTTTTTATTCTACTTGATTGAGTTTTGGGAACTTGTATTTTTCTAGGAATATGTCCATTTCATCTAGGTTGTCCATTTTATTGGAATAGAGTTGTTCATAGTATTTTTTCATAATCGTTTGTATTTCTGTGGGATCAGTTGTTATTTCACCTCTTTCATTTCTGATTTTGTTTATTTGGGTCCTCTCTCTTTGCTTCTTGGTGAGCCTGGCTAGAGGTCCATCAATCTTGTTTATCCTTTCAAAGAACCAGCTCTTGGTTTTGTTGATCTTTGGTATATTTTTTTTTTTTTGTCTCTCTATCATTTATCTCTGCTCTGATCTTTATTATTTCCTTCCTTCTGCTTATGCTGGGTTTTTCTTGTTGCTCTCTTTCTAACTCTTTGAGTTGTAGGGTTAGATAATTTATTACCATTTTTTCTTGTTTTTTGAGGTAGGCCTGTAGAGCTATGCTTTCACTGTGTCCCATAGATTTTGGATTGTTGTGTTGTTGTTTTTTTTTGTCATTTGTTGCCATGATGTTTTTTATTTCTTTGATCTCTTCGGTAACCCAGTCATTGGTTAATAGCATGATTTTTAGCCTCCAGGTGTTTGATTTTTTTAAAAGGTTTTTATTGTAGTTGATTTCTAGTTTTATGCCATTGTGATCTGAAAAAATGCTTGATATGATTTCTAACTTCTTGAATTTGAAGAGACTTTTCCTGTGTTCCAATATGTGGTCTATTTTTGAAAATGATCCATGTGCACTTGAGAAGAATGTATATTCTGTGGCTTTGGGGTGAAATGTTCTGAAGATGTCAATTAATTCAATCTGATCTAGTGTGTCATTTAGGATTGATGTTTCTTTGCTGATTTTTTGTTTAGAGGATTTGTCCAGTGGTGTTAGTGGGGTATTAAAGTCCCCTACTATGACTGTATTGCTGTCAATCTCTCCCTTGATACCCTCCAGAAGTTTTTTTTTAATGTATTTGGGTTCTCTTGTATTGGGTGCATATATGTTTACCAGAGTTATATCTTGTTGAATTGTTCCCTTTAGTATTATGAGGTGGCCTTTCTTATCTCTTGTTATGGCCTTCACTTTGAGATCTAATTTGTCAGATATAATTATTGATACCCCAGCTTTTTTAAAATTTCCATTTGCCTGAAAAACTTTTTTTCCCCTTCACCATCAGTCTGTGTGAGTCCTTTGTTCTGAGTGGGTTTCCTATAGACAGCAGATAAATGGGTCATGTTTTCTTATCCACTCAGCTATCCTATATCTTTTGATTGGGGCATTTAATCCATTACATTTAAAGTTATTATTGATAGGTACTTGTTTGTCACCATTTTTATTCTTTATGCCTGTGTTCCTTCTTCCCTTCCTATTTCTTCTTTTTACAGCAGACCCTTTAGCATTTCTTGCATTGCTGGTTTGGTGGTAATAAACTCCCTTAGTCCTTTTTTTTTTTTTTTTTTGTCTGTGAAGCTCCTGATTTCACCTTCAATTTTGATTGATAGCCTGCTGGGTACAGTATTCTTGGATTCAGACCCTTGTTTTGCATATCATTATATATTTCATTCCCTTCCCTTCTGGCCTGATGTATTTCTGTTGAGAAATCAGTCAATAGTCTGATGGGAGATCCTTTGTAGGTAACTTTCTGTCTCTTTCTGGCAGCCTTTAAGATTCTTACTTTGTCTTTGGTGTTTGCCAATTTAATTATAATGTATCTTGGTGTTGGTTTTTTGGGTTCATCTTGTTTTGGACTCTGTGAGCTTCTTGGACTTGTGTGAGTTTTTTCTTCCCAATATCAGGGAAGTTTTCTGTCAATATTTCTTCAAATGGTTTTCTATTCCTTGCTCAGTTTCCTCTCCTTCTGGCACCCCTATTATATGGATGTTGTTTTGTTTTGTGTTGTTCCAAAGCTCCCTTAGGCTCTCCTTCTGTTTTTTAAGTTTTTTTCCTAGATGCTGCTCTGCTTGGGTATTTTTTCTTACCTTGTCTTCTATCTCACTGATGTGGTCCTCTGCTTCTTCTGGTCTACTGTTGATGCTTTCTATTGAGTTCTTTATTGCAGCGATGTCATTTTTCATTTCTTCTTGGTTCTTCTTCATTTCCTCTTGTTTCTTGCACATATTGTTGAATTTGTCTTCCAACCTTTTCAGCGTCCTTATGACCATTGCTCTGAATTCTTTCTCTGACATATTTCTTGCCTCTATTTCATTTACTTCCCTTTCTGGTGATTCCTCCTTTTCTTTTGTATGCGGGCTGTTTCTTTGTCTCCCCATGATTGCTCCTCTCAGGGTGTCTTTTTATGTATCCCTCTCTATCCTGCATTGACTTTCTCTAGGCGATATCTGACCTTACCATCCACATATTGCCTCACCAGCTGTGTTTAATTCACCAATTCTGGGTGGGTGTTATTCGATTCAGCTGTTCCTTCTATCTGCTCTGTGAGAAGTTGCAGGGCTCATCCGCGTATTTGGTGCCGCTTTGTCTCCCCATGGACAGACTTTTTAGGCACCTGCGGCTGGGGAGGCTGGAGTCCCGGTGTTTGTGGGTTCACAGCTGAGGCAGCTGGTCCCTGGGCATTGTGGTTGTTGGGTCCTGGGAGGTATCTGAGGTCTCCCCACTTGAAGGTAAGGCTGGGCTTCTGATCACAGCCAGTCTCCCCTTCAAGATGGTGTGGTCTCTGTGGCAGAGCCGGCCGTTCTGGGAGAGATTTCAGCAGCAGTAGAGGCTGCCCACCCAGGGGAGCCCAGTCCACAAGTCCCTTACAGTCCTGTGGAATATAGCTGTCCCTCTCTCACAAATACAGACACTCCCTGCATGTCCACACACTCTCCTTTCATTCTCTCACTCACACAATATCTTGCAGCCTGCCGTCCCATCAGAAGCCATCTTGGATCTATAAAGTTTATTTTTTATTACAATTTACATATTATATTTGTTTCAGGTGTACAACATAGTGATTAGATATTTATATACCCTACGGAGGGATTACCCTGATGTCTAGTACCCATCTGGCACCACATATAGTTATTACAATATTACTGACTATATTCCCTATGCTATACATTACACCCACCCCCATGGTTACTTTTATAACTGGCAATCTTTACTTCTTAGTTCCTTTCACATTTTTCACCAATTCCCCCAACCCAACTCCAATCTGGTGACCATCAATTTGTTTCTGTATTCATAAGTTTGTTTTTGCATTTATTTTGTTTTTTAGATTCCATATGTAAGTGAAATCATATGGTATTTGTTTTTCTTTGTCTGATGTATTTCACTTAGCATAATACCCTCTAGGCTCATCCATATTATATTAAATGAGAAGTTTAATTTTTAAAAAAATCTTTATTGTTGAGATTATTACAGATGTCCCTCTTTTGCCCCCCATTACCCCCACCAACCTGGTTCCTGCCCCACCCCAGGCCTTCACCACCCTATTGTCTGTGTCCATAGGTAATGCATATCTATATATATGAAAGCCTAAGCAACTGGCTGACTGGCTGACTACTGACTGCCGACCATCCAGTAGCTATGACGCCAGGGGGCAGACACTCAAATCAGGAGCAGAAATCACAGGCATGGAAACATGGAATAGACTGATGAATCTCAGAGGAAAGGGGGGAGGGGGGAGGATGGGAAGAGATTAACCAAAGATCTTATATGCATACTAGAGGCCTGGTGCATGGATTCGTGCACTGGTGGGGTTGCTTGGCCTGGCCTGCGGGGATTGGGCTGAAACCAGCTCTCTGACATCCCCTGAGAGGTCCCACATTGTGAGAGGGAGCAGGCCAGGCCGAGGGACCCCACCAGTGCAGAAATCTGTTTCCATGCTTCTGATTCTACTTTAGTCACCAGTTTATTCTGTTCATTAGATTTCTTATTCATTTATTTTGATTTTTAAATTCAATTGTTGATAGATATGTATTTGTTGCCATTTTGTTGTTAATATTTTTTTACTTTTTCTTCTTCCTCCTCCTCCTCTTCTTCTTCTTCTTCTTCTTCTTCTTCTTCTTCTTCTTCTTCTTCTTCAAGAAAACACTTCAACATTTCATATAAAATTGGTTTGGTGGTGATGAACTCCTTTAGCTTTTTGTTGTCTGTGAAGCTCTTTATATGACCTTCAATTCTAAATGATAGCTTTGCTAGGTAGTGTAATCTTGGTTGTAGGTCCTGCTTTTCATCACTTTGAATATTTCCTGCTATTCCCTTCTAGCCTGCAGAGTTTCTGTTCAGAAATCAGCTGACAGTCATATGGGCATTCCCTTGTAGGTGACTAACTGCTTTTCTCTTGCTGCTTTTAAGATCCTCTCTTTGTCTTTAGCCTTTGGCATCTTAATTATGATGTGTCTTGCATGGTCCTATTTGGGTTCTTCTCTGTGCTTCCTGGACTTGTAAGTCTATTTCTTTCACCAGGTAGGGGAAGTTTTCTGTCATTATTTCTTCAAACATGTCCTCAATATCTTGCTCTCTCTCTTCCTCTGGCACCCCCATAATGTGAATGCTTGAAGTTGTCCCAGAGGCTGCTTACACTATCTCATAGTTTTGGATTCTTTTTTCTTTTTGCTCTTCTGGTTGGGTGTTTTTTGCTTCCTCATATTTCAAATTGTTGGTTTGATTATCAGAATTCTCTACTCTACTGTTGAATCCCTGTATATTATTCTTTATTTCAATCAGTGTATGCTTAATTTCTAACTGGTTCTTTTCCATTTTTTTGGAGGTTTCTAGAAGATTCTTGAGTAACCTTATAGCTGTGGTTTTGAACTCTATATCCAGTAGTTTGTTTTCTTCAATTTCTTTCATTTGTGACATGTTTCTTTGTCTCTGCATTTTGGCTGCTTCCTTGTGTTTGTTTCTATGTATTGGGTAGAGCTGCTATGTCTCCTTGAGTTGGTAGAGTGGCATTGTGTAATAGGTGTTCTGTAGGGCCCAGTGGCTCAGCCTCCCCAGTCACCTGAGCTGGGAGCTCTAGGTGCACCCCTTTGTGGGCTGTGAGCACAGTCTTGTTGTAGTTGAGACTTGATTGCTGTTTGTGTCACTCGGTGGAATTGACCTCCAGGCCAATTGGCTGTGAGAACCAATTGTGACTACAGTGGGAGAGCTGTTGTGCAGGAGACACCTCTATGGAGCAGGACTTGCTTCAGTGGGTCTTTGGTGCTCACTGAGTCTGCCCCTTGAGTGTATTGCTTATGGATGTATAGAGTTGTAATCTGGTATGGTCTGACACTGACCACTGGGTACACTGGCTCTTCATTCTCCAGGGAGGTGCAAAGTCAGCCACTGCCTTTGGCTACCCAGCAGGAGCTACAGAGAGACCTGCAGATTCTTCCTCTTTGTTTCGGGTTTGGAAGTGCCCAGTGAAGCCCAGCTGTGAAGCAAGACAGGTTGGTGCTTGCCTTGGGCCTTTTATTGATAGGTTTGAGACTCCCTGACCCAGCTGCAGCTTGTTTGAGAGATTTTACTCTGAGCAAGGACAGGTCATTCATATGCAAAAGCTGCTGCACACAGCATGGGTGGGGTTGTAAATTGGATGAGGTGGGGTCTTAGGGAATCACCAGGGCAGAGAAAACAGAAATGACTACCAGTCAGCCTTGGGACTGGGGAGGTCCCAGCATAGCAACAATGATCCCATAGCATCTCCATCTAGGAGAATGCCACCCCTGAGTTCCTGAACTGATGCCAGGCAATCCAGTTCCTCCTCATATGTGTCTGTGTTCCCCAGAGCCTTGCCCTGGTGCTGGAGATTAGAGGAAGCAGGACCTTGTAAGTTCAGTTCATGTGCGGGCCTTTTAAGAAGAATAGCTGGGTCTCCAGCAGCCTCTGTGTCACTAAGCCCCAATCCGCACTGTTTTTTACAGCCCATGGTTCTTCCTGCCTGTAGGGACTTCTTTTCCCAGCTCTGGGACCTTGGGCTGGGAGTCTGATGTGAGGCTGGGACACCTTGCTCCTCCGGGCAGCATCAGTAGCAACAATCACCCTCCTGACTGAAAAAGCGGCACACGTGGGTGCCTGACCAGCCCATTCCACGCCTCCACACCTCCTACCAGTCTCAGTGCGCTTTCTTCTTTACTTTTCTGGTTGTAGGACTTCCATTCAGCCAGATTTCCAGCAGTTCTGGATGATGGTTGTTCTATATTTTAGTTGTAATTTTGATGTGGTTGTGGGAAGCAGCGAGTACAGGCATTTACCTATGCTGCCATCTTTAAATCTCTTTTGCTAGTTTAATTTTTTATGGCTGAGTAATATTCCTTTTTATGTATGTACCACTTCTTCTTTATCCATTTATCCATTGATGGACACTTAGATTGCTCCTATATCTTGGCTATTATTAATAATGCTGCAAATGGACATAGGTGTGTATATATCTTTTCAAATTAGTGTTTGGATTTCTTCAGATAAATACCCAGATGTGGAATTGCTGGGTCATATGGTAGTTCTATTTTTAATATTTTGAGGAACATTTATACTGTTTTACATAGTGGCTGCACCAATTTACAATTCCACCAATACTGTATGAGGGTTCCCTTTTCTCCACATCTTCACCAACACTTTTTTTGTTGGTTAATTGCTGATAGCTATTCTGCCAGGTGTGAGGTGATATCTCATTGTGGTTTTGATTTGCCTTTTCCTGATGATTAGTGATGTTGAACATCTTTTCATATGTATGTTGGCCACCTGTATATCCTCTTTGGAGAAATGTCTACTTAATTTCTCTGTCCATTTTTTAAATTGGATTGTTTGGTTTTTAGTGTTTAATTGTGTGAGTTCCTTACATAATTTGGATATTAACCTCTTACTGGATGTATTATCATTGGTGAATATCTTCTTCAATTCAGTAGGTTGTCTTTTCATTTGTTGATAGTTTATTTTGCTGAGCAAAAACTTCTTAGTTTGATACAGTCCCCTTTGTTTATTTTGTTGTTGTTGTTTCTCTTGCCCAAGGAGACATATCCAATAAAATATTGCTAAGAGTAATGTCAGAATGTTATCTGCCTATGTTTTCTTCTAGGAGTTTTATGATTTCAGGTCTTACATTTAAGTCTTTGGTCCACTTTGAGTTTATTTTTGCATATCATGTAAGAAAATAATCTAGTTTTATTTATTTATTTTTTTGCATACTAGTATATGTTACCAGTTTTCCCAAAACCATTTATTGAAGAGACTGTCTTTACCCCATTGTATGGTCTTGCCTCCTCTGTCATAGATTAATTGGCCATATAGGTGTAGGTTCATTTCTGGGCTCTGTATTCTCTTCTATTGATCGATATGTCTGGTTTTATGCCAGTTACCAAGATGTTTTGATAGCTATAGCCTTGTAAGTATAGTTTGATATTAGGTAGCATAATACCTCTAATTTTGTTCCTCTTTCTCAATATTGCTTTGGCTATTCAGTGTCTTTTGTGGTTCCATATAAATTTTAGGATTATTTGTTCCAGTTCTGTGAAAAATGCCATTGGTATTTTAATAGGGTTTGCACTGAACATATGGATTGCTTGGGTAGTATGGATATATATATCATGTCAAATAAAAGGGTAATATGCAAATTAACCATCACTCTGTCACAAAGATGGCAGTGCCCATAGCCATAAGATGGAGGCGCCCAGTCCTCTCAGCCCCGCTGGAGTCCCCCAGTCCCAGGGGTGGGGGTGGCCGCTGAGAGTGGGCAGTGTGAGAAGCCTGGCGGAAAGCTTGCTTTGTCGCCGTGGTGACAAGGCAAGTGTTCCACCCTGGCTGCAGAGGGCCTCTGGGCAGTGGGCACGGAGCGGCAGAGGGAGGTGGGGGGGAACGCTTGTGTCGTTGCTCTGGCGATGAGGCAAGCATTCCGTGCCCAGCCGCGGATGGGCCTCTGTGCCATGGAGAGCCTCTGGGCAGTGGGCGCAGAGTGGCCAGGCCCCGCAGAGAGCTACTGGCGCAAGGATTCGTGCGCAGGGCTACTAGTATGTGTACATACATATATACATACTAGAGGCCCGGCGCACGAAATTCGTGCATGGGTGTGTGTGTGTCCCTTAGCCCAGCCTGCACCCTCTCCAATCTGGGACCCTCACAATTCAGGACTGCTGGCTCCCAACTGCTCGCCTGCCTGCCTTTCTGATTGCCCCTAACCACTTCTGCCTGCCAGCCTGATCACCCCCTAACCACTCCCCTGCCAGCCTGATTGATGTATAACTGCTCCGCTGCCAGCCTCTTTGCCCCTAACTGCCCTCCCCTGCAGGCCTGGTCCCCCCCAACTGCTCTCCCCTGCAGGCCTGGGTCCCCCCCCACAACTGCCCTTCCCTGCAGGTCCCGTTGCCCCCAACTTCCCTCTTCTGCTGGCCTGATCACCCACAACTGCCCTCCCCTGCTGGCCTGATTGCCCACAACTGCCCTCCCTTGCAGGCCTCGTCCCTCCCAACTGCCCTCCCCTGCTGGCCATCTTGTGGTGGCCAACTTGTGTCCACATGGGGGCAGCCATCTTTGACCACATGGGGGCAGCAATCTTGTGTGTTGGAGTGATGGTCAATTTGCATATTACTCTTTTATTAGATAGGATAGAGGCCTGGTGTACGGGTGGGGGCCAGCTGGTTTGCCCTGAAGGTGTCCCGGATCAGGGTGGGGGTTCCCTTGGGGTGGGGGCAGCCTGGGCGAGGGGCCTGTGGTGGTTTGCAGGCTGGCCACACCTCCCAGTGACCCAAGTGGAGGCCCTGGTATCTGGGATTTATTTATCTTCTATAATTAAAACTTTGTAGCCTTGAGTGGAGGCCTAGGCCAGCCAGGGTGTGTGGAAAGCTTGGCTTCCTCCATTACTGGGGAAACCCAAGCCTCCTGCTCTCTCCGTGGCCACAGCCATCTTGGTTGGGTTAATTTGCATACTCATTCCTGATTGGCTGGTGGGCGTGGCTTGTGGGTGTAGCAGAGGTATGGTCAATTTGAATATTACTCTTTTATTAGATAGGATATATATTTATATATATATTAATATATTTTTATTGATTTCAGAGAGGAAGGGAGTCGGAGAGAGAGATAGAAACATCAATTTTGGAAAAGAATCATTGTTTAGCTGCCTCCTGCATGCCCCCTACTGGGGATTGAGCCAACAACCTGGGTATGTGCCCTTGACTGGAATCGAACCTGGGACCCTTCAGTCTGCAGGCCAACACTCTATCCACTGAGCCAAACCAGCTAGGGCAGGTAGTATGGATATTTTAATGATATTATTTTTTTCCCACCCCTGAGCACATGTCCTCCTCAATTTCTTTTATCAATGTCTTATAGCTTTCAGAATACAAGTTTTTAACCTTTTTGGTTAAATTTATTCCTAGGTTTATTTTTTTAAGGCAATTGTGAATGGGATTGTTTTCTTAATTTCTCTGTTAGTTTGTTATTAATATATAGAAACACAGCACATTTTTGTATATAAGTTTTGTTTCCTGCAACTTTACTAAATTCATTTATTAGTTCTAATAGTTTTTTTGTGTGTGTGTGAGTGTGTGTGTGTGTGTGTGTGTGTGTGTGTGTGTGTGTAGCAGGAAATTAGCCATAGACAATATGTAACACAAAAGCACGGGCTGTGCTCCAATAAAACTTTAAGTGCAAAAAGAAGGCAGTTATTTAGATTTGGCCAGTGAGCCATAGTTGTAACAAGTTATAACAAACTTGGATTGTAAAGTTACTTGGAATTTTTTTTCTTTTTCATTACATTTTGACTTTAGATTGAGTATCTATTCCTCTTTGACTCAGTTTCTGTGTTTCAGGAGTTTACTCTTGTCTCTAGGGAAGGGTTTTCATATGTAGGGACATAATCTTGTCACCCAGCCAAGATTTCGGTTTAGAGTGACATCTGGTTTGATTTGGGCCAAAGATACTGGGAAAGAAATTTTCTGGAAACTTCTAAGAAAGACTCTCTCTTTATTTTTCTCATATTTTGGGCTGTTGTGTTAAGATACGAAGCCTGGAAATACTGCAGCAATAATGCTAGTATGAGTGAAGTTGGCTTTGGGATAAAGCTGATATCATGAAAGAGAAAGCAAAGAATGAGAGTAGGTCTTAAATGTTTTCACCATTCCAAATCCTATATAATAAAAGCCTAATATGCAAATTGTCCCCTCAACCAGGAGTTCAACCACTCACTATGATGTGTGCTGACCTTCAGGGAATGGTACAGAACATGGTGGGTGTCAGTGACAAGGTGCAGGAGGCATTTAGAGTAAGCAGAGTTTAGAATTTTGGACAGGAGGGAGTAGAGCTATGAGAAATTATCTAAGTTAAGGGCCTGTTTTTGCAAGTGGGAAGAACAAACTAAGCACACCATGCTGGATCCTAGCTTATGGATGCTTACAATACACATAGACTTGACTCTGAAAACATGTTCAAGAAAAGTACCTTAATATCATCATCTTTGCTTTTGAAAACCAGTTTTCTCTCCCAATGAATGCAGACTATATCATATCAAGTCTGACTTGTTATTAAAATACTAGAGGCCTGATGCACGAAATTCGTGCATGGGGGGACAGCGGGGATGTCCCTTAGCCTGGCCTGCAATGACGCAAGCGTTCCATGCCTGGCTTGGCCAGAGGCCCTCCACCGCCGAGCATGGAACGCTTGCCTCGTCATCGGGGTGATGATGCAAGCATTCCGTGCCCAACCTGGCCAGAGGCCCCCAAGTCACCCCGGCGCCCCCTCCAGCTGCTTCGTGCCTGCTGCCCAGAGGCCCTCTGAGGCAAGGGTGGAACGCTTGCCTCATTGCCGTGGCAATGAAGCAAGCATTCTGCCAGGCCGCTCATGCTGCCTGCTCTCAGTGGCTACCCCCCTGGGACTGGGGGACTCCAGTGGAACTGAGAGGACTGGGTGTGGCCATCTTGTGGCTATGGGTGCTGCCATCTTTGTGGCAGAGTGACGGTCAATTTGCATATTCCCTCTTTATTAGATAGGATATTAAGAATTCCAATCCCTCCCAAAAGAATGAACTGCTGCAGGAATTACCTTCCCATTATAAATAACTAGAAAATAGAGCAAAATATATAAAACAACTATTTTCAGATATTGGACAATAGATGGTCCCAGATTGTAAACCCTAACAGATGGTAAACAAGTGAGGCAAGGTTTGTGACTATACCAATTTTCTTTCTGGGGCAGTTTCCAGATCCCACTATTAGGAGGGGAAATCCAAGCTGAGTCTGGTGATCTTATTGCATTGAAGTGATAGATCAGCGCAGCTGGTGTGGGTCAGTGGTTGAGCATGGACCCAGGAACCAGGAGGTCATGGTTCAATTCCTGGTCAGGGCACATGCCCGGGTTGCGGGCCCGATCCCTAGTAGGGGGCACACAGGAAACAGCCCATCAATGATTCTCTCTCATTATTAATGTTTTTTTTCTCTCTCTCCCTCTTCCTTCCTCTCTCTAAAATCAATATTACACACACACACACACACACACACACACACACACACACTCATGAGAGGCCCAATGCACAGAATTCATGCAAGAGTAGGCCTTCCTTCCCCCGGCTGCCAGCACCGGCTTCCCTCTGGCACCCGGGACCTGGGCTTCCCTCCAGCTGTCGGCAGGCACCCGGGACCTGGGTTTCCCTTGCAGCCCTGGCTTCATCTGGAAGGACGTCTGGTCTAATTAGCATATTGTGCTTTTATTATTATAGATATTTTAAAGAAGTGGTAGATCAGTTTAAAAAAATCTAGGCAGCTAGAATTTGTGGGCAGAGATAAGGGTGATGCACTGAAAGACAGCTCCAGAGAACTGCAGAGACATCCTCTCAGGTCTGGCTCAGCACTAGTCTGTGGATTGGCAAAAGGAAGCCCACTGGAATTCATAGAAGGCTAAGAAAAGTTCATGTTCTTACCAGTTTGAGTGGTGAGGACGCTTAATACAGGGCATTGGGTGGAGTCCTTGGAAGTGTCATACCTTAGTATTGAGATGAAATGAGTCCTAGATAAAGGTTTCTCTGAATCATGAAGGGATGCCAAGCTGCTGATAATTGGAGAATGTTCTCAGTAATCATCCCACCCCTTTCTTCTTTCCTTCCTTCCTTCCTTCCTTCCTTCCTTCCTTCCTTCCTTCCTTCCTTCCTTCCTTCCTTCCTTCCTTCCTTCCATTTATTATATTTCTTTATTGATTTCAGAGAGGAAAGAAGAGGGAGAGAGAGATAGAAACATCAATGATGAGAGAGAATCATGAATCGGCTGCCTCCTGCACGCCCCCTACTGGGGACTGAGCCTGCAACACAGGCTGGAATCGAACCTGGGACCCTTCAGTTCGCAGGTCAACGCTCTATCCACTGAGCCAAACTGGCTAGGGCCCCACCCCTTTCTTCTTGGTATCTAAATATTAGTACTCTAATCAATCTTTGTATGTCTCAAAACTTTTCACTTGGCTGCCCTAATTCTTTTTTTTTAAATATAATTTTATTGATTTCAGAGAGGAAGGGAGAGAGAGAGAGAGAGATAGAAACATCAATGATGAAAGAGAATCATTGATTGGCTGCCTCATGCACTCCCCACACTGGGGATTGAGCCAGCAACCCAGGTATGTGCCCTGACTGGGATACAGTGACCTTCTGGTTCATAGGTTGATGCTCAACCACAGAGCCACGCTGGCCAGCCTTGGCTGCCCTAATTCTGATCCTGTTTATGGTCCTTTGAACTTGGTCTCCTGGGTGTTCCACTTTAGTTCTACCTATTATAGGATTCTCTTCTGGTCCTATGCTGCCTTAACCCTGACCCTTAGAGTCTATTTTAGCTTCCAGGATCTTAGTCAATGTCTGTGTAGGATCAGGCTACACACTGTGACAGCACAGGGATTTAGACAGAGAAATTCTATTTTTGTTCTTTCTCAATGTTCTCATAAGATCTCAATCCTGGATAGAGATTAAAAAAAGCTTTTGCTGAAAG